>NW_023425460.1:46966285-47093785 GCF_014108245.1 Pipistrellus kuhlii
CCTGGGGTGCGGGGCCTTCCCTGCACCCTTCTCCGCCCGCCGGTGCCCCCACTCCCCAGGCCCGCCTCGGGGACGGACTCCATCTCGCGTCGCACGCCCCCTGGGGAGGCCCTCTCCCTGGTGCCCGAGGCTCTGTCCTCGGGGTCCGAGGTGGGGAGCCAGCGCCCCAGGCACGTCCGTGGCGATCGCGGGGGCCCTCCCTGCCCGCAGGGAAGGGGGGATCCCGGGTTTGGTTAGACTGTTCCGGAAAGTCTGTGACGAGGCCAGGAGGGGAGATGGAGGCTCAGCTCCTGGCCCCGGACCCGTGTCCGCAGCCCCCGTGCACGTGCTGGGGCAGGGCTGCCCCCGGCCTCTTTCCGGGCCCTTCCGGCACCAGCGGGCAGGGCAGGGGGTGGGTCGCCCTGGCCAGAGCCGTCGGAATTCCCAGTGTTTTCTGCCGGACGAGCCTGGGCTGTGGAGAGGGAGGGAGGAGCGGGAGTGGGAGACACTCATAGCTGCAGGACACCGCGGGCCCCGGTGCTGGGGTGGTGGTGGGTGGCGGTAAGTGTCTCGGTGAACCCTCCCGGGGCCGAGAGTGGGTGTCCGTGGCTTAAGACGGGAGGCAGGCCCTGCCGGCCCCGCTCAGAGCAGGCGCTTGGAGATCTGTGTCCCAGCACAAGGCCTCTTTGTGTCCTGGCATCTGCATCCCATCTGCGTGTGTTTATGTTGCTTCGGGGAAGACACGCGTGTTGTCTGGTGTTTACTGGGGAGGGGCCGGAGCCTGAGGACACACGGAGCACCAGGTCTGGGCCTCAGCTCCCTGTCCTCCCAGCCTCCTCGTCTGCACGCAGGAAGATGGGCTGCCACCTCACCTCACTCTGCCGATTGTTCTAGAAGCTTCTCCACAAACCTCCCAGCGTGTGCTGTCCTTCATTTGCTCTGCAGGTCTGTCCCGGGACCCCACTCAGCTCGGGGTGCAGACGTGCTGACAGACGGATCCCCAAACTGGAAACAGGTCCCTGAAAACCTCAGGCTCGGCTCAGACCCTCAGCTCGGGGCCTCCCGGGGGCTGTCCCCGGCTGCTGTGTCTCTAATGGGCTGTGAGGGGCTTTGGGGGGCACCCCAACTATGACAAGCAGTGGGTGACATACACCGCAGACTTCCGGCTCCTGTCCGGCTGGGGTGCCTTTGCCAGGACAGTCCTTCACCTGGACCCCAAGTGGGGAGACTGGGTTAAGAAGGGCCTCCTGCCCGGCTGGCGGGGCTCAGGGGTTGAGCATTGACCCATGAACCGGAGGTCAGGGTTCGATTCCTGGTCAGGGCACAGGCCCGGGTGGTAGGCACATCCCCAGTAGGGGGCGTGCAGGAGGCGGCCCATCCATGGTTCTCTGTCATCGCGAATGTTTCTGCCTCTCTCCTTCTCCCTTCCTCTCTGTGAAACCAGGAGAAGCATGTTAGAAAAAGTGACCTGGCCTTGGTTCGGGAGCCCTGACCGCTTTGTGCAGTCGGGGTGCTGACAGTCCTGTTCCTCCCGGAGTGGCCGTGGAGGTCTGCACTGCTCCTGATGCAGGAGGAGCGCCGTGTCACCATGCCTTACCGGGCGCTGGCTTAGGAGGGGCAGGAACACGGCCGGGCGCTGGCTTAGGAGGGGCAGGAACACGGCCGGGCGCTGGCTTAGGAGGGGCAGGAACACAGCCGGGCGCTGGTTAGGAGGGGCAGGAACACGGCCTGTGTGTGAGGGGAACCTCAGGCCGTGGCTTTGCTGGCAGGAGGCGCCGGCCCGACTCAGCTCTATCTGGCTCTGAGGCAGGAGAGGCCAGATCCCGCTGAGCGAGGGGGTGAGGCCTCTGGAACTGACAGGCGCCGGCCAAGCGCCTTGTCTTTGCCGAGGATGGTGTCTTCCCGGAGGCCTCGTCTTGCTCGAGGGGAGGGGGCAGGCCACTGTTCTGAGCGGCAGGGAGTTGGGTCTCACGTCACAGAAAGGCGGCTCAGTGGCCGGGCCCGGGGTGACTGTGTCTCAGGCCGACGTGGCCGGTCTCAGCCCACAGCCAAGTGCAGGGGGCTGTGGGCCGGGCCCCGGGGACGGGAGCACTGCCGCCCTGCAGGCGTGGCTGGTCCCAGAGAGGCACAGCTCTGCTGGACGGAGTGGCCCTGAACCTTTAAAAACTGGAATGATGACAGTGTGATATGCTAATCAGACGGTGTCCTTCCGGACATCCTTCCGGACGAGGCTGGGCTGGGAGGGAAGCCCGGATTGGGCGCCAGAGGGAAGCCGGTTCCGCAGCCGGGGAGGGAGGCCTGCTCTGCACGGATTTCGAGCATCCGGCCTCTCGTCCTGAAGTAATTGCAGACTCAGGGAAACTCAAAAGCCAGCGCCGGGAGGTCCTGTGTCCTGCCCCCCAGCCTCCCAGGGACAGGCCTTTGAGGACCACACTGTGGGTTCCTCACCTTGGCAGGACCGGCATTTCGGGCCACGTGTGCGCGTGTGTGAGTGTGTGTGTGTGTGAGTGTGTGTGTGTGTGTGTGTGTGTGAGTGTGTGTGTGTGAGTGTGTGTGTGAGTGTGTGTGTGTGTGAATATATGTGTGTGAGTGTGTATGAGTGTGTGTGTGAGTGTGTGTGAGTATGCAAGTTTATGTGTGTGCGCGTGTGTGAGTATGTGTGTGTGTGTGTGAGTATATGTGTGTGAGCGTGTATGAGTGTGTGTGTGTGTGCGTGCGTGTGTGTATAAGTGAGTGTGTGAATGTATGTGTGAGTGTGTTTGTGTGAGTGTGTGTGTGAGTATGTGTGTTTGCAGTGAGGGCAAGAGTTAGGAGGACGTTTGTAACGATTTCTGTGTCTCTTAGCAGCAATCACACGTAAGTGAGGACAAGGGATCTTTTAAAAAACACGTGTTTTTATTGATGTCAGAGAGGAAGGGGGAGGGAGAGATAGAAACACCAATGATGAGAGAGAATCATTGATTGGCTGCCTCCTATACGCCCCCTACTGGGGATCGAGTCTGCAACCCAGGCCCGTGCCCTTGACCAGAATCGAACCCAGGACCCTTTAGTCCGAAGGCTGACGCTCTCTCCATGGAGCCAAACCAGCCAGGGCAAGAGATCTTATATCGTGACATTATGTGCTCACTGGAAGCGTTAAACCCAGAGCGGTCTGACCTGATAAGCTCCCTACGAAATTCCAGGGAAAGGATATTTTACAGAAAAAAAGAAGCTGGTTCTCATACATCAGCAAATAGCTTTCAGGGCAGCACCTCTTTCCACAGCATTCTCCAAAGTCAACGGCTCCCGCTGGCGGCCCCCGCTGGCCGGGGCCGGAGGCCAGGCTGGTGCCGGGAAGGAGGGAGCACTCGTGCTGGGGAGCCGGCCTGGAGGCGGTGCTGCCATGTGCCGAGCCTGCCCGCTGCCAGGCCTCACGGCGGGCGATGCCCTCGGTGCCGGCGGTGGCAGCCCGGCTGGAGCCTGCATTTTGAGGTTCTCGCTCGCAGGCTGGGAGTTCCCACAATGGCTCTGCCCTCCGAGGCCTCGCAGACCCCCTGAGAAACCCAGGAACCGGGGGGTCTGTGAATGGCCACCCCAAGGGCTGCTGGCCCCGCTGCTGGCATCCAGCCCGCTGCTCACGTGGGCACAGGGGATGGTGGGAGTGCGACGTTACCCTCAAGGTTCATTTCAGAAGCTCCTGTCACAGATTTTTTATGGAAAGCCCATCCTTGTGGGACACGAGTGGGTATTTGGCATAAATGTTCGGGATCCAGAGAGAGCTGGGATCTAACTGTTGCTCCATCTCCTCGGGCACGTGTGGCTTCTCCCTGCCTCGGGCTGCTCCCTGTGACACGGGATGATGAGCAGCACGCTGCCCGGGTGGCGGGAGGTCGGGCGGGTCGCCAGCAGCCTCCCCAGCTTTGGAGGGCCGTTCGGAGGCTCCTCAGACCCCAGGGTCCCCAGCCAGCTGGAGTCCCAGGGGGCCGTGCTCTGCGCAGCCTGCGTCACAGGCGTTTCCTCCTCCACGTCTCTGTTCCCTCGCTGCTTGGACTCCCCTCCCAGAGACACTCCAGCTCTGAGGCCTGGTCTCAGGCTGTTCCCGGCCGAACCCAAACTGAGACAGGCAAGTGCCAGCGGCGCCGGCACAGTCCTGGGCACATCCCCGCCCGCTGCGAGGGGGAGGGCCTTCCTTTTTCTTTTCTTTTTAAAATATTTTATTGATTTTCTAAAGAGAGCAAGGGAGAGAGAGAGAGAGCTAGAAGCGTCGATGAGAAACATCGACCAGCTGCCTCCTGCACACCCCCTACCGGGGATGTGCCCGCAACCAAGGTACATGCCCTTGACCGGAATCAAACCTGGGACCTTCCAGTCCGCAGACAGACCCTCTACCGCTGAGCCAAACCGGCTTCGGTGAGGGAGGGTCTTTCTCTAACGGGCTCCTCAGTTGCCAGTTAGAAAGGTGGCTGTGGCTGCACGGAGGCCGGTGCCCTGGGCCCCTGATGGAGACCGCGCCTTCCTCACAGATGCTCGCCCAGAGGAGGCAGAGGCTGATGGGACGACAGAGGAGGAGTGTTGGGAGGGCTTTTGGGTGGGTGGATGGATGGTTGGTTGTTTGGTTGTTTGGTTGGTTGATTAGCTGATTAGTTGTTTGATTGTTTGGTTGATTGGTTGGTTGGTTGTTTGGCTGATTGGTTGATTGGTGGTTTGGTTGATTGGCTGATTGGTTAATTAATTGGTTGGTTGGTTGGTTGATTGGATGATTGGATGGTTTGTTGGTTGATTAGCTGTTTAATTGGTTGATTAGTTGGTTGGTTAGTTGATTAGTTGGATGGTTGGTTGATTAATTGGTTGGTTAGTTGGTTGGTTGGTTAATTGATTGGTTGGTTGGTTGATTGGTTAATTGACTGGTTGGTTGATTGTTTGATTAGTTGGTTGACTGGTTGATTGGCTGGTTGATTGGTTGATTGGTTGGTTGATTGGTTGATTGGCTGGTTGATTTTGGTGTAGCCCTCGTGAAAGGCTTAGAAAATTGCAGTGGAATCTCCATCTCCACTCCAGACCATGCAGGTGACTGAGTAACAGCAGCAAGTACCTCGTTCAACCACTCAGCTCCTCTCAGGACTCACCGGACCCCCAGGGAGACCTGTTTCCAGGGAGCTTAGTCTCAGGCCTGAATAAGGACACAGGCTGTTCCCACCCCATTGGGGCCCTTTTGCTAACTCCCCCTGGAGCTCGGGTTTGCAGCCACCATTGCTTAGGATTTTCACGGTCCCCCTCCTGGCTCTCACGTGTGAGGTTCTCTGCAGACGTGCATGGTGGCAGGACTGCAGGAAGCTATCGGCGTCGTCTGTCTGGATATCCTGCATCTCTGGGCGCCCCTGAGAACCCCCTTGCCCGGGGAGGCCTCCCTCTTGTGTGGGTTCCAGGAGCTGTGGGCTGGGGCTGAGCCCTTCGCCAGCGGGAGTGCAGATGCCGTGGGGCTGGAATTTCCTGGGGAAATGCAAAGAGGCAGCGAAGAATTTGTCAGTTTCTGGGGTTTGCTACTGGAAGCTCCTTGTATAGAGAGAAAAGCTTTCTCATAAACCCAGAATAGGCACGGCCGGGCTGGCAGCGCCATTCTGCTACTTTTAAGGAATTCGGCTTTGTCACGCAGCCCAGATGGAGATGTTGATTTAATCCGGCTCCGGCTCCCCGCCTCCGCTCTCTTCTCTCCTCCGGACGGATGTGCTGCCGTTCCTGCCCGGCAGGACCTCGCGGGGAGTCAGCCTCCAGCTCCGCCGGCTCTGGGGGCGCCCCGGGGCGGGTCCCCCGCCTGAGCCTCAGTGTCCCCACCTGTGACTCTGTGTTCAGGGTCAGCCCCCGCCCTCAGCGGCACTGGCCCAGATGGGATGCTGTCGTCTCTGGGAAAGTGCCTCATGAGTGTGAGTCACTCGCCACATGCTGTCTGCTGGCTTCTCAGCAGCTGGAAGGGCGCTCTGTGGCGGGAGGGGCTCCATCATCATATTCATGATGACCAGACGGAAGCTGCCTTTTAAAA
The DNA here is from genome assembly GCF_014108245.1 of Pipistrellus kuhlii. Lineage (NCBI taxonomy): Eukaryota > Metazoa > Chordata > Mammalia > Chiroptera > Vespertilionidae > Pipistrellus > Pipistrellus kuhlii. The sequence continues at coordinate 46,972,281 of NW_023425460.1, forward strand.
TATATTCTTATTGATTTCAGAGAGGAAGGGAGAGGGAGAGAGAGAGAAACATCAATGACGAGAGAGAATCCTTGATCGGCTGCCTCCTGCCCCACATTGGGGATGGAGCCCATAACCCAGGCCTGTGTCCTGACCAGGAACCCAACCGTGGCCTCCTGGTTCATGAGTCGAGGCTCCGCCTGAGCCCCCAGAAGCTGTCTCACTCGGTGGTGGCGAGGCAGGCTCTGCCCGGAGCCCTGGCTGTGGGGTATGTGACTGCCATCCGGTGACAGGCGGGTCCTGTGTGCCCCGCTCACTGCGGAGGGGGCGGGCCATGGAGAGGTGAGGGGTCACTGAGGATTCAACTGCTCAGGGCGGGGGCAGCACCTGGAGCTTCGAGAGAGCGGCTGGGCCCTGCCTGCCGTCTCCGCCCTTGGTCCCCACGTGTTGGCCCTGGGAGGCAGGCTCTCAGGGGTGGTAGCACACTGTCCACATGGACACCTTCCTTCAATCCCTGGAGCCAGGCAGGTGTGTTTGGGTCCCGGATTCGGACCGGGCGTGGGAGAGGCCAGGCTGAGGGTGTGGCAGGGCTGAGCTCTGGACTCCCCCTCCTACATCCCCTGGAGGCCCCTGCAGAGAGGAGGCAGGGAACACCCACCTTCTCCCCAGAACCCGCAGTCCCTCACAGAGTTTGTGAGCCCCGCCCCGCCCCGTCTTGGCTCTCCGCCCAATCAGGCTCCACGTTCGCAGGAGTCACGGCTCCAGTTTTGCCCAACCATCGAGGTCTTATGGCCCCTCAGTCGGGCTCTTCGGAAGAGGCCGCCTCTGGAGGCCACTGACCGTGACATTTCCACTCGCAGACCTGGCCCCAAGGGCAGGGCCGGACACACCCAGGGCGGCAGCCTCTCCCCCGCCTCTCCGGGCGCTCGGAGGGACTCCCTCCGCCGAGGGGGCACCACGTGGCGCCTCCTCAGTTCTCGGAAAGATGGGAGCCATCCCCCGAGAAGGGGGCGGAGAGGGGTGGCCCTCAGCTGGGCCCAGTGAGGGTCTGTGTTCTCCTCGGGAAGCACATTTCCCCTTTGGTGACAGAGGAGCCGTCGGAAATGATTTCATTAATTGGCACAGCCCGCTGGCCGCTCCCGGCCTCTCAGTTTGCCGCAGGAAGTCCCCACGGGGTCTCTCTCCGCAGAGCTGCCCTCCTCTCGTGTTTGTCTGTTTGGTCACCCATGACTCATTCGTTCATTCATTCATTCCATCATCATGGCCAATGATCTACCAGATTCTGGAAACAGCACGAGCAAAACCAGACCCACGAACAGGCCAGCCGTTGTCACACATGTGTGGTGACGCTACCCAGCGCAGGGTGCAGCGCTGTGGGGGTTGCTGGCCGGGGTTCCTGTCCCAGCATTAAGAAGGGTGCAGCAATCTGGAGGAAGGCAGTGCGTAGATTAAGAGTCCAGAGAGGAAAGATAGTTTTGAAGGGCATTGGGGGTCAGAGGAGCTTCAGCTAAAGGAGCTAACGTTCTGAGTTCTTAGTTCTTGGCTCAGGTCCCTTGCTTTTTATTAACACATTTTGTCCTGAGGCAACGTGGAAATAACACACTTCAAAGGGTAGTGTTTCGTACAGATTGGAGAATAGCCTACAGCTGTTCCGGTGTTTGGCCAACAGGAGGCAATAAGATGTAGAGTGAGAAGCCCTGAGCTGTCTGGCAGCAAACAATCATCCTATTCAGGTTTGGGGGAAGTGCCTTCCAGCGGTTCCAACAGGTGATTACATATGTGACTCAGCTCTTGTTGAGCCCCCAAGTTCCATCAACCTTTCGATAAAACCCTTGTAATTATGACGTCCTGGAACTGGCTTCCGGCACTGCTGCCCCCATGTGGCCCTTGTGCATAGGTGCACGTGTCCCTGGGTGCTGGGGTCTCAGTGAGATGGCTCACTGCTGCTCCTTCTCTGGAGTGTCGCCCTCGAGGGTCCAGCCTCCCTTCCCAGTGGGTTGGTCTGTGGCCAGAGGCCCGCCAGCAGGAGAGCAGCCCCTCGTCTCCAGAGCCGGAGGAGCCCGAGGAGCCCTGAGAGGCGCTGCCAGCCTGAGGGGGCTGCCTCGTGCCCACAGCCGTCTGGTCCAGCCGGGGCCTCGGAGGGCGAGGGAGGAAGTGGCCCTGTGTGTGGGGTGAGGGGGTAGGGGAGGTGGGGGTGGGAAATGCCAGCTCTGGGCCCAGAAGGCCCCATTCCAGCTCCGTTCGGTCAGAGGGACGCGGTGTCAGCCTGTGGGTCCGGGAGGCCCGAGGTGCAGGCTTGGACAGATGGCGGTGTGCTGTGGGCTAGAGGCTTACTTCCTCTCCTCTACGGGGAGCACCTCAGTGTCCCGGGCATCGCTGGGTTCAGGGTGGGGCAGAGGTGAGGATGGGGAGGGGACTGAGGTGGGAGTAGGGAGAGGGCAGAGCGGGGAGGGGGCAGAGCGGGGAGGGGGCAGAGGTAGGAGTAGGGAGAGGGTAGAGTGGGGAGAGGGAGGGGACAGAGGTGGGGATGGGGAAGGGGCAGAGGTGGGAGTGGGGAGATGGGATAGAGGTGGGGAGGGGAGAGAAGTAGGGAGGGGAGAGAGGTGAGGAGGGGACAGAGGTGGGGATGGGGAGGGGACAGAGGTGGGAGTAGGGAGAGGGCAGAGTGGGGAGGGGAGAGAGGTGAGGATGGGGAGGGGACAGAGGTGGGGATGGGGAAGGGGCAGAAGTGGGAGTGGGGAGATGGGATAGAGGTGGGGAGGGGAGAGAGGTGTGGAGGGAAGAGAGGTGGGGAGGGGAGAGAGGTGGGGAGGGAAGAGAGGTGGGGAGGGGAGAGAGGTGGGGAGGGGAGAGAGGTGGGGAGGGGAGAGAGGTGGGGAGGGGAGAGAGGTGGGGAGGGGAGAGAGGTGGGGAGGGGAGAGAGGTGGGGAGGGGAGAGAGGTGGGGGGGGAAGAGAGGTGGGGAGGGGAGAGAGGTGGGGAGGGGAGAGAGGTGGGGAGGGGGGAGAGAGGTGGGGAGGAAGAGGGAGAGAGGTGGGGGAGGGGAGAGAGGTGGGGAGGGGAGAGGAGAGGTGGGGAGGGGAGAGAGGTGGGGAGGGGAGAGAGGTGGGGAGGGAAGAGAGGTGGGGAGGGGAGAGAGGTGGGGAGGGGAGAGAGGTGGGGAGGGGAGAGAGGTGGGGAGGGGAGAGAGGTGGGGAGGGGAGAGAGGTGAGGATGGGGAGGGGAGAGAGGTGGGGAGGGGACAGAGGAGGGGAGGGGAGAGAGGTGGGGAGGGGAGAGAGGTGGGGAGGGGAGAGAGGTGAGGAGAGGAGAGAGGTGAGGATGGGGAGGGGAGAGAGGCGGGGAGGGGACAGAGGAGGGGAGGGGAGAGAGGTGGGGAGGGGAGAGAGGTGAGGAGAGGAGAGAGGTGAGGATGGGGAGGGGACAGAGGTGGGGAGGGGACAGAGGAGGGGAGGGGAGAGAGGTGGGGAGGGGAGAGAGGTGGGGAGGGAGAGAGGTGGGGAGGGAAGAGAGGTGGGGAGGGGAGAGAGGTGAGGATGGGGAGGGGAGAGAGGTGGGGAGGGGACAGAGGTGGGGAGGGAAGAGAGATGGGGAGGGAAGAGAGGTGGGGAGGGGACAGAGGTGGGGGGGGAGAGAGGTGGGGGCGGCTGCTCTGCAGAAGAGGAGCCCTCGCCCCTGGGACGACCCTCACACTTGGAGGCAGACGTTTCTCTCTTTTTTTAGGTAAAAACAGCAACAGAAGAGGCGTGAGAACCAAGAGCTTGGAGAAGGCTGCCAGCGACGAGCACAGCGCCCCTGTGGCCCCGGGGGAGGCCGGGGCGGGTAAGCGAGGACGGGGAGGCCCGCCTCCGCCCGCGCCCCGCGGGCTCCGTGAGGCCCTGTGTGGGCTGCCTCTTCCCCAGCCCCCGTGGGGGGCCTTCACCCTCGCTCTCCGGGGGCTCACCGCCTCCCAGGACCACGCCGGCCTTCCATTCACGTGGGGCCTGCAGACACCCCCCTCCCAGGACCACGCCGGCCTTCGATTCACGTGGGGCCTGCAGACACCCCCCTCCCAGGAAGCTGCCCCCTCGTCCATCCAAGGAACCCCGGGGAGCCCGGGGAAGGGAAGGACGCTGGGTTGGGCTGCTGGCTTTGGGGCTCACACTGAGGTGCTGAGAGCGGGTCCCGGGCCTCCAGGCGGAAGCATTCCCGCCGGTTCCAGGAGGGGCCCTGCTCCCAGCACCCAGTGTGAGCCACACGGGGGGGACCTTAACCTGAGCAGCCTCAGCCGGGGGGGGGGGGCAGCCGCGGGGAGGGTGTCCGAGCAGACTGCCCGGAGGGGAGGCTGGCCTGGTGGTGCGGAGGGGTGCGGCGATGAGGGCGAGTCCGGGGCGCGGGGACGGGGAGAGGGAAAGAGCACGCGGCCGGCTCAGAAAGCCGGAGCGGCCCCTCCCGCCTCCGTCCTGGCTGGTGACCGGCCGTGTCCCTGCAGGGTGCCCGCCCCTCGGCCTGGAGAGCCTGAAAGTCACGGACTTCCAGCTCCATGCGTCCACTGCCAAGCGCTACGGCCTGGGCGCCCACCGCGGGCGGCTCAACATCCAGGTACCGTGGGAGGGTCCCGATCGCAGGCTGGGAGGGTCCCGTACACGCCTATCGCTCTGGCCACTGACCGCGCCGTTCGCCGGGCCGGCTCGGGCACCTGCACCGGGCCAGCCGGCTGGTTTGGCTCGTTAGAGCATCAGCTGCGGACCGAAGGGTCGCAGGTTCGATTCCCGGCCAAGGGCACCTTCCTCAGTCGCAGGTCCGTCCGGACCATTTGTCGGGCACATGCAGGAGGCCACCAGACGATGTGCCTCCCTCCCCTCGAGCTCGCTCTCTCTCTCTCTCTCTCCCCCCCTCCCCCTCCCCTCTCTCTAAAACACCCGTGGGAGGAATGTCCTGGGGAGGGGGCCTATGACAGTAAGGTGCACTGTCCCTAACGCTCGCAGGGGGGACGCTGCTGACCCCTGAGCCGGTTTGCTGTCCTCTCCGAGGGCTGCTCCTCCCCGGTGCTCGCTGCGGGGCCCTCGCTCGGCCGCAGGGGCCTGCCTGCCCGTCGAACCGTCCAGCTCGGGGGGGCAGCCACCCTCAGTCTCTGGCAGAGGAGGCGGAGGGGCCGTGGTGGGTGGTCTCCTTTCCGAAGCTGGAACCGTCCTGCTCGCCCCATTAAGAGGCTTCGTCTGCGTCAGGCCGCGAGGCGCAGTCTGGCTGGCGTTCATGCCAGAAGGCGGGAATGCTGGCTATCGTGTGGAGGGGAGTAACACGGCCACACGTGTTCCGTTTGGAAAACGAGCGCTCCTGCCCTGGCTGGGCTGCTCTTACAATCAGAGCTGGGACCTGCCGGTTTGGCACGGCGCCGGATAAATCGTTTTTAATGTTTTTCTTCCCCTGAAACTCCTCTGGCGTCTCCCAGCGCTGGTCTCGCTTTCTGATGTTGGCGATCCCTCGGCGAGAGCGCGCTCGGAGAACGCCCTGTCTGTTCCACACGGCCCGGCTGCCCCAGGCCGGCACGCCGGGCCCCAGGCCGCCCCCCGGCTCCTCTCACCGCCCGTCCTTTCCTGTTGGCCTGGCCGGGCGGCTGTGCTCTGGGCGGGGAGAGGGGACCCGGACCTCCTTGTTCAATGGGCTGACACACCCACCCATGTTCCCTGTCACGTCACCCCCGCCCGGCTCTGCGCCGGGGCCTCTGTGGTTGGTGGTGTTTTGTTTTTGTTTTTTGTTTCAGAGAAAAGTCTAGGGCTTCTGTGGAGTGGGGGTGGCAACATGGGAATCTGTTTCTTTTCTTTTTTTTTCTTTTTAAATGGCAATATACTTTATTGACGTTTTACAGAGAGGAAGGGAGAAGGATAGAGAGTTAGAAACATCGATGGGAGAGGAACATGGGTCAGCTGCCTCCTGCACGCTCCCCACTGGGGATGAGCCCGGAATCGAACCGTGGCCTCCTGGTCCCTGAGCCGCGCGGCGGGCTCCGCTTTAGTGTCCACGGAGAGGGAGCCGCCCGTCCGCCGTGCAGAGCCGTCCGCCGTGTCTCCAGGCAGGTGTCAGCGAGAATGACTTCTACGACGGGGCCTGGTGCGCCGGCCGGAACGACGCCCACCAGTGGATCGAGGTGGACGCACGGCGGCTGACGCGGTTCACGGGCGTCATCACGCAGGGGAGGAACTCGCTGTGGCTGTGAGTGGGCACTGAGCCCGTGGGCGGAGGCTCGGGTGTGGGCGGAGGCCCGGGTGTGGGCCGGGCGGGGCAGGGAGGGCTGGCAGTGGGGACAGGTGGGTGGCGGTGGGGCGGGGAGGGGCCAGGCAGGGGCATTAGACGGGAAGGACCTCGGAGGATGGGCAGGAGGCTGGGTGCTGTGGACTCAGGGCCCCTGGGAAGGTGCATCTCTTAGGACGCCCCCCGCCCCCCAGGAACGGGGAGCAGGACCCCGCAGGTCGGGCTGGGTGACGGGTGCAGTCAGCACCATGCAGGGTCGGCAGGGGCTACGTCTTGGCTCCGTGGTGGCGGTTGGCCGACTGGTGGCTGAGCAGCCTGAGGAGGAGCTGGCAGAGCAGAGGGACGGGTCAGGTCCCAGCACCGCCTGGGACCCGTGTGGCTCTCCCAGACGCTGGGGCAGAGGCCTGGGCCTGGCAGGTCTGGAATGAGGCGAGGCCGGGCCAGTGGGAGCCCATTTCCCAGAACCCAGCCTGCGGCCAGGGCCGTGTCAGTGATGGTGACTGAGAATGTCCCAGGAGAAGTGGTTGCAGCCCCTCAAAACTCTCTGCGGCCTGTCCAGCTGTGAAGGCAGGGAATTCTGACACCGGCTCCGGCGTAGAGGAACCGGGCGGACATGGCCTCAGTGTCTGGCCGTCACACAGGACAGACAGAGTCCACGCTCAGGGCTCTGGGAGAGTCAGAGCCCCATGCAGGAGGCAGCGGGGCGGCTGCCCGGGACTGGGGAGGGGCCGGGGAGTTCCTGCTTGAAGGGGTGAACTTTCACTCTGGGGATGGAATGTTCTGGAGTTGGAGGGAGGGGGTGGTGGCACAGCAATGTGAATATACTTCTTACCACTGCATTGTACCCTTAGAAATGGTTACAATCAGCCCAGCCAGTGTGGCTCAGTGGTAGAGCATTGACTTATGACCAGGAGGTCAGAGTTTGATTCCCGGTCAGGGCACAGGCCTGGGTTGCGGGCACATCCCCAGTGGGGGGCGTGCCGGAGGCAGCTGATCCATGATTCTCTCTCATCATTGATGTTTCCACCCTTCTCTCCCTCTCCTGTCCCTCTCAAATAAACACAATCGTATTTTTAAAAAATGGTTAAAATCATCGGTTTTATAGTATGTATACTTTCCTACAATAAGTGAAAAATATAAGTGCAGATACCTCCGCCCCCAAATGACCGCTCCACCTCTCCCTGGTCTGGAGACGGAGTCCCCATTTCCCGCCATATTTGGGTGCGACTCCGCTGGTTTTCACTGCACCCACTGTCCTGCTGCTCCTGGGCTTGGTGATGGTCCTCGTTAACAGCCGGTCACGGCCATTCTGCCGAAAGGCGTCCCTCCGCTTCCTCTTCCGTGAGCCGCTCCTTCGCCTGCGCCTGCGGAGGGGGACCTCCGTGCACCGGCCCACGACGGACCTCCGTGGGGCAGAGTCCACGGGGCGTGCGGTAGCTCTCACACGCGTGTGCACGCCTGCCAGGCTGCCCTGGCCTGGGTCTCTCCAACTGGTGGCTCGTTACCATGACGATGGTTCTCCCCGTTCAGATTCCAAAAGGCAAGGGTTTGGAAAAAAGAACCACGTCGAATTGCTCCAGGAACAGGGGAACTTGGGCTGAGATTGCCCACGGGGCCGCGGGGACTGCGTTGACACAGGGCACGGACCTGCGGGCGGCAGCGGGAGGGCCGTGGTCGGGTTCCGGCTGTCATTGGCGGCGGGAGGGGCCGGTCGGGCTGTTACGGGTTAGAAAGCAGGCAGCTCACTTTCCGTTCCAGCCGAAACCCGAGAGGGCCTGGCCCGGCGAGAAGCCGCAGGGAACAATGTGTTTCTGGCCCCGCTGAGGACGGAGCCTCGGAGCGGGGCGCCGGGTAGGGTTGCTTCTCAGAGGCAGTTTGTTTTTGTGAACGTCTAAGTGCATTTCAAGTCCAATTACTCGTCAAGGCCAAGGCCAAGGAGGCGGGGGCGTTCGGTTTGAGCTGCTGGAATGGGACCGCCTGCACTCAGGATGGGATGAGGGTGCGTTTTGGCATCTGAGCCCGTTTCCCGGAGCCGTGAGTCACGCTGGAGGCATGGGAGCCAGTCCGGGGCGACCCCAACACAGGGCGTCCTGACCCCGATGCTAAAGGCAGGACTCATTCTGGGGGTTCCCAGCCCTCACAGCAGGGGCTGTGTTCCTGGTGGAGGAGGAGGCGGGTCCTCTGCAGCCCTGAGCCGGGCAGGTGCGGTGGGGAGAGGGGGGGTTGGACACAAAGATGCAGGGAGGGCTGGGCAGGACTCAGCCATGGACTGGGGTGGCCCCACTGGCACTGCTGGCACTTGTCCACCAGGAGGCGGTAGAGAGGCTGGGAGTGCTCCTGGAGGAGGCTGGGACCAAGGCTGGTGGGAGGAGTCAGAGCCAGAGGCTGGTCCCCTGGGAGTGAAGGGCAGCCCAGGCTCCACGGGGAGGAGGCTGCGGAAGTGGTGGAGGAAGTGGTGGAGGAAGTGGTGGAGGAAGTGGTGGAGGAAGTGGTGGAGGAGGGGTTGCGGGAGGACTCCGCCGGCAGCAGAGGGGATGCCTGGGGTCAGGAGGCCATGGGCGGGTCAGAGGGGAGCAGACTGGCCACTCAGCGCTGTGCCTGCTGGGAGAATCCCGGGACCTGGAAACCCTGGCTTAGTGTGGGGGCTGGCGGGGGAGGTGGGCAGCCAGGGAGATGGGGGTCTGAGCGGGGAGAGAAGGGGCAGCGCCCAGTCCCGCAGCGGCCAGGGACCAGGGGACGAAGGTGTGGGCTCTCGGGGTACAATCTCTCAGGGAGTAGTTTGAGGGTTCCCTCCTGGGGTGACCTTCCTGCCGTGTCCAGGGCTCTGCCCGCTGGGCTGTCCCCCAGGAAACGTGCTGGCCCCTCGGCCTTTTCCACCTGGTGGAGGGGCCCCCGGCAGAGCCCCTGTGTGCCCCCTGTGTGCCCACTCCCTCCGCCCCTGACTGCGTGCCCTTCGCCCTCCCAGCCCGGAGGCTTCCTTTGCCTGAGGGCAGGCCTGCGAGTGTGTGTGTGTCTGTGTGAGTGTGTGTGTGTCTGTGTGAGTGTGTGTGTGTCTGTGTGAGTGTGTGTGTGTGTTCAGTGCAGCTGAGGTGTGTGAGTGTGTGTGTGTGTGAGTGTGTGTGTGTATGAGTGTGTGTGAGTGTGTGTGTGTGTGTGTGTGTGAGTGTGTGTGTGTGTTCAGTGCAGCTGAGGTGTGTGAGTGTGAGTGTGTGTGTGTCTGTGTGAGTGTGTGTGTGTGTTCAGTGCAGCTGAGGTGTGTGAGTGTGAGTGTGTGTGTGTCTGTGTGAGTGTGTGTGTGTGTGTTCAGTGCAGCTGAGGTGTGTGAGTGTGTGTGTGTGTGAGTGTGTGTGTATGAGTGTGTGTGTGTGTGTTCAGTGCAGCTGGGGTGTATGAGTGTGTGTGTGTGAGTGTGTGTGTGTATGAGTGTGTGTGTGTGTGTGTGTGTGTGTGTGTGTGTGTGTGAGTGTGTGTGTGTGTGTGTTCAGTGCAGCTGGGGTGTGTGAGTGTGTGTGTGTGTGTGTGTGTGTATGAGTGTGTGTGTGTGTTCAGTGCAGCTGGGGTGTATGAGTGTGTGTGTGTGAGTATGTGTGTGTATGAGTGTGTGTGAGTGTGTGTGTGTGTGTATGAGTGTGTGTGAGAGTGTGTGTGTGTGTGTGTGTGAGTGTGTGTGAGTGTGAGTGTGTGTGTGTGTGTGTTCAGTGCAGCGGGGCCTGGTTATGCTGCGAGCACTCAGTCGCCGCTGGGCTGACGGCAGGCGGCTCCATTCAGACCACGTTTGCACCAGGTATACACGATGGGAATGGTTCCAGTGTTCCCGTGGCCGCCGCCTCCTCTCCTCCCTGCGGGAAGGAGGGCTGGTGGAGGGAGGAGGGCTGGTGGAGGGAGGAGGGCTGAGGGAGGGAGGAGGGCTGGCGGAGGAAGGAGGGCTGGCTGGGAGGGAGGAGGGCTGAGGGAGGAAGGAGGGCTGGCGGAGGGAGGAGGGCTGGCGGAGGGAGGGCTGGTGCAGGAAGAAGGGCTGGCTGGGAGGGAGGAGGGCTGGCGAAGGGAGGAGGGCTGGTGGAGGGAGGAGGGCTGGTGGAGGAAGGAGGGCTGGGGGAGGGAGGAGGGCTGGCTGGGAGGAAGGAGGGCTGGTGCAGGAAGGAGGGCTGGTGGAGGGAGGAGGGCTGGTGCAGGAAGAAGGGCTGGCTGGAAGGGAGGAGGGCTGGCGGAGGGAGGAGGGCTGGTGGAGGGAGGAGGGCTGGCTGGGAGGGAGGAGGGCTGAGGGAGGGAGGAGGGCTGGCTGGGAGGAAGGAAGGCTGGTGGAGGGAGGAGGGCTGGCGGAGGGAGGGCTGGTGCAGGAAGAAGGGCTGGCTGGGAGGGAGGAGGGCTGGCGAAGGGAGGAGGGCTGGTGGAGGGAGGAGGGCTGGTGGAGGAAGGAGGGCTGGGGGAGGGAGGAGGGCTGGCTGGGAGGAAGGAGGGCTGGTGCAGGAAGGAGGGCTGGTGGAGGGAGGAGGGCTGGTGCAGGAAGAAGGGCTGGCTGGGAGGGAGGAGGGCTGGCGGAGGGAGGAGGGCTGGTGGAGGGAGGAGGGCTGGCTGGGAGGGAGGAGGGCTGAGGGAGGGAGGAGGGCTGGCTGGGAGGAAGGAAGGCTGGTGGAGGGAGGAGGGCTGGCGGAGGGAGGAGGGCTGGTGCAGGAAGGAGGGCTGGTGCAGGAAGGAAGGCTGGTGGAGGGAGGAGGGCTGGCGGAGGGAGGAGGGCTGGCGGAGGGAGGAGGGCTGGGAGGGAGGAGGGCTGGCGGAGGAAGGACGGCTGGCCGGAGGAAGGCTGTGTTTGGTTCGGCCGGGAGGTGTGGGGAGCAGGAGCCGGCTGGGTCTCTGAGCCCCCCGTCTCCCCACCAGCACCCGCTGACACCGACACCGAAACCTCCGGGCGCAGAGAATGAGACGTCGGGTGGTTTTGCGACGTGGAGACGTCTCTCTGAGGGCTGGACAGTCAAACCTCCCCAGGGTTAGGAGGCTGGGCAGGCGGACGTGAGAGCTCGGAGTAGGAGCCGCCCTTCGCACGGGCCCCGGGGCAGCTGGGAGTTTTCCGCGGGGCGAGAACTTGCAGACCCAAGTCCACCCTTCGGGATCGCTGATGGCCGCTATCCCCCCACCACCACGGACGGCCCACCTGCTTCGCTGTAATCAGGATCTAATCAACTAACATGTCTTTTTCTTTCTTTTTTTTTTTTAAGAGTAATGTTTCATTTATTTATTTTTAAATATTTTTTTCATTGATCCCAAGAGGAAGGGAGAGGGAAGAGAGAAACATCAATGCGGAGAGAATCATGGATCGGCTGCCTCCTGCACGCCCCCCACTGGGGACTGAGCTCAAACCCGGGCTATGGCCTCCGGGGATTGAACGGTGACTTCCTGGTTCCTAGGCCGCCCCTCAGCCCCGGAGCCGGAGCCGGGCGGCCGGCAGCGCGTCCCCTGCCCTGCGCCGGGCCATCCCCGTGGCGAAGGCGCAGAGCAGTGAGCGGGTGCGGCTCGGCCTGTCTCAGACCACACCCGTGTGCGCGGTGTCCGGTGCGGGTGCGGCCTGAGGAGCCTGGGGCGGGCAGGGACGGCCAGCAGGAGTCCGGCCGGACGCACCGGGGCGGGCGAGGCCGAGGCGCAGAGCTGTGATCGGTCAGGAGCGGAGAGGGGAGCACAGGGAACGGGCAGGCGGGAGGGGGCCACGGGGAGGGCCACGCCCACGTGGCCGCAGTAGGAGCAGGTGGCGATCATCTCATCGGAGGGGTCGTCCGTGCAAAACTGCTTTACGTGTTTGTTCGGGAAAGCTCAGAACTCCTGACCCCCACGTTCTCCAAATAAACTGGCCCCGACGGTCAGGGGCCGGGCCCAGGTCCCGGGAGGGCACCCTGCTCTGCACCGCTGCCTCCTGCTGGCAGTGCGTAGTCTCCCCAGCCAGCGTGGCTCAGGGGCTGAGCATTGATCTATGAACCAGGAGATCACGGTTCAATTCCTGGTCAGGGCACAGGCTCGGGTTGTGGGCTGGATCCCCTGTGTGCGATGTGCAGGAGGCAGCTGATCGATGATTCTCTCTCCCTCTCCCTTCCTCTCTGACATTAATAACAATATACGCTTAAAATAAGTAAGGTGTGTCGCCCCAGTGACATCCTATTTCCTCTCAGGAGTGACTGGGTGACCTCCTACAAGGTCATGGTGAGCAACGACAGCCACGCGTGGGTCACGGTGAAGAACGGGTCAGGGGACATGGTGAGTCTCCTCCTGGTGCCCTCGGTGCCTGCGGGGGCTCTGCAAGAATGGTGTCTGTGCCCCGTGTGTACACTGTGTGTGCCCCGTGTGTGCCCCGTGTGTGCCCCGTGTGTACACTGTGTGTGCCCTGTGTGTGCCCCGTGTGTACACTGTGTGTGCCCCGTGTGTACACTGTGTGTGCCCCGTGTGTACACTGTGTGTGCCCCGTGTGTGCCCCGTGTGTGCCCCGTGTGTACACTGTGTGTGCCCTGTGTGTGCCCCGTGTGTACCCTGTGTGTGCCCCGTGTGTACCCTGTGTGTGCCCCGTGTGTACACTGTGTGTGCCCCGTGTGTGCCCCGTGTGTGCCCCGTGTGTACACTGTGTGTGCCCTGTGTTTGCCCCGTGTGTACCCTGTGTGTGCCCCATGTGTACACTGTGTGTGCCCCGTGTGTGCCCTGTGTGTGCCCCGTGTGTGCCCTGTGTGTGCCCTGTGTGCCCCGTGTGTGCCCTGTGTGTGCCCCGTGTGTGCCCTGTGTGTGCCCTGTGTGTGCCCCGTGTGTGCCCCATGTGTGCCCCGTGTGTACCCTGTGTGTGCCCCATGTGTACACTGTGTGTGCCCCGTGTGTGCCCTGTGTGTGCCCCCTGTGTGCCCTGTGTGTGCACTTTCCTGCCAGCTCAGGGCACCCACAGATCTGGTGGGTGGCGCCCCCTCCGGGCCGGGAAGCACATTACCGAGTGGCCCTCGGTCAGGGCTCCTCAGGGCTTAGTCTTCCCGCTCCCAGGTCAGCCTGGAAGTGGGGGGCCCTAGGCACCGCCCCCCAAGGTGTTCACTCACTGTGACCGGTCCCTGACGTGCTTGAATGGCCGCGATCTCTCGGCCCCAGGATGGGCTCCAGGGCGGCCAGTCTGACCACGTCCCCTGTTCCTCGGCTGCTCGCTCCTGGCCTGGTGCCCGGGTCCTGCTTGGCCTGACTGCGCCCCAGTTCCCTTCTCACCCCAACGCACTCCTGTGTCTGAGACTCCGCGGTCCCCGCTCTGCGCTGTCTCAGTCCCGCCGCCACGGCTGCTGCTCCCGGCCGCCCTCCCTCAGCGGCAGGCGCTCTGCCTGTGGGCCGGGGGGGCCTCACACCACGTACCCTGAAGCCAGGGGAGCTCCCTCTGCCATGGCCTCACCTTTCCGCCGTCCCATCCCCCAGGAGGGCTTCCTGTGGGCGGGGCCCAGGCTGGTCGGTGCCCCTCCCATCCCCGCTCCACGCCAGCACGATGTGGGGTCCCAGTGAGGCCGGCGAGGGAGCGAGTCCGAACCCCCACACGTAGGCGCTGACGGCGCCCGCCCCGGTGTGTGAGCAGGTGTTCGAGGGGAACAGCGAGAAGGAGGTGCCCGTCCTCAACGAGCTGCCGGTGCCCATGGTGGCCCGCTACCTGCGCGTGAACCCGCAGTCCTGGTTCCCGGACGGCAGCGTCTGCCTGCGGCTGGAGGTCCTCGGCTGCCCGCTGCCCGGTGAGCGTGCCCCGCCCCGCAGGTGCCCCGGAGGGGAGGCAAATAGACCGGGCCGGCCGGTGTGGCTCAGGGGGTGAGCATCCACCTATGAACTGGTTCGATTCCCGCTCAGGGCATAGGCCCGGGACGCGGGCTCCATCCCCAATGGGGGGCATGCAGAGGCAGCTGACTCATCTCTCTCTCTTATCAGTGATGTTTCTCTCTCTCTCTCCCCCTCTCCCTTCCTCTCTGAAATTCTCCAGGCTGGAAATGCATCCACTCAATTCCCAGAAGGGGGTGTGCTGGAGGCAGCCCATCCATGATTCTCTCTCACATCGCTGTCCTCTCTCTCTCCTCCTTGCCCCTCCTCTCTCTGAAAAAACCGATCAATTCCTCCTTCTCTCCTCCTCACTCCTCCTACCTCCCCTTTCCTCTAAGTGTGTGTGTTTGTAATTACAGAAGCAATACAGGCTTACACGATTACAGTCAGGAAAGAGCCAGAAAGGCCATTCATACGGAGGGGAGCAGACAGGCCCTCTGCAGACCCCAACCCCAGTCCCCAGAGGCGACCACTGTTAACACCCCTGACCATGCTATCAGAGCGCTTCCACCCCAAAACCAGCTCCCCAGCTCCCACTCGCTTAGCGGGTGAGGGGTCCTTCCTCCTGTGAGGGGAGCCCGGGGAAATTGGGCTCCAGCGTTGGTGTCTGGGTTCTCTCTGGCCTGTGTCCTGGAGAGTCACACTCACTCCTCTGTGGTGACACTGAGGTCCTTCCCTTCAACCTGCACCTGTGAGGGTGGCCCGGAGGCGATGCTCCGATAGGCTGGGGTGTGAGGCCAGTTTCTGAGGGAGAGAATGGGGGCCCCACGTGGCACAGGCTTCTGTTAGGAACGGTGGCAGTGGATGAATGCCGGGTAAGCAACTGAGTGTGTCCACCACACTTGCAAAGATTCCATTTCTGCATGCAGTGTGGCATTCATCCATTGACTCATTCTCCCATCTGTCCATCCACCAACCCATCCATCCACCCATCCATCCACCCATCCACAAACTCATCCATCCACCCATCCACCCATCTACCCATCCACTCATCCTTTTATCTACTATCCATCCATCCATCCATCCATCCACCCACCCATCCACCCATCCATCCATCCATCCGTCGGTTGTTGGTCTGTCCGTCCATCCATCTATCCATCCACCCGTCTGTTTATCCATCCATCCACCCATCCTTCCATCTACTATCCATCCATCCACCCATCCATGCATCCATTCATCCGCCCACAAACCCATCCATCCATTCATCCATATACCCACCATCCACCCACTCATCCATCCATCCACCCATCCACCCATTGATCTGTCAGTCCGTCCATCCATCCATCTATCCATCCAGTGCTGACAGTGTGCTAGGCACACAGGTCACGCCAACTCAGACCACAAGAAGCCACCGAGAGAGGTGCCAGCATGTTTCTGTCTATGGGCAAAGAAGTCAAAGCGAAGACCCTCTGTGCGTGTCGGGATCACACAGCCCGTACCAATAAGAGCAGAGCTCTGAGCCCGGGCGTCCTGGCCCCGGCCCACGCTCTCCGTCACTGGGTAATTCTGACTGGTACGAAGCTGCTAGAAAGCTTCTCTCCGCTCTGTGGGGATCTTGAGGAGGGGTTGTGACAGGCGTCCGGCAGAGCCCCCACAGGTACCAGGTGACACCCGTGCATTCAGAGCCGCGTCCTCTCCCTAGATCCCAACAACTACTACCACCGGCGCAACGAGATGACCACCACGGACGACCTGGACTTCCGGCACCACAGCCACAAGGAGCTGCGCCAGGTGAGGCCACGAGAAACCTCAGATCGAAGGATCGGCGTGAAGACGCGGAGCAGAGAAGCCGGAGCCGTGCCCTCATGAGTACACGTACAGGGCCAGCACCGACCAGGCCACGCTCCCCTGGCTCCGAGCAGGGCTCCTGGCGGGGAGGAGGGCGCAGGCTCAGGGGCCTTCCTGCGGAGGAGCAATGAGGCTGAGGCCGAGGGCTAGGGGCTCCCCGAGGCACCCACCAGCCCGGTCCCCCCTCGGCCTTTCACGGGGACACAGTCCTGTCGGCGCGACTCGGAGGGGGACGTGCTGCGGGGACCGTCCCGGCCGCACTGTCTGGAAATCACTGTCCTGTGCTTGGACGCGAGGCTGTGAGTCACCCGCTCTGCACTCGGGGTGCACAGGGCCCCGCCCCCGCCCCGTGGACGGCCCGGTGTGTGTCAGCGCAGCTCCCTCCCTGGGCATCCTGGACGCCTCCCGCGCCGGGAACTAACGAGTCCAGCTCGGGGCCGTGAGTGTCAGAAGCAATCCGTCCGCATGCCTTTCACGTGCGCTCCCGCGCCAGGCGGAGGCGGCGTCTCCAAATAGTTGTCCCACTTGCAGAGGGGCCTCTGCTCACCCGAGAGGAGATGGGGACGGCCCGACCGCGTGGCTCAGTGGATAGAGCATCAGCCTGCGGACTGAAAGATCCCAGGTTTGATTCCAGTCAAGGGCATGTACCTTGGTTGCAGGCACAGCCCCAGTGGGGAGTGTGCAAGAGGCAGCTGATCGATGTTTCTCTCTCATCGACGTTTCTAACTCTCTATCCCTCTCTCTTCCTCTCTGTAAAAAAATCAAAAAAATATATTGAGAGAGGAGAGAGAGAGAGAGAGAGAGAGAGAGAGAGAGAGAGAGAGAGAGAGAGAGAGAGGGGATGGCCAGACCCATGTGGCTCAGGGTCTGAGAGTCGACCTATGAACCAGGAGGTCAGGGTTCGATTCCCGGTCAGGGCACAGGCCCGGGTTGTGGGCTCCATCCCCAGTAGGGGGCATGCAGGAGGCAGCCGATCCATGATTCTTGCTCATTATTGGTGTTTCTATCCCTCCTCCCTCTCCCTCTCTGAGATCAGTAAAAACATATTAAAACAAAACAAGCGAAAACGAGGAGCCACAGGAGGGAGAGGAGGAAGTAGGCCTGCCGCCCGGGAGGGGAAGCCGAGGGGGAGAGTCCCACAGGCAGGAGGCGGTTCCCGGGAGTGACTTCTTGGAGGCGCTGTCCTACCCGGCTGTGGTTGGACGGGGAGGGGAGCCCCGGAGGACAGTGCACAGACGCTGGTCTCAGAGGGAGTACATGGCTCCTGAGAGCCGGCAGCTCCACAGCACGGGTCCCACTTCAGAACCGCTCAGTCTCCTGGGCCTACATGTGTGTCTCCTGCGTGTGGGACCATGAGGGCCGAGACTCTCACTGTCACAGCCTCCTAGTGGCACGAACTGGGTCCAGGTGCACCTGTGAGGCCGTCAGGGAGACACCTGGGGGGGCCGCCTGGTTGGCCTGGGTGGTGTGGGCATTGCTGGTGATGGGGCGCCGTCCTCCGCCTGGCCGGGCTGGGGCAGCAGAGGCGGGCAGGTTGCTCTGGGCGGGGAGGCGGCTGGAGCAGGGGCATGGAGGTCGGACCAAGAGCATGTGTCTGGAGCAGTTGGCGGGGCTGGGAGGGAGGCTGCCTGAGTGCCCAGGAGGCCCCTGTGCCGAGTCTGAGTGTCGGGGAGGGTCTGCATGGGGAGCTGGGGGGTCGGTGGGGGGTGGTGTTGGTGTGGAGAGCAGCTGGCGGTGCTGGGGGCCGGGCCGAGGGCCCAGGACAGCTCGGGGTGTTGAGGGCGGCCTGGGGCCGTGGTGGGGGGGCAGGGGGCTGTCTGCTGGGGCCCCTCCGTGCTCAGGTCCTGGCTGAGGCCTGGGGTCCTGGGGGGAGCGGGGGGCTGTCTGCTGGGCCCTCTGCGCGCAGGTCCTGGCTGAGGCCCTGGCCGTCTCCTCTTCCAGCTGATGAAGGTGGTGAGCGAGATGTGCCCCAACATCACCCGCGTCTACAACATCGGCAAGAGCCAGCGGGGCCTGAAGCTGTACGCCGTGGAGGTCTCCGACCGGCCCGGCGAGCACGAAGTCGGTGAGGCGCCCCCACCCCCTCCCGGGCACACGCGGCCCGTGGGGTCGGCCTGGCGCAGGGCAGAGCCGCCGCCTCTGGTCCCTGTGAGAGGTGCGGGGTGTCCTCCTGGAAGGGGTCTCCCCGCGGAGAAAAGCAGGGGCTGCGGCTCCGGTGAAATCGGTGGTTTCAAACCCGGGGCCGTGTTCTCGTATCTGTTCTTCCACACGGGAGCCCCGAGCACCGTGGCCGATAGCAGCTGGAGTTTCTGCCCTCATCCTCCGAGGTACCTGTCTGGGAATAGACCTGCACTGATAGCATTTTGCAGGTTGATGTGAAACAGTGGTCGGCAAACCATGGCTCGAGTCTATTTTGAAGAAGTGGTGTTGGAAGAAGTTTTTTAAAAAAATGTGGCTCTCAAAAGGAACTTCAGTCGTTGTGCTGTTGATATTTGGCTCTGTGGACTAATGGGTTTGCCGACTGCTGACGTGAAAGAACAAGGCTGCCCGGCCGGCCGGCGTGGCTCAGGGTTCAGCATGGACCCGTGAACCAGGAGGTCAGGGTTCGGTTCCCGCTCAGGGCACAGGCCCGGGTTGTGGGCTCCCTCCCCAGCGGGGGGCGTGCCCGAGGCAGCCGATCCATGATGTTTCTCTCTGGTCCATGCTTCTCTCTCCCCCTCTCCCTTTCTCTCTGAATCCGATAAAAACACGTTTAGGAGAAGGAGAGGCCGCAGGCCGAGGCGCAGTGGCCGCCAGCGGGCTCCCTGGGCCATGGGGGGCTTTGCCAGCGCTGACGGGCCTGTGTCTCCGCCCGGCCCAGGGGAGCCCGAGTTCCACTACATGGCGGGCGCCCACGGCAACGAGGTGCTGGGCCGCGAGCTGCTGCTGCTGCTGGTGCAGTTCCTGTGCCAGGAGTACCTGGCCGGCAACGCCCGCATCGTCCGCCTGGTGGAGGAGACCCGCATCCACATCCTGCCCTCCCTCAACCCCGACGGCTACGAGGAGGCCTCGGAGGGGGTAGGCCGCCCGCCCGCCCGCCCGCCCATCCTGACCTCCCTGACCGCCTCGCAGGCCACAGCCCTGGCCCCGCGGTGCACTCAGCCCAAGTTCAAGTCCCCCCGGGGCCCGGAGCCCAGCCATCCAGCCCCGCCAAGGTCACAGGACCCACCCGGTCAGGGGGTCAGGGGGTCAGGTGCACACAGAATCAGCAATGAACGCATGAGTGAGGGAACAGCATTCGCTGCTTCTCTCTCCCCTCCCTCCCGCCTCCCTCTCCCTCCCTCTCTCTCTAAGAAAACCCCAACAGAACCGACAAATAGAACCCCCACCAGTAGCTTCCTGGTGAGTCTCTGCTGAGGGGGGACACTGCAAGGTCATGAAGGGCTGAGAGAGAGGATTTCGGCGACCCCGAGCGGGTCCAGCAGCAGACTCAGTGATGGCAGATGGTTGTGTTTATTGGTACAAACGGGTTTGTTTGTGGGCCGGACAGCGAGGCTGTTGAGTTTGCAATCACGGGCTTCTATTTTCATTCATTCATTCATTCATTCAATTTCACTTTTTTAAATTTTAGAGAGAGGGAGAGGGAGAGAGAGACATTGATATGAGAGAGAAATACCAAACAGTTGCCTCCCATGTGCCCCAACCAGGGGTCAAACTCACAACCTAGGTGTGTGCCCTGACTGGGAATCGAACCCACAACATGGTGGTTGTGGGAGAAGGAGTGCTCCGAGCACTAAGGCACCGGCCAGGGCCGGCTGGGCTTTTGGATTCATTAGCCTCAGTCTCCTCCTCCCGCCAGCAGCCCTCAGGGAGGCTCAGGGGCGAAGGGCGGGACTCTGGGCGGGAGTCACCCCGAGTGGCTGGGCTGGCTGTGCACCCAGATGTCAGCAGGGGTTTCGATGGTCCCTTTGGGTGTGGCCTTCGGGTCGGATGAGACACGCCGGGTGGGGCGGGGGAGGCGCCCGGTGTCAGCGGGCCCACATCAGAGGCCCCTCCTCTGCATGTCCCCAGGGCTCGGAGCTGGGCGGCTGGTCCCTGGGGCGCTGGACCCACGATGGCATTGACATCAACAACAACTTCCCCGACTTGAACTCGCTGCTCTGGGAGGCCGAGGCCCGGCAGCGCGGCCCGAGGCCCGTGCCCAACCACCACATCCCCGTCCCCGAGTGGTTCCTGTCGGAGAACGCCACGGTGAGCAGCACGCCCGGTCTGCCGGGCTCAGGGGGCTGCGGGGGCCGAGGAGGCTGCGGGGGAGCAGTGGGGGGGCTACGGGGGGCCTTGGGGACTGTGGGGGGGCAGCGGGGGTGGGGGGCGCACGGGGGCTGCAGGGGGCCAGCCAGAGCACCCAGGGCATTCCAGAAGGGGACAAGCCATTTCTTCTCTTACACATCTTCTCCCGGAGCAGGGAAGAGCCCTGATGACAAAACACCTTTCAAATGGGTATTTGAGGAGGTTCTATAAAAATCACTTAACTGTGTGTCTTTACAAGAACACAGAAAACACGCCACCGTTATTTGTCCTTTTCTGTTGCTGCCATGGACCTGCCCCTCAGCTCGCAGGCCCCTGGGGGCGGTGCGTTCACAGCCAGGCAGGACCGTGGCTACAAGATGGGACTCCCGTTTCGGACAGGAAGTCATTGCCATCGTCACCTAAAAAGAAACGGTTTCTCAATATTGTAAACTATCTAGCCAGGCTTCACATTTCACTGTGTCACTCTCTCTCTCTCTCTTGTCTTGTTTACATCAGGATCCAAATAAAGTGCATTCATTTTGATTGGTTTACAGTCTTTTAATCTTATTTATTTTTTAAACATTTTTATCGATGTCAGAGAGGAAGGGAGAGGGAGAGAGATAGAAACATCACTGATGAGAGAGAATGATGGATCGGCTGCCTCCTGCACGCCCCCTACTGGAGACTGAGCCTCCAGCCGGGCCTGTGCCCTGACCGGAACGAACTGTGTCCGGGCGTCGGGGGAGACGGGCCGCTCCTCACCGCGCCCCCGGCGCCCGCGGTGCTGCAGGTGGCGGCGGAGACGCGGGCCGTCATCGCCTGGATGGAGAAGGTGCCCTTCGTGCTGGGCGGCAACCTGCAGGGCGGCGAGCTGGTGGTGGCCTACCCCTACGACATGGCGCGGTCCCCCTGGAGGACCCAGGAGCGCTCGCCCACGCCTGACGACCACGTGTTCCGCTGGCTGGCCTACTCCTACGCCTCCACGCACCGCCTCCTCCCGGACGCCCGCCGGCGCGCCTGCCACACCGAGGACTTCCAGAAGGAGGACGGCACTGTCAACGGGGCCTCCTGGCACACCGTGGCCGGCAGTGAGTGCTCCCGGCGCCGGCCCGCCCGCCTTCCGGGCACGTGGCCCCTGTCCGGGGCCACACGGAGCCTGGCTCAGCGTCCCGTCGCCCGGTTGGCTTGGCAGGTCTCAACGACTTCAGCTACCTCCACACCAACTGCTTCGAGCTGTCCATCTACGTGGGCTGCGACAAGTTCCCGCACGAGAGCGAGCTGCCCGAGGAGTGGGAGAACAACCGCGAGTCCCTGATCGTGTTCATGGAGCAGGTGCGGGCCGCGCTGCGCGGGGAGGCCACGGAACGAGGCTGGGCGGGAGGCCAAGTTAGTGCCGTGGACCGTGGCCGTGGTCCCGGTGGCCGTGGTTCTGGGAGGCCGTGGTCCCGGTGGCCGTGGTTCTGGGAGGCCGTGGTCCCGGTGGCCGTGGTTCTGGGAGGCCGTGGTCCCCGGTGGCCTCTCCCGTGGGGAAGGAGCCGTCTGCTCTCCTTCCTCTCTCTATACTAAGTCTGTAGAGCTCAGGAAAATGAAAATAGGTGCGTATCAACATTCCATCGTTAGTATATTTTAAAAGATAAATGTTTTTTATTGATTTTAGAGAGAGAGGGAGGGAGAGATGGAAACACCAACTGGCTGCATCCTGCACATCCCCTACTGGGGATGGAGCCTGAAACCCGCATGTGCCCTGGCTGGAATCGAACCGGCAACCTTGTGGTACATGTGCCTCCGCTCGACCACTGAGCCACAGCGCCCGGGCCAGTCGTTTCTGTTTAGGACCCTCTCAGAGGCCGACATGTTTAACCTGAACGACCTCACTCCAAAGGGCGCCTCTGGGGCTGCCGAGAGCACGCTGCCACAGACGCTCCATTCACAGATCCCGGAGCAAAGACATCACCCTCCACACCCCACCGCGCGGGCGCTCCCGAGGGGCGGGCCGCGGGAGGGTCACCCTGGGCGGCCGAGGGTCACGTGCTCACTGTGCGTGGCGGGCGGCGGCTCACCGTGTCCCGTGGTGTCTGCCGAGCAGGTGCACCGCGGCATCAAAGGCCTGGTGACGGACTCGCACGGGAAAGGCATTCCGGACGCCGTCATCTCTGTGGAAGGCATCAACCACGACGTCTGCACAGGTAACCGCTGAGTGTGCTCCCCTCCTGCAGGACACGTGCGTTTCCTGGGCGGGGAGGGGTGCGTGAGCATTACAGGGTGTCCCCAGAGCGCCCAGTGGGTGGCGTGCCAGTGAGGGCCCTTCCCGCCCCCCGCTGCTCCCTCCGAAGGGAAGGAGGGGGCCTGCCCAAAACTGGTCTCACTCAGCAGATCATCCCGTTTGGTCTGGGAGGAAACAGAGACCCTGGACATGAGGCTGGGGTGAGGCTGCATTCAGACTGGCCATGTGCCTTCAGTGCCAGGCTGCCTGCCCACCCAGGTGCCTGGCCAGAGGCCAATGGCTATGGAGACGGGTGCCACAGAGCAGCTGCCTGATGGGTAACACCCTGAGTCATGTGCTCCCATGTGGTTGCCTGTTTCTTTACTCAACAGTATTTCCATGCCAGGTAGCATGGTATTAGGTACATAGCAGCCCCCTTAGGCACCCAGCACTCATCCATCATTCATTTATCCATCATTCATCATCCATCCATTCACCCATTCATCCATCCATCCATCTATCATCCATCCATCCATCCATTATCCATCCATCTATCCATCTGTTCACTTATCTACTGTATCATCCACCCATCCACCATTCATACATCCATCCGTCCATTCATTCACTCAATAAATGGCAGTCACAGGGAGGTGGCAGTCTTTATGAATGAAAGAGGCTGTTGGACTGGCTCCACATGGGACTGTGTTTTAAGCACTGCCAATGAGCCTCTTTAAAAGCGTGTTTCATGAAAGAGCCTGGAACATTCTGGGACTATTAGTGCCGTGTGCGCTCTGCGAGCAGACGTGAGGGTTTAAATGGAGTGGGAGATAACAGGGCCCGGGGCCGCCAGCCTGCAGAGAGCTCGCTGCCTAATGAGCGCCGAGCCGCCAGCCTGTGATCAGGGAGACAGCTGTGATGAGCCGATGGGGCTCGCAGCCCCTCCGCCGTCATTTCCGTCACAAATCCCACACCTCACACACGCCGCCTCCCCGCGCTGGTACCCGCCTTCGCCTTCGGGGGCCCGCGTCAGCTCCCAGTTTGCTTGGTTTCTGCCTGAGGCTTATGGGGTCTGGCAGGTTTTATTTCTGGAGGGACTTTGTGTAAAATAAACAGCGGGATTAGCTGACAGGAGCAGGAGATGACTTCCACCGGGGAAGCAGCCAGAAAGCACGCCTGCCTTCTCAGTCCACGTAACTGTGGGGCCAGGGCCAGGCTCTGTGCCATGGGGTGGTCCTCGCCTGGTTGGCATTGACCTCACAAATGACATTCATTGGGCCTGGTTGGCCCTCTGTCCACCGTGTCCATCTCTGCCCATGTCCATCTCTGTCCACCGGGTCCATCTCTGTCCACTGTGTCCATCTCTGTCCATGTCCATCTCTGTCCACTGTGTCCATCTCTGTCCACCGTGTCCATCTCTGTCCATGTCCATCTCTGTCCACCGTGTCCATCTCTGTCCACCGTGTCCATCTCTGTCCACCGTGTCCATCTCTGTCCACTGTGTCCATCTCTGTTCACCATGTCCATCTCTGTCCACCGTGTCCATCTCTGTCCATGTCCATCTCTGTCCACCGTGTCCATCTCTGTCCACCGTGTCCATCTCTGTTCAGCGTGTCCATCTCTGTCCACCGTGTCCATCTCTGTCCACCGTGTCCATCTCTGTCCATGTCCATCTCTGTCCACCGTACCCACGACGCCAGCGGTGTGTCCACCACCCCCGCAGCCCACGGCGCCCTCACCAGTGGGGCAGTGACCCAACAGCACCTGGCACTTTGCGTGCCCAGCCCTCTGTTCCTAAGACATTCAGGCTTGATCCCCAGTGTAGGGCGTGCAGGAGGCAGCTGACCAGTGATTCTCTCTCATCATCAATGTTTCTATCTCTCTCCCCATCTCCCTTCTCCCTGAAGTCAATAGAAATATATTTAAAAAGTAAAAATAAAAACATTAAAAAAAAAGGCATTTGTGGGGAGGGGCAGGCGGACCATTGGAAGCGCACGTGCAGAACGAATAGCACATTGTCACGGGGTGGGGCTCGGTGAGAGGTGGTTTCCATCTCCGTCCCCGTGTGCGGACGCTGTGGGAGCCACTCCCAGGCCCTGCCTGTCGGAGCCCTCGGGGGCTTCCAAAGAGGGGCCCTGCAGGGGCGGCCCCGCGTCTCTCTGGTCTCGGCTCCGGGGCCGGGGTCCCCGCTGGACCAGAGCCGCCCGACCCCCTGCTCTCTCTCCAGCCGGCGACGGCGACTACTGGCGGCTGCTGAACCCCGGGGAGTACGTGGTCACGGCCCGGGCCCAGGGCTTCGCCGCCTCCACCCGGAACTGCATGGTCGGCTACGACATGGGCGCCACGCGCTGCGACTTCGTGCTCAGCAAGACCAACCTGGCCCGCATCCGCGAGATCCTGCAGCAGCACCGGCGGCCGCCCCCGCCCGGCGGCCTGCGCGCCCGCCCGGCCCGGCTCCGCGGCCGCAGGAGGCGGCAGCGCGCGTGACCCCCGACCCGAGCTGGGGTGACCTCCGACCCGAGCTGGCGTGACCCCTGACCCGAGCCACGGGTGACCTCCGACCCGAGCCGGGGTGACCCCTGACCCGAGCTGGGGTGACCCCCGACCCGAGCTGGCGTGACCCCTGACCCGAGCCACGGGTGACCTCCGACCCGAGCCACGGGTGACCTCCGACCCGAGCCGGGGTGACCTCTGACCCGAGCCGGGGTGACCTCCGACCTGAGCCGGGGTGACCTCTGACCCGAGCCGGGGTGACCTCCGACCCGAGCCGGGTGACCCCCGGGCAGGGCTGAGGCTCGAGGTCTTTCTCTCCCTCCGTCCCCGCCTCCAGTGGCTCAGAGGGAGCCGCGGAGCAGGCCGGTGGAGCGAGCAGGTCCAGCCAGTCCCCGGGACCGGGGAGCGGGGAGCGGGGAGCCTGCCGCCCGGGCGCCTGGCTGTGCCGGGAGGAGCCCGGCGCGGCCCCTGCTGGTGACAGGAGCTCCTGTGCGTGTGCGTGTGCGTGTGCGTGTGCGTGTGCGTGTGCCCAGCTGAAGCCGCTGTTCCCCGGCCCGCTGTCCCCGAGGTCACCCTTCCGTGCTCAGGCCGGACACCCCCGCCGGGCACCCCCACTGCCGCCCCGCCAGCCGCTGACTCCGTTTGGTTTCTCTCCCGTCGGTGGGAAAGGCTGGAGTAACCCAGGAGGGAGGCCCGGGCGGAGGGCGTCCGCGGCCCGAGGGCCCCCGGGTGCTGAGA
Source organism: Pipistrellus kuhlii (assembly GCF_014108245.1). NCBI lineage: Eukaryota > Metazoa > Chordata > Mammalia > Chiroptera > Vespertilionidae > Pipistrellus > Pipistrellus kuhlii. Next base: position 46,997,778 of record NW_023425460.1, read on the forward strand.
GGGCGGTGCTTCCCACAAAGCCACATCCTGTCCGGCTCCTCCGAGAGCCGCTCGGACCTGGAAGGAGAGGTCAGGGGACCTGCGGCCTCCTCTGCCCAGCCCCCGCCCCGGGGGCGCCCTCACCTGCCCGCGGCAGGGTCTGGTGTGGACATTCACTCGCTCAGCATGGCCTGCGGAGCTCGCTCGGAGGGGGCGAACGGCCACGGGAAAACAAATCTCGTCGTTACTGTTGCGGCCGCGGACGGGAGCGTGAGGAAATAAAGGAAGCAGACGGGAGCGGCTCCTGTGGTTCCCCTGCAGCCTCGCGCCCACGCCCCGCGGGATGGGACGGAACCAGGCTCCCCTCCCTGAGCTGGGCCCAGGCCCGCGAGCGTGTCCTCCTGCGGTCGGTCCCCTGCCACGCACGGCCCCACGCACGGCCACGGCCACGGCCACGGCCACGAGCCTGAGTCCCGGGGAATTAGGAAACAGACATCAGAGGGGCACGTACATGGTGCCTTCGGGGGTGGACAGAGGAGCCAGGTGGGTCTTTATTTTTTATTATTTTTAAAAAATATATTTTATTGATTTTTTTACAGAAGAGAAGAGAGGGATAGAGAATTAGCAACATCGATGAGAGAGAAACATCGCCCAGCTGCCTCCTGCACAGCCCCTCCTGGGCAGGGCTGAGTGTGGGGAGCAGGCAGCACGGGGCCGGGAGGGGCGGCCAGCAGGAGGGGGCTCAGGAGACGGGGAGGGGGGACAGCTAGGGCGCCGGCCCTGGGCCCGAAACGCTCCTGGGCCTGGGAACGCCTGGCTGAGGGGAGGCCCCGGAAGCTGACTGAGTGAGGCTGCGGGAGGTCAGCTCCCGCCCAGGGTCCCCGCCAGCGGGCACGTGGCTGAGGGCAGCGGCCGGGTCCAATGGGACCTCTGCCATCGATTCCTCCTTAACCAGCGTTTGCTGGAGCCGTTCCCAGCCCGGCCTGTGTGGCTCAGGGGTTGAGCGTCGACCTATGAACCAGGAGGTCAGGGTTCATTCCCAGTCAGGGCGCATGCTGGGTTGTGTGCTCCATCCCCAGTGGGGGGCGTGCAGGAGGCAGCCGATCCGTGATTCTCTCTCACCATGGATTTTCCCTCTCCCTCTCCCTTCCTCTCTGAAACCAATCCTATGTAATGAAAGGCCAATATGCAAATTGTCCCCTTGACCAGGACTATGACTGGGAGTTTGACCAGGGGGCGGGGCCAGCCCGCCAACCACCCCTGGCCCCTCGCCAGGCCTCTGGTCTGTATCTATAAAAGCCTAATGTGCCAGTGTCCCCTTGGGAGTACGACCTACTGGGAGTTCAGTCACTCGCTCTGACACGAGCTGACCACTAGGGGCGGCGAGGAACAAAGGAGGCCCTGGCAGCAGCTGATAGGAATTTTGCGCCCTAGGCCCCTAGTAAAAGTACATTTAACAAAACATTGAGGCAGCCATGGCCTCGAGCTTCCTGCCACTCCTCCCCCTTCCCATCAGCGGGGCCGGGGCGGCCCTGTCCGTCCGCCATCTTCCGGCCGCGGTCCCTGAGCTGAGCTGGTGACGCCCATTAGCCTCAGCCAGTCCCTCCCGTGGCCCCGACAACAAGGAGGCCGCACTGTCACCGCAGCTGCTCTCTCAGCTTTGGGCAGGACTTGCTTCTTAAGGTTCCGAGGCGAACACCCCCCTTCCTTCCCTGTGCTAACGGCAGGCACCATGAGGCTCTCTGAACCGGCTTTTAGGAATTACCGGAGGAGGAGAAACCTGGCCAAAGACCTAATGCCGCCGGGGTCCGCGGGCAGAGCGCTGGCTCGCTGTGAGCACCCTCCTGTGCCCGCCTCCCCAGCGCCTCTGCCCGGCTGCAGCGCTCCGAGCAGCCGGGGGGCGTGCCTCGCCCACCCCAGTGGGAGGAAGGGGGTCTCGCTGACGGAGGTGGAGGGTGGAGGGAGAGGGTTCCACAAAGCAAAACCGGTCCGTTGTTCCGAGAGAGAGAGAGAGAGAGAGAGAGAGAGAGAGAGGAGAGAGGGAGAAGGGGCAGGGGAGAGAGAGAGACTCCTGGGCTCCGCTCTGGGGAGCCAGGTCTTGTCTTCCAGTTGGACGCGTGTGGGACGTGTGTCCGTGTGGGACGTGTGTCCATGTGGGATGTGTGTCTGTGTGGAACACATGTCCGTGTGGGACGCATGTCCGTGTGGGACATGTGTCCATGTGGGACGCGTGTCCATGTGGGACGCGTGTCCATGTGGGACGTGTGTCCGTGTGGGATGTGTGTCCGTGTGGGACGTGTGTCCATGTGGGACGTGTCCATGTGGAACATGTATCCGTGTGGGACGTGTGTCCGTGTGGGATGCGTGTCCGTGTGGGACGTGTGTCCGTGTGGGACGTGTGTCCGTGTGGAGCGGGGCTGCTAACAGTCGCTGTGTGCCGCTCACCCAGCTGCCCCGTGCCTGCGGACGTGGGCCTGGCCGCACAGCGCTGTCCGGGGAGCTGGCTCCATTGGGGACGTCCCATGGACGCGCCCCCGATGTCCCCGGAGAAGCTGTGCGTGTCTGCTGGGAAGGTGCCGCCTTGTTAGCTCTCGGCCCAGGGACTGCGCCGACGGCTCCTCGGCTCCTGAGAGGCAGAGCACGGCCTGGGTCTGCTGCTGTGGAGGTTGCCATGGAGACCGGGATGGAGGCGGAGGCGGCCTCGCAGCTTCGACACCTTCCCCTGCGGCCAGCAGCCTGGCAGTGCGGGCTCTGAGGGAGCTGGGAGCTGGTGTGTGCGAGGCGTGTGTGTGTGTGTGTGTGCAGGCCTGCATGTTGTATGTCGGAGACGTGATGTCATGCACCCAGGCGACACGGGCGGTCCTCTCCCAGAGGCCGCCCCTCCGGGGACTCCCAGAGAAGCCACATGCGGGCGGGCAATGCGGAGAAACCTCCAGACCAACAGACCAGGCCCCTGTGCTGGGCCCTGCGCTGAGGGCCCGCGGGGCGGCTGGGCGGCTGGTCCCTGGGCCCTGCCAGCTCACACTGCTGCCTTCTGAATGGCCTGGGTGCGAGCACTTGCTGTCATGTGGAGCGGCAGAGCCTCCCCTGATTCCCAGTCCAGCTCCGCTCCATCCCGGCTGACTGTGCAATGGGAAGGTGGCCGGGCCGGCCCCCATGGGCACAGGCTGGGCCGGAGGACTCTACCTCCTGCAGTAATGGGAACTGGCCAGCAGAGGGCGACAGCACCTGCCACCTCCCAAGGCCTGCAGCTGGGCTGGGGAACCACACCTGTTCCCTTTCAGCGGGGGTGAAGGGAGGCTGAGCGAGGGGTCTGGGGCCAGGTGGGCACCCAGCTGCCCGAGAGGCCTGCTCCGCCTACCGCTCTGCAGACGGGAGCCTCTGTGACCGACGGTGTGGACCCAGCCTCCAGGAGCTGGGCGCAGGCAACTGGGTGCTCACAGCGTTTCCTGGGGGGGAAGGGAGGCGGAGTGCCCGCTGGGGCAAACCCCCTAGCCCCTCCCCCCAGACTGTTTGAGGACCTGGGCTGCTGGCAGGACCCGGGGGAACAGGGAAGGGCTGGGGCCCTGGGGCTGCGGAGGGTGCAGTGCGCTGAATGGGGGCCCAGGGGGTGAGATGCTGCCATGAAGCTGGGGTGGCATCAGGGCCTCGGACCAGGCGGTCCCTGGCAGAGCTGTCCTCAGGGATCGGATGCAGGAAGGGCGTGGGGTGGGCTGGTCCGTGATGGAGACGCCGTCACCTCCCACAGCTGCTGGGCGGAGCCTGACCAGGCCCACACGTGTCCTGGGGCCCCTGGGCATCATGCTCCCTTCTCCCTAACGGGGAGGAGACACTCAGAGGAGGGAGGGCTGTTGCTCATGTGACAGGAGACGGGGGGGGGGGGTGCCCATGGTGGGGTGACTCAACCCATGTCCCTCCTCCCCCCCCACCCCCAGGCCTAAGTGGAAGCAGACAGGCTCTCGGTGGACTGTCTTTGGGGGTCAGCTGACCACAGACACAGCAACCCCAGACGCCTCGCTCCTCCGAGTGGCCCGCCCTCGTGCGCCTCGGTTCGGGAGTCCGTCCAGGGGTGCAGAGGGAAGGCGCCTCGGGGTGCAGGCTGGAGGGCCCCGGGCCGGTCCTGGGCGGGAAGGAAGGAGAGCCTCCCCGCTCCAGGCCTCACTTCCCGGCTTCCTGCTGTGTTCTCACCCCGGCCCTCGGCCTCCAGCCGGCACCTGTCCGGGGCGCAGATCCCGCGGCAGGTGCTGGTCTGGACGTTTCCAGGGGTCCTGCCTAGGAGACGGGCGCTGAGAGGGGTCTCACCCCGAGGTAGACAGTTCACCCGGGCCACGCGCGTCGGACGCTCCATCCGCGGCCGCCTGTTGGCGACAGCTGGCCTCACGCTGTGGGGTGAGCACACGCCTCCGGCTGGCAGCTCGCCGCGATGAGGGTGCTGAGCATCTCTGACATCCGGCTCCTCCCTTCTCCTGGGGTGTGTGTGTGTGTGTGTGTGTGTTTATAGAGGAAGAGAGGGAGAGAGAGATGGAAACATCCCTGATGACAGTGAATCATCAATCAGCTGCCTCCTGCACGGCCTCCCCACCTCCCCTCACTGGGGATCCAGTCTGGCCCCGACTGGGAGTGGAACCGTGACCTCCTGGTTAATAGGTCGAAGCTCAGCCCCCTTAGCCAAGTGCCCCCACTTCTCTCTAGGGGAGTCTCAGGGAACAGCAGGAGTTCCCAGAGCTGCCTACCCGAAAGACGGCTGCAGGTGAGGATGCGGGTGAGGGCGCTGGTGAGAGGGCGCCGGTGAGGGTGCGGGTGGTGGGGACGCAGGGTGACACTCTCCCTGCAGGGCCGTCAGCTCCGAGCCCAGAGGCACAGGCAGCCCTGGCGGGAGGGGCAGGAGGAGGGTCCTCCTGGAATCCTCGGCGCCTCTCAGGTGCTCCCTTAGGACCGGCAGGGGGTGCAACCCAGAACCACCCCCCCCCCGTCTCTCACACACACATGCACACACACACACACACACACACACACACACACCAGCAGCGCGGGCCCCGGAGGAAGCACAGCGGCGGAAGCACAGCTGGTTCCGGGGTGAGGACCCTAAGGAGCCCCCAGCCGTCCAGGCGCCCCGTCCAGGCCCAGAGCCCCTCACAGGCCTCTGAGCGGGAAGTGCCAGCCACACACACAGGAGCAGGTCTGCGCTGTGACTGCTTCCCACCTGGTGCCTCCAGAGCCCGGCCCTGCTGCCCACTCCTGCTGCCCACTCCCGGAGGCCCGCTGTGCGGACCCTGTGCTCTGGGCATCTGCCCTGTGGCCTGCAGCCTCACTCAACACGGCACATCCTCACTCAACACGGCACATCCTCACTCAACACGGCACATCCTCACTCAACACGCTGCATCCTCACTCAACACGCTGCATCCTCACTCAACATGCTGCATCCTCACTCAACACGGCGCATCCTCACTCAACACGGAGCATCCTCACTCAACACGGAGCATCCTCACTCAACACGGCACATCCTCACTCAACACGCCGCATCCTCACTCAACACGCCGCATCCTCACTCAACACGGAGCATCCTCACTCAACACGGAGCATCCTCACTCAACACGGAGCATCCTCACTCAACACGGCGCATCCTCACTCAACACGCTGCCTCCTCACTCAACACGGAGCATCCTCACTCAACACGCTGCATCCTCACTCAACACGCTGCCTCCTCACTCAACACGGCGCATCCTCACTCAACACGGCACATCCTCACTCAACACGGCGCATCCTCACTCAACACGGCACATCCTCACTCAACACGCTGCATCCTCACTCAACACGCTGCATCCTCACTCAACACGGCGCATCCTCACTCAACACGGAGCATCCTCACTCAACACGGAGCATCCTCACTCAACACGGAGCATCCTCACTCAACACGCCGCATCCTCACTCAACACGGAGCATCCTCACTCAACACGGAGCATCCTCACTCAACACGGAGCATCCTCACTCAACACGGCACATCCTCACTCAACACGCTGCCTCCTCACTCAACACGGAGCATCCTCACTCAACACGGAGCATCCTCACTCAACATGGCACATCCTCACTCAACACGGCACATCCTCACTCAACACGGCACATCCTCACTCAACACGGCACATCCTCACTCAACACGGCGCATCCTCACTCAACACGGCACATCCTCACTCAACACGGCGCATCCTCACTCAACACAGAGCATCCTCACTCAACACGGAGCATCCTCACTCAACACGGCACATCCTCACTCAACACACTGCATCCTCACTCAACACGGAGCATCCTCACTCAACACGGAGCATCCTCACTCAACACGGCACATCCTCACTCAACACGGAGCATCCTCACTCAACACGGCGCATCCTCACTCAACACGGCGCATCCTCACTCAACACGGAGCATCCTCACTCAACACGGAGCATCCTCACTCAACACGGCACATCCTCACTCAACACGGAGCATCCTCACTCAACACGGCGCATCCTCACTCAACACAGAGCATCCTCACTCAACACGGAGCATCCTCACTCAACACGGCACATCCTCACTCAACACGCTGCATCCTCACTCAACACGGAGCATCCTCACTCAACACGGAGCATCCTCACTCAACACGGCACATCCTCACTCAACACGGAGCATCCTCACTCAACACGGCGCATCCTCACTCAACACGGAGCATCCTCACTCAACACGCTGCATCCTCACTCAACACGCTGCCTCCTCACTCAACACGGCGCATCCTCACTCAACACGGCACATCCTCACTCAACACGGCACATCCTCACTCAACACGGCACATCCTCACTCAACACGCTGCATCCTCACTCAACACGATGCATCCTCACTCAACACGGCGCATCCTCACTCAACACGGAGCATCCTCACTCAACACGGAGCATCCTCACTCAACACGGAGCATCCTCACTCAACACGGCACATCCTCACTCAACACGCTGCCTCCTCACTCAACACGGAGCACCCTCACTCAACACGGAGCACCCTCACTCAACACGGCACATCCTCACTCAACACGCTGCATCCTCACTCAACACGGCACATCCTCACTCAACACAGCACATCCTCACTCAACACGCTGCCTCCTCACTCAACACGGCGCATCCTCACTCAACATGGAGCCTCCTCACTCAACACGGAGCATCCTCACTCAACACGGAGCATCCTCACTTAACACGCTGCATCCTCACTCAACACGGCACATCCTCACTCAACACGGCACATCCTCACTCAACACGCTGCCTTCTCACTCAACACGGCGCATCCTCACTCAACACACTGCATCCTCACTCAACACGGAGCATCCTCACTCAACACGAAGCATCCTCACTCAACACGGTGCCTCCCGGTCAACATGGTGCAGCCTTAGTCAACATACATGACCTCCCCCAGCAGAACTGCCCCAGGCAGAGTGGGGTGGGGGTGGGCTGGGGGTGGGGAGTCCCGGTTGGGCCCCCTCGAATCTCACCTTCTGGCCACACTAATGTGCACATGCCCGGCACCTCTGGTGACATCTGACGCCGCTCTGCGCAGGCGTGGGGTTGGTGGCTTGACATTTGCATGTTCTCCTGCTGCTTCCTCCTGCAGCGATCAGCAGCATGGAACTCGGGCTCCTGGTCCTGCTTCAATATTTAATCGTTTGGCTCCGGTTGGTGAATGTCATTAAACTAAAATAGAAAACTCGTTTGCAAAGAGCACTGTGTGGGCTGCTCCCTCGCTCAGGTAGTCGATCTCCCCACACGAAATGGGCATCTGCCCTCCCTCCCTCCCTCCCTCTCACTCTCTTTCCTTTTTAACCCTTTGTAGCCCACAGGTAGCGGGAAGCTGTGGGTCCTGGGATGTGCTTTCTCCCCGTCACCCAGCCTGTGCATGGCTCTGTGTGGACACATGGGGCCTCAGGGACCCGCCCCATCCAACCTTCACACACGCGCTCCATGCACCTGCCAACCTGCAACAGACAACAGGGGGAATTATGGGGCAGAGGACGTCGCTCCCAGCTGGGGTTCTGGGTAAACACTGAGGCTGCTACCTCAGTTTTAAATGGAGTGAGTTTGCTCTGTAATAACCGTGCGTGATGCCATGACCTAAATGTAGTCTCAGAGGCCCCTTCTAACTGTGTGTGTGTATGTAACGTATGTGTATGATGTGTGGTGTGTGTGGTGTATGTGTGTGGTATGGGGTGTGTGATGTGTGGTGTGGGACAGGGGTCTGTGTGTGATGTGTGATTGGTATGAGATGGGGGTCTGTTTGTGGTGTGTGGTGTGTGATGAGTGTGTGATGAGTGTGTGATGTGTGTGTGTGATGTGTGTGTGATGAGTGGTGTGGGGTGGGGGTCGGTGTGTGGTGTGTGGTGTGTGGTGTGTGTGTGATGAGTGTGTGGTGTGTGTGTGATGTGTGTGTGATGTGTGTGTGATGTGTGTGTGATGAGTGGTGTGTGGTGTGTGATGTGTGTGTGATGAGTGGTGTGTGGTGTGTGGTGTGTGTGTGATGTGTGTGTGATGTGTGTGTGATGAGTGTGTGATGTGTGTGTGTGATGTGTGTGTGATGAGTGGTGTGGGATGGGGGTCGGTGTGTGGTGTGTGATGTGTGTGTGATGAGTGGTGTGGGATGGGGGTCGGTGTGTGGTGTGTGATGTGTGTGTGATGAGTGGTGTGTGGTGTGTGATGTGTGTGTATGATGTGTGTGTGATGAGTGGTGTGTGGTGTGTGATGTGTGTGTGTGATGTGTGTGTGATGAGTGGTGTGGGATGGGGGTCGGTGTGTGGTGTGTGATGTGTGTGTGATGAGTGTGTGATGAGTGTGTGATATGTGTGTGATGTGTGTGTGATGTGTGTGTGATGAGTGGTGTGTGTGTAATGTGACAGCAGTCAGAGATTCACTTCCCGCAAGGCTACGCCGGTGGTTTTGCTTCCTGAGTTCTGTCTGCAGGCAGAGAGCAGGATTCTGCCCTCCTGCCCACGCCATCTGTCTCAGCTCCCTGTGCGGCTGTGAGTGGTGGTTTTTTCCTAACGCGTGTGCAAAGGGGGAGGCAATCGGTATATCTCTCACATCAATGCTGCTCTCTCCCCCACCCCCTTCCCGGGACCTGGGGATTAAAGACCCGTCACTCACCTGGCCTTGGCGTTCGGCATTGCCCCGGAGCGTCCCACTGACACGCGCCGTGATCTCGGCCAAGTGGCCGCCAGCTGGGGTCGTGGCCTGACCCCCGGGGGTTGGTCTGGGCGCTGCAGGGAGTGGAAACAGGGTGTGGGCACATCCCACCCGCCTGCAGGGCTCCACCTGCCTTCCCCCCCTCAGCTCCTCACAGACCTCAGCAGTCGTGGGGGCACCTGACCAGATCGCTCCCCAGAAACCCTGGGAGTCTAGACCAGTCTCTCCAGCTGCAGCTCATCGGGACAACCACCCAGGGCCACTTAGAACAGCCTCCTGGGGCCACTCAGGACAGCCTCCTGGGGCCACTCAGGACAGCCTCCTGGGGCCACTCAGGACAGCCTCCTGGGGCCACTCAGGACAGCCTCCTGGGGCCACTCAGGACAGCCTCCTGGGGCCACTCCGGACAGCCTCCTGGGGCCACTCAGGACAGCCTCCTGGGGCCACTCAGGACAGCCATCAGGAGGGGCTGGAGCCAGCCAGGGCCAGGGGACGACAGCTCTCCCCCCTCTCACTCTCCCAGCAAGAGGCTGTGTGGAGCTGTCCGTAGTGCTGACCGCTCCTCGCCCATTACTGCCTCTGCTTCTGCTGACCCACACCGCTCGCCTGCTGGCTGCCTAGGGCAGGTCCTGGCTGTCTTCCTGGACCTGGTTCTGTCTAGTTCTGACCTCTACCTGACACCCCTGCCCTGAGCCCCTGTCCTGGAGGAGGGCGGCCCGCCCCCTGGTGGTCGTGCCCCGCAATGACCCTGCTTCCCATCCGGGACCTGGTGGGACAGAGAAGGGGAGACCAGGAGACCGGGGAAAAGGAACTCGTCCTCGGGGGGGGGGGGGGGGGGGTGTCCCCGGGGTTTGGATTTAATTCTCACAGAGAAGGGGCCCCGCCCCCCCGACTCCGGTGGGGCTGGAACGGTCACCGCCCTCTGCTCGGCGCAGTAACGGGGTCCCAGGGAGATGAACCCCCAGACAGAAACCGCTGTCACTGGCCCAGGCGAGAGGCTTAGGAACCAGACCCTCCAGCTGACCCAGAGCTGCGGTCCGGCCTATTCGCCTGCGGGGGCGCCTGCGGGGGCGCTGAGCAGACGCCCTGAGAGCCGGCTCCAGGGCGGGCTGCGGCCTCAGCAGCGTGTTTGTATATGTTATTGATTCCAGAGGGAAAGGAAAGGGGACAGAGAGACATCCATGGTGAGAGATCGGCCCGCTCCTGCACGCCCCACTGGGGATGGAGCCCACACCCAACCCGGGCCTGAGCCCTGACTGGGAGTCGAACCCTGACCTCCTGGCTCTTAGGTCGATGCCCAGCCACGGAGCCCTGCCAGGTGGGCCGCATTCTCTCCGGAAGCCTCGGTTCCCTCCCCTGAGTGAGGACGGCCTGCAGCTGCTGAGGTCACGGTCACGCACACAGGTGCTCCCAATAGCCGGCACCAGGTGCCAGGGCGGCGCTGGAGAGGACGGTTAAGCCGCCATCGGCCGCGGTCGGCAAACTCCTTCCTCCACAGAGCCAAACATCAACAGCACAACGATGGACATCTCTTCTGAGAGCCAATTTTTTAAACTTAAACTTCTTCTAACGCCACCTCTTCAACATAGACTCGCCCAGGCCGTGGTATTTTGTGGAAGAGCCACCCTCAAGGGGCCAGAGAGCCGCCTGTGGCTCTCGAGCCGCAGTTTGCCGACCACGGTCTTGGGGTCCTAGAGCTCAGGCAGACCGGACGGCTGGCCACAGGGAGCAGGAGGGCAGCAAACACTAGTCAGTGTCAGCGACGGCTCCCCACCCCCCCGCCGGGGGCCGGCCCTCAGCACCTGGGGGGCCGACACCCCCATCCTTTCGCGGGGGTGGGTGGTGCCGTGGGGAGGGACGCAGGAGCAGGGGCAGCTGGAGACCACCGTGGGCGGTGCCAGAGCGGCCCTCAGCGAGGCCGCGGGTCCGGTGCGGAGGCCAGGTGCGGAGGTGACCGTGCCGGGCCTGGTGTGAGCCCCCGTCCGGCTCTGCCCGGCTCTCCTCTTGTTCTGCATCCTGTGAGCGGAGCTCAGCTAGACCCGCTTTGTCACTTCTACCCAAGAATCCTGGGGAAGGCAGCACCTGCTCAAGGTCGCACAGCAATTCCACGTCAGGGGCTGAGCTTCGACCCAGGAGCCAGGAGGTCAGGGTTCGGTTCCCGGTCAGGGCACAGGCCCGGGTTGCGGGCTCCATCCCCAGGGTGGGGCGTGCAGGAGGCAGCTGATGCTAGATTTTCATTACTGTGGTTTCTCTCTCCCCTTCCCTTCCTCCCTGGAGTCAATAAAAATATATTTTAAAAGAAATAAAAATAAAAACCAAAGAGCAACGGCACGACTGAAGGTGTGGGGACACAGGACACCCCAGCCCCACCCCCTGGGCCCTCACTGTCCTCGGCAGCACATGCGCCCCTTCCCAGGATCTCCGGGAGTTCGCGGCTCACGGGCGCCACCCAGTGGCCATCCTGCCGGCAGCAGAGGCCCCGCCTGGACAGCGACTTCCCGCCCTGGAGGAGGGCACGGGGCTGTCCAGGCTGCAGGCCCGGCCCCACCCCGCCCCTGCCTTGTCCTACCCACCCCAGAGGCCCGTGTCCAGGGCAGCCACGCAGCCACGGTCACCCACGCGGTGGGCTCGGAGGCCGAGGCAGGTGCAGGTGCGCCCGAGCGCTCGCATTTCACACTCACACACACACTCACACACACACACACTCACAGGCACACTCACACACACACACACACTCACACACACTCACACACACACGCACACGCACACTCACACTCACACACACACTTATACCCCCCCACACACACTCACAGGCACACTCACACACACACACTCACACACACACACACACTCACAGGCACACTCACACACACACACTCACACACACACACACACTCACACACACTCACACACACACACATTCTTATATTCTTACCCTCACACGCACACGCACACGCACACGCACACGCACACGCACTCACACGCACTCACAAGGGCAGAGCTCGAGGAGACGGAGGGGCGGTGGGGCGGCTGGCAGCTGTGGGGACCTGGGAGGGAGGGGCTGTCACCAGGGGGTGTGGGGAGAGGGGCACGGACTAGGGACAGAGGAGGGTCAGGCTGACGGGCTTTCTGAGAATCCGTGGAGACCAGCGGCCCCGGGGCCAGCCATGCTGCCCCTCCTCTGTCTGGACCAGCGCCCCCAGGACCTGCCATGCTGCCCCTCCTCTGTCTGGACCAGCACCCCTGGGGCCTGCCATGCTGCCCCTCCTCTGTCTGGACCAGCGCCACCGGGGCCAGCCATGCTGCCCCTCCTCTGTCTGGACCAGCACCCCTGGGGCCTGCCATGCTGCCCCTCCTCTGTCTGGACCAGCGCCCCCGGGGCCTGCCATGCTGCCCCTCCTCTGTCTCCGGGTGCCGGGGGGTGGGGGGGGGGAGAGGACACGCTCACGCTGGGCCCTGTGACGGCAGTGCCCGCCTCCCAGAGCCGCGGAGACACCGGCCGGCAGTCGCCGTCCCCAGCCATGGAGCTGCGGGAGCTGTGGCGGCTCCCGGTGAAGGCGGACAGCTCGGCCGCTGGCCTCCAGGTCTCTGTGAGCCGTGAGCACGCACACCTGCTGCCTCCGGCTGCCCAGCCCCTTCGGGTGCCGCCCGACGCTGCGGGCTGGCAGGGACGCAGCGAGGGCCGCCCTCCTCGGACAGCAGGCTGGGCTCCGGGGCTCGCTGGCAGAGGCTGGGGTGGGCGTGCTTGGGAGATGGGAGCTCCCTGCCCCGTGGCCGTGGCCGCCGACCACCGCGCTCCACAGTCCCAGCCCCCGAGCCTGCATTCCCAGCCCCTCGGACCTCGGCCTGGCCGGGGGTGCGGATGGCGGAACGAGGCCCGTGACAGCCCTGCCGCCCGGCCCTCACACGTCTGTCAGTGCTGCCACGGGAGAGGGTGCCCCGGACGCTGAGCCTGGCGGAGCCGAAGGCGGAGGGAACCTGGGCCCCGAGCAGCTTCCCGGAGCCGGACCCTCCCGCCAGCACCCCACGGCGCCGGCCCAGCCTGAGCACTCGGCCGGGGCGGCACGGAGACGGCGGCACAGCAATGCCTGGGGCCGTTCCGCTCCCGGACAGCTCGCACGGCCACGCCCGCTGCCTCCTGCCGGGCTCCTGCGTCTGCACTCGGACAGACTGGCCTGACCAGCTGGAGGCGCCAGGAGGCCGTTCCCGGGACTCAGGCCCAGCGAGCAGCCGGAACCCCTAAACCACAGCTGCCGCGGCAGGCCTGCGCCCGGAGCCCGGCGGGCCTCCTGCAAGCGCCCCCCCTGCCCCCCGCCAACCCCTCCCCACCCCCCACACACACACCTGGGCTGCGGCTGCTCCTCCGGGACATAAATCCGGCCGCACAGGCACCAGGCATCGATTTCCCGAGGCCCCGCGCCGGCTCCGGGCTCCGGCGGGTCGATGGGGCCGTGTCCCGGGCTGTAAATCGCCCCGAGAGCAGCCGGGCCTGGCCCAGCGGTAAATCCACCCCTCGGGCTGACCCCTCCTCCGGGGCTCCCCTGTGAGGACCAGGCAGGCTGGAGGGAAGGCCTTCCCCGCCTCCCTTCCTTCCCTCCGTACCTTTACAATAACTGTTAACTTTTTAATAAACGTTATTGGAGTCAGAGAGGCAGGGAGCGAGAGAAGCATCCATGAGGGGGGAGAATCACTGACCGCTGCCTCCTGCACCCCCCCACCCCCCACTGGGGATCAAGGTCGCAGCCCAGGCCTGTGCCCCGACCAGGAGTTGAACCCTGACCTCCTGGTTCTTAGGTCAACGCTCAACCCCTGAGCCCCACCGGCCGGGCTTGAAACAATGTCAGAGTCACAGACAGCCCGAGGCCTGAGGCCCTGCCGGCCCCCTCACTCTAGCATCCCCCGCCCCGTCACCGTCACTGGGACGAGGGGTGAGCTCACCAGCCGCAGCTTCCGGGCCCCGTTCCCCGTCTGCCCCAGGACCCGCCCGGCCGCGGCCAGCGGTCTCAGGGCCCTGCCTCCCGCTCCCCCTCGCCGTGCCTGCGGCCGCGGAGTCTGCAGCCTGCCCTCCCGCTGGCGTGCCCGCCACGTTCTCACCTCTCGCCCCCGCGGACAAGGTCAGGGAGACGGTCCAACCACGGGGCCTGGGCCCCCTTCTCCAGGGTGACCTGCCCTCACCCGGACCCGCCTGCAGAGACCACGTTTCCAAGGTCTCAGCCCCGGGACCAGGGCTGGGACGTGACGAGTCTTCCTTTGGGGCCACCAGTGAACCCGCTAAGACCCCCATCCCAGTTAAAGGCCCAGCACCCGCCCCCTCCCTGCACCCAGGGCAGCCGCTCTCCTGACGGTCTGACCCCTCACTGCCTCCCTCCGCGGCCTCCCAGCCTGCCCTGGAGCCCCGATGCCGGCGGGGTCTGTGGGAGGAGGGGACAGGCTCCGCCCGTGGGGCCATGGTTCTCGGGGACCCTCCCAGTGTTCAGAGCGAGTTCGTGTCCGGGACCCACTGCCCTGTGAGAGGGCTCCCTGCTCCATGGCACAGACGGGGAAACCGAGGCTCAGAGACGGCAAACGATGTTCCCAGCGCCACGCAGCTAACAGCACGGCTGGGCCGCCAGCGCAGGGCGACCGTCCAGGAGCCGCCTCTGACGTCACAGGATGACACAGCGATGCCGTCAGGGCGGGGCCAGCTGCACGGTGGCCCCGAGAGGAGACAGAAGGGGAGGGGAGATATATACACACACACATATACACACACATATATACACACACATATACACACACATATACACACACACACACACACACATATACACACACATATACACACACATATACACACACATATACACACACACACATATATGGAGAGAGAGAGAGAGAGAGAGAGAGAGAGAGGGAGAGGGAGAGGGAGCGGGGGAGAGAGAGAGAGCGAGAGAGAGAGAGAGGGGAGAGGGAGAGAGAGAGAGAGAGAGAGAGAGCGAGAGAGACTGAGAGAGGGCGGAGAGGAGAAAGAGAGGGAGAAAGAGAGGAGAGAGAGAGAGAGGGAGAGAGGGAGAGAGAGAGGGAGAGAGAGAGAGAGAGAGAGAAAGAGAGAGAGAGAGAGAGAGGGAGGCTCGCTGCTCTCTGCACAAACCCACCTGGGGATCCCACCTGCTACCTGGGCTTGTGCTCTGACCTGGAATCGAACCCGCAACCCTTTGGAATATGGGATGACACTCCCACCAACGGAGCCACACCAGCCGGGGCCTTCCTCCCGTTCTTTCAGAAACGTGTTATCTAAGATACAGCAAGGTTTAAACACAGATAAGAGCCGTCACTGTGAGCCGCCGCCGGCTCAGGAGACGGCCTCCACCCGCAGGCCCCTCCGGAGTCAGAGGGCCGTGGGCTGGTGCACAGGCAGCTTCAGCCACCGACACGCAAACGGTGTCACTGATGTGCTGTGACTGAACCGCCCCTTCCCCACGAGGGGCAGTCCCTGCTCTTCCCGGCCCGGCTGCGGGGGAGCAGAGCTCTGCTTCCGTCACCCTAACACTGCACGTGTCCATCAGGGGTGCGATGCCACCGCTTCCATCTCTGCTGCCGGCCTCCGTCTCTGCTGCCTGCTCCGTCTCTGCTGCCTGCTCTGTCTCTGCTGCCTGCTCCGTCTCTGCTGCCTGCTCTGTCTCTGCTGCCTGCTCCGTCTCTGCTGCCTGCTCCGTCTCTGCTGCTGGCCTCTGAAAGCTTGCCCTGAGCTTGCTTCTTCTCCCCAGGAGGCAGCAGCAAAACCCACTCCTTTGCTCAGCCCAGCCCGGCCCCGCCCAGCAGCCTCTCAGAGCCTCAGAGGGAGATGGTGCCCCGCTGCCATCAGGGGGCTCCTGGTTGTGTGCAGTGCCTGCATCGGACACCAGGCGGCAGCCTTTCCCCGTCGAAGATGCCGCTGCTCTGACTGAGCGCCGGCTCCCAGCTGCACCCAGCCTGGGCCTGGCTATGAATCAGCAATTGTGCCCGGCCCAGGGCAGGCGTGCATAAAGGGCCCATTGTCCGCACGGCCTTTGTTCCAGGACAGGAGACGGGGTTGGCCCGGGGCCTGGACGGCTCTCCTGGCCCTGGGTGGGGGGAAGGGCGGGGCGGGACTCACCTTCTCCCAGGGATGTGGGACAGGTGGCCCTTCCCACCTGGGCCCGGCCCGCCTCCCCGAGGCCTGCGCTTCCCTCGGGCCCCATTTCACCCTCCGGGGCCTCACAGGGGGTTGCAGCTGGGGGTTGGGGCGTGGGCTCCACTCCCGTCTCACGTCCCCTGCCATGGAGGGCGGGCCTGGGGCCACATCATGAAGTCGTGGGCCTCTGGGAACATGGAGTCAGACCTGGCACCCAGCCGGCCCGGCCTCCTGCCTGGACCGCCGCCCTCAGGGCCCCCTCACCTCCCCCGGCTCAGCCTGGACCCGTCTTCTCGGGACCCTGTCTCACCGGCCCGCACCCCCCCCCCCCCCCCCCCCCGCCCGGCTCCGTTTGGTGCTTGGCGCTTGGCGCTTGGCGCTCAGAACCAGAACCGGAGGGTGCGGCTTTGGTCTGTTCTCCCCTCGGAGTCGAAGGTGACGGGACGGAAGCTGGGGCTTCTTCGTCCCAGCGCAGGGTGGAGGCGGAGGACGGGCCTGGCACAGCAGGCGAGGGCTGGGCACGGCCTGCAGCTGGAGGTCCGTGAGGCCCCGGCCGGCGGCTCCCCTCACAGGTCTGTGGTCACCGGGCCCTGCACACAGGTCCTGCTCACAGGTGGATGGTCACGGGGCCGCTCACACCCGCTCACACCCGCTCACAGGAACACAGGACCGGCTCCCAGGTTCATGGTCAGAGGATCCCCTCCCAGGTTCCGCTCACACCTGCTCACACCTGCTCACACCCCCTCCCAGGTTCATGGTCACAGGCCCCGCTCACAGGCCCCGCTCACACCTGCTCACACCCCCTCCCAGGTTCATGGTCACAGGGCCCGCTCACAGGCCCCGCTCACAGGCCCCACTCACACCTGCTCACACCCCCTCCCAGGTTCATGGAACGGGGTCCCCTCGCAGGCCCGGCTCCCAGGGACCTCTGTGCGAGGGGGGGGGGGGGGTTTGGCCATTGCACTGACGGGACAGAGCAGCTCCGAGCTGGAGCCCCGGCCCTGGAGCCGCTCAGCTGTCCCTCCTGCCACCTGGTGGTGGGAGCGCTGGGCGGGGCCTGAGCCACCTGCCCCCGGCGGCCAGCTGTGCCCAGGGCGGCCCAGGCCCCATGGACGCCAGGACAAGGGCGGGTCGTCACAGACTGGACACAGGAGCCCGTTCCACAGGGACTGTCGGGGCCGGGGGGCCAAGGCTGTGGCCGGTGCGAGCACCCCGACTCCAGGGGGACCAGTCACACTCGTGGCTGCGGCGTCCCATCCTGCACTCAGACTCCTCCCGCTCGGAGCAGATGCTAATTTGCAATGAGAGCCCGTCTGTCGATGGTTTCCATTATCCTGATAATTGCTCCCACATTCGGGGCTCGATAAAGTTATAAACCTGTCCTCCGGGGACCCGAGTCGATAAGGCTATTGATTAGGGGGGGCTGTCTCCCTGCTCTGCCTGCGGGCGGGGCCCACTGTCCACAAGGGGATCATGGGGTCCTGGACCCAGACCTCAGGGCCCTCCCCCAACCCCTCCCCCTCAGAGACCAGGTTTCCTCGGAGACCGAGCTGAGAGCCGGGGGCAGGGGCGGGGGGGGGGAGGGGGGGGGCCCTCCTCTCCGCCCACTGGGCACCCTATCAAGTGCTTGGGGCCCTGTGCCGGGGAGGGGGGAACAGAAGGGGTGTTCTGGATTGGGTTGGCAAAGAGGACCTGCCTGGGCTGAGTCCTGGCCCCTTCCTCTCCCCGTCTGCTGTGTGACCCCTAGCCGAGCTCCTCGGGGGGGAAACAGGCGGTGTGAGGGGAGAGTGTTCAGTGGAACAACCAATAAAATCCATATGCTCTCTCCACTTCCGTCCCCACTGATGCCTGCTGATACCCGCTGATACTGGTACCCACGGATACCCACAGACACTCACTGATGCCCGCTGATACTGGTACCCACGGATACCCACAGATACTCGCTGAGACCCAATGATACTGGCCTCCTGATGGGAAGGGAGGAGTTACCTTGGGCTGACATCACTGAGCACTTTCGGGCGGTGAATGCTGGGGGACACTCAGCCCCCTTTCGGGGTGCCTTCTGGGAGAGGCAGGCAGAGCCGCCGTGGGGTTCGGCAGCGCCCTCTCCCCCAACCCACTCAGCTTCCTCTCCGCACACGTTTAACAGGCCGATCCCCAACCATCACGCCTGGAGCTTTCTGAGGTTTAAGACGTAAATGTGAGCGCCTCATCATGTCCGACGGCCTCCAGTAAAAGGCCTGATGCACGGTGATAGGACCGGCCGGGATCGGCTGCTGGCGTGGGCCATGGCGGCTGGCTTCGGGGAAACGGACCCAAACGCTCGCACCCGCGCCGGCTGGCAATCCGTTCCCAGGAAGATGTTCCCGTCGGGGTCACACTGAGGCGCCTTTGTCCGGCGGCGGGCCCGGCGCGTCCACGGACAATTGACTTCCGTCCGGGTAATCGGCTACAATGTTTACCGTCTCCTCCCGCCTTCCCCGGACCGGCCGCACTAAGAGGATTAGCATCGCGTTTCGCGAGGGGCGCTTCCCTTTCGGCCACGGCGGCGCTGCCCTCGGAGGAGATTACAGGCTGAAAGGAACGGCTTCTCTATCGGGAGACGGTGTCACCGGCTAAAAAAACTACCGCGGCCGGCCTGAAAGAACGCAGTGTCCCGTCCCGGACAGCCGGGCCAGAGGAGTCAGGTTTCAGCACAAACAGCACAACATTGTGCAGACAACCGCGTCCCACGGAGCCGGCCACGTCCACAGCGCTGACGAGGCGTCCGCCTGGCCCGGCCCCGCCCGTCTCGGCCTCAGCTCCCCGGGCGGAAGGACCCTGGGTTCCTGGTGCAGCTTTTAAAACTATGTGAGCTCTCGCCCGGCCTGAGTGGCTCAGGGTTAGAGCATCAACCTAGGAACCCGGAGGTCAGGGTTCGATTCCTGGTCAGGGAACAGGCCCGGGTTGTGGGCTCCATCCCCATTAGGGGGCATACTGGAGGCAGCCAATCAGTGATTCTCTCTCCTCACGGATGTTTCTTTCCCTCTCCCTTCCTCTCTGACATCAATAAAACAATATTTTAAGAGAGAGGCGCAGAGGGCAGGGTTCACAGGGAGCGTTGAGAACCCCCCGTCCGGGCCTCACTCTCTCCCGGGTGAGAGGGACCCTGAGACAGAGCTGGACTTGCCCGACAGAGCCGGAGCTAACGCCTGGACAGAGTCACGAGGGCGTACGAGGCGGGTGAGTCTCCGTTCCAGGAGGGAATAAAAATGCTAATGAGCAAAAAGTAATTAAGATTTTAAAAGAGCACCTGCGAGAGAGAATTTGCATAAAAGAGAGATTCACCTCGGGCTTCCTGAAGTCGGTCCAGCCGCCCAGCACAGGGTCCAGGGATGTGCACCAGAGCGGCGTGAGCACAGGGGCGGGGCGGCGTGCGTGCAGGCACACCGGGGTCGGTGGGGGCTGACACCGGGGGACACGCCACCATCCGTGCCCTTCGCTGTGCCCCTGGATCTGGAGGAAGGGCCTCTCGTCCGCCGCCCCCACCCACCCCCGGAGGGGTGGACAGGAGGACGGTTTTCACTGAATCCTCATGACTTCTGGGCATTTTCATGTTAAAATTTATTTATTTATTTTTTAATCCTCACCCAAGGATATCTTCTTATTGATTTGAGGGGGATGGGGGGTGGAGCGAGAGTGAGCAAGAGAGAGAAAAACATGGGTGTGAGGAAGATACATCGATCGGCTGCTGCCCGCACCTGCCCCCGACCTGGAATCAAACTTGCAACCTGGGTGTGTGCCCACACGGGGACAGAACACGAGCCCCTGGGCACGGGACCACGCCCCAGCCCAGGAGCCACACAAGCCAGAGCTCATTTCATCTTTAATCTTTACTAACCGGACAGTCAATAAACCATATATCCATCTTGTTAACATTTTATATCCCTGCATTCTTATAGAATTACTCACTTATTGTTAAAACTCTGGAAATTATATCAAAGAATAAAAAAAAGATGAGTCTGTAAATCCCATCAATCTGGTAAATCCATTGTTTCCAAGTATTTTCTTCTAACATGTTTTCTGGGTACACTTTAAATGTACCCATGATCATACTATATGTAAAATTTCATATTATGCGTTTTCATTTAACAATGAAACCTTAGTGATTTATTACATTAAAAACTCTTTGCAAGTTTAGGCATTTTTGTAAAAAAAAAAATAGTGAATTTGGAGACACAAGAATAGGAACTGTTCTAAAAGAAACACAGAGGTAAAAAGACTCAAAAACGAACAGCGCAGCGATGGACTGCGGGACAAAGTCATGGGGCCAGGCATTCACGTCCTGGGAGTCCCCGAAGGAAGAGGCACCAGGAAGTATTTGAATTAATCATGTCCAAATGTTTTCAAAACTATGAATTCACAAAAATAAGACCTCCGGTGAACCATAAACTCAAGACACATAAATAAAACTCCAAACAAAGCACAACATCCTCAAATTACTTAAAATGATCAATAAATAGAAACCTCAAAAGTATCAAAGGGGAGGAAAGACACAAAACCCACGGAAGAACAAGGGTGGGGTGACAGCAGATTTCTCTCGGAAACAATGGGAGCTGAAAGGCAGTGGAGCAGCATCTGGAATGCACTGAGATGAAACGCTGAGAACCCAGAAGGCTGCATGTCCAACAGATGTTTCCAAAAGCAAAGCAAATGAAATACTCTGGAAGACATACAGAAGCTGAAAGAATTCATCGCCGACATACCTGAACTATAAGGACCATTCAAAGGAAGCCATTAAAGCCGGAGAAAAAATGATGCCAGATATGAACGTACACAAAAACAGAGGGATAAAGAGGACTGGGATTGGAGCATAGAGACTTTTATCATTATTTTAATATCTCTAAAGGATAATCAAGTGTTTAAAACAAAAATGATAGCAGTGTTCCCTGCAATGGATAAGACATGTACCAGTAAGATGACAGATGTAAGAGCATGAAGGCCCAGAGGAGGAAGTGAAAATATATATATATTTTTATCATGTCCTCATAAGGCTCAGGCAGTGGCATGAGATCCCCTGAAGATAAAACGTGACTAATTACACGTGTATACTACTAATCAGCCACCAACAATAACACAACAAAGAGTTATAGCTAGTAGGTCAATAAAATGGTGCCATAAAACCATAACAAACACAATTCGCCCCAATGAAGACGGACATAAAGAAAACAAGGAATAAAGAACAGCCATGAGAAATCAAACAAACAGCAGAACGATGGGTCTAAATGCAATCACATCAATAATGACATTAAATGAAAATGATGTAAGTACCTCCATTAAGAGGCAGACAGTGTGGCATTGGATAAAATAGGAAGACTCAACTGAATGGTGCCTGTAAGAAACCTCTTTTAAATATAGAAACACAAATGCGTTAACAATGAAAAGACGGGAAAAGATACACATGCTCACACTAGTGACTGTATTAAAGGGATAAGTTAGTCACAATCACCGAACTGGTCACACACCATGGAGCCAGCTTTTAAAACACTGAGGCAAACACTGGAAAGTTTACGAAGAACAGATGAAGCCACAATTCTGTGCGATTTTACCCGCATCTCTCAGTGACTGGCAGAGAGCAGATAGGAACTCATCAGGGACACGGAACACCCGGACGAGACCGTCAGCCAGCTCGACCTGCTGACAGTAATAAACTGTCCACCCAGCAGCAGCAGAAGGCAGGTACTGTTTTTCAAGTGCTCCCAGAACATTTGTTCTGGGCCATGAAAAGAGCGTCAATAAATTTTAAAAGGTTTACATTAGACACAATGGATGACCTCATGACAATGGTAATAAGTTAAAAAACAACACCAGGAAAAATGTCTTTCATATCCCCAAACTAAATAATAACATACTTCTAAGTAGTCCATGGGTCAAAGAAAGTATGAAAAAGAAAATTAAAGCATATCCTATATACTAAAGAGGTGATATGCAAATTGACCATCATGCCCACATCATCACAAGATGGCCAGCAGGTGAGGGCAGTTGGGGAGGACAATGCATGCAGGTGAGGGCAGTCGGGGATGATCAGGCCATCAGGGAAGCAATTAGGTGTCAATCATGCCAGCAGGGGAGCAGTTAGGGGGCTATCAGGCTGGCAGGCAAGTGGTTAGGAACCAGCAGTCCTGGATTGTGAGAGGGATGTCTGACTGACAGTTTACATCCCCCAAGGGGTCCTGGATTGGGGAGGGTGCAGGCTGGGCTGAGGGACCCCCCCCCCCCGCATGCACCAATTTCGTGCACCGGGCCTCTAGTTTTAAAATAAATGAAAATAAAAATAGGACATACCAACATTTGTGAGATTCAGGTAAAGCAGTACTCAGAGGGAACTTTATAGCACTAACATGCTGGTAACTAGAAAAAAGGATTCTAAAACCAATAACTTTAGCCTCCATCTTAAAACACTGAAAAAAAGAGAGCAACATAAACTCAGCGTGAGCTGAAGGAGGGACGTGATAAAGGCCACAGCAGAAACTGATAAAGAAGAAAAGCAAGGAGGACGGATAAAATGACGGGCGCTGGCCGGCCAGTCACCCAGAGAAGAGAGAAGATCGGGGAGGAGACGGGTGAGCATTACACACGTGAGAGCTACTCAAAGGGGAGTGAGACAGCTCCAGGCCCACAGCTCAACGACTTATGTGAAACGGGGAATTCCTCTAAAGGGAGAGGTCCCCGTCTTTCCTCACATGGGAACGCGCCTGCGTAGCTTTACGAAGGTCAAATATTCCAAACTCTTCGCCAAAGACGGTCGCACAATTAACCCTCCTGGGTCAGAGGACTCCACTGGGAATTCTGCCAAAATGCCAGGGAGAAATTATACCCATTCTACATTTTCCACTCAAGAAACCTGGAGAGGAAGGCGTGTTCCCATCCATTTTACAAGGCAAACGTTATTTTGATCCCAAAGACAGACAAAGCAGATTTTAAGGAAAGAGGTCTACAGGCAACTATTCCTCACATACATAGATGCAAACTTCCTTAACAAGTTTCAGCAAATAAAAGCCATGATATATTTTTAGAAACCATGCATCATGACCAAGTGGGGTACCCTAGGTGCAGTTGTCGGCAAACTCATTTGTCAACGGAGCCAAATACCAACAGGACAACGGCTGACATTTCTTTTGAGAGCCCCTCCCCACTCCTCCCTCCCCCTCCTTCCTCCTCCCTCCTCCTTCCTCTTCCCTCCTCCTTCCTCTTCCCTCCTTCCTCCTCCCTCCCCCTCCTCCCTCCTCCCTCCCCTTCCTCCCTCCTCCCTATCCCCTCCCTCCTCCCTCCTCCCTCCTCTTCCCTCCTCCTTCCTCTTCCCTCCTTCCTCCTCCCTCCCCCCTCCTCCTCCCTCCCCCCTCCCCTCCTCCTTCCCCCCACCCCCTCCTCCTTCCTCCCCCTCCCCCCTCCTTCCTCCTCCCTCCCCCTCCTTCCTCCTCCCTCCTCCCTCCTCTTCCCTCCTCCTTCCTCCTCCCCCCCCTCTCCTCCTTCCCCCCACCCCCTCCTCCTTCCCCTCCCCCTCCTCCCTCCTCCCTCCTCGGGTCGGCCTGCCACTTTCCCTGCTCACGTGATTAGGAATGGAGTGGAACCACACTGAGCGGCCGGAGTGGACCCACTGAAGGAAGGAATGGAACGACTTCCGTGTGGAAGTAAATCCCCTTCCGAGGCTCGGAGGGCGGCTGGCTGCGTCCCAAGCTCTTGGAGGGGAGCTGAGTATCTGGGCGTCAAAACCCACATTCATCACTTCGTTCTCATTCATTCACTCATTCATTCGTTCGTCATCTCGTCCTCCGGGCTCGCTGTGAGCCGGCTCTGAGCTGAGTGCGGGGAGACAGGAGTGACAGACACGCATCCTGGATCAGCGGGCAGGGACTCTGATCATACAAACACACGGACCACCACACGCCGAGGCTGGCGGCCAGAGGAGGAGCCGGGATCCTGGCCGAGGGGGGAGCACGGGGAGCTGAGGGCAAGTTCTCAGGAAGGGCCACCGGGCGCTGAGCTTGGGCACAAACACCCAGGGCCGAGGCCCCGGGGAGCGGGCAG
Organism: Pipistrellus kuhlii; assembly: GCF_014108245.1. NCBI lineage: Eukaryota > Metazoa > Chordata > Mammalia > Chiroptera > Vespertilionidae > Pipistrellus > Pipistrellus kuhlii. Next base: position 47,022,147 of record NW_023425460.1, read on the forward strand.
CACGGTTTCTGCGGCCACAGAGGTGCCCGGGCTGGCGTGGCAGGGGCCGGGGAGCGGGCAGGGCAGGGAGCGGGCAGGGCAGGGAGCGGGCAGGGCAGGGGAGCGGGCAAGGCAGGGAGCAGGCAGGGCAGGGGAGCGGGCAGGGCAGAGAGTGGGCAGGACAGAGAGTGGGCAGGGCCGGGAGCGGGCAGGGCGGGGCATCGGGCAGGGCAGGGGAGCGGGCAAGGCAGGGAGCAGGCAGGGCAGGGGAGCGGGCAGGGCCGGGGAGCGGGCAGGGCAGGGAGTGGGCAGGGCCGGGGAGAGGGCAGGGCAGGAAGCGGGCAGGGCCGGGGAGCGGGCAGGGCAGGGAGTGGGCAGGGCAGGGAGCGGGCAGGACAGAGAGTGGGCAGGGCCGGGAGCGGGCAGGGCGGGGCATCGGGCAGGGCAGGGGAGCGGGCAAGGCAGGGAGCAGGCAGGGCAGGGGAGCGGGCAGGGCAGGGAGCAGACAGGGGAGCGAGCGGGAATGGGCAGGGCAGAGGGAGTGAGCAGGGGAGCGGGCAGGGGAGGGTAGGGAGCGGGCAGGGCAGAGGGAGAGCGGGCAGGGCCTGGGAGCAGGGCAGGGGAGCGGGCATGGGAGCGGGCAGGGCAGAGGGAGTGGGCAGGGCCGGCCAGCCGAGCCTGACAAGCCCTTGATTTTGCCCAAATGATAACTTGCTGACGGAAATGCTCTCCAGGCCCGGGCCTCCGTCTAATTGCGAACCACGCAATCCTAGCCGCATGCAGATGTGCAGATAGCCGGCCTGTCATCGCCCGGCCGCTGGCGCCGCCGCCGGGCCCCGAGGGAGCAGAGGCACGTGTGCGTCCGGGGACCGCCTGCTTGGCCCGGCGCTGCCCATGGCTGTCAGAGCCGGGACGGCGGGCACATGGTGCTGGGCACACGGTGCTGGGCGGGCCGGGCCTGGCCTTCGGCTGTCAGAGCTGGACGGCGGGCACATGGTGCTGGGCACACGGTGCTGGGCACACGGTGCTGGGCGGGCCGGGCCGGGCCTGCGGCTGTCAGAGCCGGACGGCGGGCACACGGTGCTGGGCACACTGTGCTGGGCGGGCGTGCAGATGCCCTGGGGGACACAGGGGAGGCACTGTGAGGCCAGGGGAGGGCCATCCTGACCTGAGCGTCCTCCGTTCCCCAGAAGGGCCCTGTGGTGTTTCCCTCAGCCGGTGTGGCACAGTGGTGAGCGTCAACCCGACCGATGAACCAGGAGGTCACAGCCCGGTCCCCGTCGGGCATAGGCCCGGGTTGCAGGCTCCATCCCTGTGGGGGCGGGTGGGAGGCAGCCGGTCCGTGGTTCTCTGCTCATGGATGTTCTTTCCCCTCCCGCCCTCCCTGGAGCACCTCTGGATTCAGAAGGTGGAGGTGGTCACGCTGGGCGTCCTTTGCGCTGGGCCACCTGCCTTCACAGGGGCAGGTCCTGGGCCTGGCTCCTGAGAGCAGAGTCATGCCGTGGGGTCTGCGGTGGGACTGCCCTCGGGGCCCAGCGGTCCCCACACGGACCATGGTCCTCAGCGGCTCCCTCCCAGCTGGGCCGTGTGCCCAGGAGACCTGTGGTCCAGACAGCGTTAGTCTCATTTTACAGATGAGAAAACTGAGGCCGAGGGTCCGGGCCTCGGCCCAGGTCATTTGGGTCGGAACGGGGAGGGGATTCGAACCCAGGACTCTCTGACCCCGGAGCCGCCCGCCCCGCCTGCCCCGCCCGCCTCCTAGTCGGTCCTCCTGGCACCGCCCAGTGGGGCACACGCTCCCTCTCTGCCCTCCGCCGGCCTGCGCACAGGGAGGGCGCCGTGGCCATGAGGCCAGGCTGGCCTCTGTGCTCAGGCCCAGGCGCAGATGCCGCCATGTCTCCTGAAATCGGGAGAAAAGACAGAATCGCCCGGATCCACCACCTCTGCCGGCAGCTGTGAACGGCGTTCAGCGCGTCCGCATGGAGGGAGGGCCCCGCCAGCAGACGCCCGGCCGAGCCCGCGGCGCAGGCCGCAGCCAGGCGGGAGGGCCCATAGGGCGGGGCGGGGCCTGGGGCTGGGCTTGGCCCCAGCACCCTCTCATTCCCGAGCGTGACCTCCGGCCTCTGCAGCGGTCTTAGGAACCCCTCTGACCCCGTCGCCTCTCCCTCACATGGGAGGGGGCGGCCTGGAGGAGAGGCAGTGCTGTCCTGCAGCGGCCTGTCTCCAGCGCAGGGCCGGGCGGTGAGCTCCCCTCACACAGGGCAGTGCAGGGCTCAGACGTCACCCCCCCACTCAGCTGTGGTCACTGCCGCGGGTCAGCCCACGGCCCACGGTGACTGTCAGCGGCCGCAGCCCAGCCCTCGGAGGCCGCTGGCACCTGGGACGCCCCACATGGGCGGCCGCCTTGAACCGCCGGCCCGCCCTCCCCCTGGGTTCTCCCACCGGGCAGGCTCCGGGCGGCCCCTGGGCCGTGGTGGGCACCGGGCTCCAGGCTGTGGTGGGCACCAGGCTCCGGGCGGCCCCTGGGCTGTGGTGGGCACCAGGCTCCGGGCGGCCCCTGGGCTGTGGTGGGCACCAGGCTCCGGGCGGCCCCTGGGCCGTGGTGGGCACCGGGCTCCAGGCTGTGGTGGGCACCAGGCTCCGGGCGGCCCCTGGGCCGTGGTGGGCACCGGGCTCCAGGCTGTGGTGGGCACCAGGCTCTGGGCGGCCCCTGGGCTGTGGTGGCCACTGGCTGCTGCTCTGATAAGACAGAGATGTCACGGCCGTCGTCCGGGGTAATACACGGCTCACTGGCCCATTTTACAGACAAAGAGCCTGAGGCGTGGCCGGCACGTGGCAGATGGACTGGAACTCAAGCCTTCCCTGCCCAAAGCTGCCGTTCTCACCGCGGAGGCCCTGGGGGCCTCGGGCCTCGGGGTCCTCCTCCTCCCTGTGTGGCCTGGGACCGCCCTGGTCTCCCCGAGTCTCAGACCGCAGACCCCCAGGCCCAGGCCCACGGCCCCAGGCCCAGCCTGCCCCTCTCTGCCCCTGGCTGGGCCCCACCGGGGGGGACTGGGGAACCCCCTCAGTCTCAGGAGGGACATCGCTCCTCACCCCAACACCGGCCTCGTGGGCGGGCGCACCGAACCTCTGGCCTCTCTCTCGGTGCCGTCCCACCGTCCCCCCCCCATGTCGCCGGCTTCCTTCTGCCTCTTTAAAATTTGCAATTACCAATAATTCCCTTTGCTGCACCCAAACTCGAGCCACCGTATTAAATTATTAAATGTAAGTGTTTCTGAAATATTTTATCTTGACATGTATCTCCGGAGTCAAATGACCCCAGGCAGCGCTCATAATTAATTTCACCGAAAGGGGAGTGCTGGCGAGGGACTCTGGGAACGGCCTGGCCTCCGGAACGCAGCTGACAGGGCGCCCCCCCCAGCCCCCACCCCGGGCCCCGAGGCGGGACGGCGGGCTGCTCTGTCCACCCGCCCGCGTTCTTTCGGGACTGGAAGGGGCTGCGTGACTATTTCGGCCAATTTTCACTTTGTTTTAAATCCTCACCTGAGAACAGCTTCTCCGTTCATTTTAATTTTTATTTTTTTAGATAGTGAGTGGCAGGAAGGAAGCAAGAGCGAGAGCTCAAGGGGTTGCCTCCCCCAACGAGGGGGTTAATGCTCTCACCACTGAGGACGCTGGCCAGGCTGCCGATCTTCGCTGCTTTGGGTAAAAGAAACAAGCAGAGCCCAGCCGGCATGGCTCCGCGACGGAGCATGGACCTGGGAGCCAGGCGGTCAGGGTTCCGTTCCCTGCCCAGGGCACACGCCTGGGCTGTGGGCTTGATGCCTGGAGTGGGGCGTGCAGGAGGCAGCTGAGCTGTGATTCTCTCATCATGGATGTTCCTCTCTCTTCCTCTCTGAAACCAATATATATATATATATATATATTATTTTTTTTTTTTTAAAGAAAGAGACAAAACCGGTTCGGCTCAGTGGATAGAGCGTCGGCCTGCAGACTGAAGGGTCCCAGGTTCAATTCCGGTCAAGGGCATGGACCTTGGTTGCTGGCACATCCCCAGGAGGGGGTGTGCAAGAGGCAGCTGGTCCATGTTTCTCATCGATGTTTTTAACTCTCTGTCCCTCTCTCTTCCTCTCTGTAAAAAAACACCAATAAGAATACATTTTAAAAAAAGAAAGAAGCAGGCCCGGAGGTGGGCAGTGACTGCCCACGGAGGCAGAGGCAGCAGGCAGACAAGCAGAGTCCCCGGCCTCGGCGCCCTGGGCCCCCACCCCCTCGCGTGGCTCCCAGGGAGCTCTGAGGCCCTGAGGCCCTGGCCGGGTCCTCGCCGCCCTGCGCTGGGACCAGATAGGTGCGCGGAGGAGGGGCTGGGAGCCGGAGACAAAGGGCCTCTGTCCCCTCCCCCGCGGAGATTAAGTCCGGAGCCGCTTCCATCAGAAGCTCTGCTTAATTACGATGCGCAGGAAATTACCGGGACGGCGGCCGCGCCCGCCTGGGGATGACAGGCCTGAAACCCAACCACTCCATCGCCGCGTCTCACCGGAGGCCGCTGGACGGCTGACAATCTGATTGTCCTGTCAACTCGATTCATAATTAATATATTTATCAAATTAATTACCGCGGCCCTCTGCCGGCGCGCGCCGAGACAGAGGCCGGCTTCATGGCCCCGCGGCTGCCGTCACCGCTGCCAGGGCGCTGCCAGGGCGGGGCGCGGCCGGGCGGCCGCCTGACAGACAAATTGGCCTCCCGGGCCCGATCCCGGACTTAGAGAAGACAAGAAGGCAGCATTGTGCGGTGACAGCACTGGTCCTGGAGGCTGCATCGTTCCAGTGCCCGGGCGGGGGCGGGGCCGGGGCCGGGGGGCAGGGGGGCCGGGGCCGGGGCGGGGGGCTGGGGGGGCCTTTGGCAGCTAAATGATACTTTCTACATTCCTGGCCCTCCAGTCCCTTCATCAGAGGCCCCCGGCCGGGCTGGGACGTGCAGGCCGGGGGGCGGAGTCAGGGATTCAGAAGCAGGAAGTTCTTGGAGGGGGAGGGTGTGTGTGGGGGGTGGTGAAGAAGCCCATGAGGTCCCCATGAGCCCTGACTGTTTCCTTATTTTTTATTTTTCATTCCTCCCCAAGGAGAACTTCCCAGGGATTTCAGGGAGTGGGAGAGGAAGAGGGAGAGAGAAACATCGGTGAGAGACACATCGATGGGCTGCCTCCTGTACCAGCCCGACCAGGGCCCGGGCCTGGGAGGAGCCTGCCACCGAGTCTGCCCTTGACTGGGATCGAACCCGGGACCCTGGCCGCAGGCCGACGCCCTGTCCACGGAGCCCCCGGGAAGATGGGCCCTGGCTGTGGGGACCAGAGTGAGCTTCCCTCCTCGGGCGGAGGCTTGGGCCCCGTGAGCGGCTCTGAGCTGCGGTTTCCGGGGGCAGGAGCGGACGCCCCAGCACCGCCTGGCGAATCCGAGTGCCCGCCCCCATCGCCGCCGCCTGTGCGGCTCCCGCCCCGGGCCCGCGTCCCTGGCAGAGCTGCATGGAGACCCTGCCACCCAGGTACCTGCCTGTGACCAGGAATCAAACCTTCAGCACGTCCGTGTGTGAGCTGAGGCTCCAACCACTGAGCAGCGCTGGCCAGGCAGGAAACCACGTTGGAAAATGACCCCCGGTAACCCCACCGCCGACCCGGACGCTGCGAAGGCCCGGCTCTGAAACACCCACCCCCGGGCCTCCGCCTGAGGCTCGGACGGACACTCACGCCACGGGGTGGGCCTCCCTGGGAGGCCCTGGCTCCTCGGTAAATCACTGGGGTCTGTGGTTCCCCTTGTGAGAGCCTCGTGCGACCGGTGGAGTCACTCTCAGAACTCCGACCAGCGGCGGCGGCGGCCGTCCCCCCGGACGCCAGCGGGCCGCTGAGGCCAGAGACGGCGCAGGGACCTGTCTGACGGAGCCTGTGCTGACGGCGGAGTCCTCACGGAACGGCCCCTCTGCGGGCGGGCACGGGGGCCAGGGATCAGATGGGGCCTCCGGGAGACGAGGTTTAGGGAGGAGCTGACGAGCTCCCCGCGGGCCTGCTGGGTTTGGGGCGTCTGTGGGTCACGGGGGGCCTTGAGCAGGCAGCAGCTGCCTCCCTGGATCAGAGACTCTGCCGGGGGCCTCACAGGAGTCAGCACCCGGCCTGGGTTCCCCGAGCTGCTGAGGGACGGGGTGCAGGGGGGTCCCCCACCTCCAGCGTGGGCCTCTCAGTCCCGCTTTGGAGCGTCTCAGGGTGGCTGCTGGGACCCCAAGCCGGCCACCCGCTCCCTGGGGCCCAGAGGGACACGGTCTGGGCGTAAACCACGGGAACTCCTTGGGGGGCCGAGGAGGCAGGCGGCGAGGCCAGCGGCAGCGGGACCGGGAGCCTCAGTCTCCTAAAAGCATCTTCGCGTGGCCCCACGAGGGGCAGCTGGACGGCACCCTCACAGACGCCCATCGGCACGCGAATGAAGCTCTGGGCTCTGACGCCCTCAACAAACAGCGAGAGCCCTGGGGGAGAAAGACCTAGAAGCTGGGCGCCCCTGAGCCAGCGGAGCCCCCTCCCCCCCGCAGGCCCCCCGAACGGGCGCGCTCCCGGCCTGGCCAGAAGGAACATCGCCCCAACGGGCTTATGGGCTGTTTTCATTGAGACTCGTGCTGGGCTCCAGCTATTCGTGACCCTGTCCGCTCCCCTGCCCCTGCCCTCACCCCTCCACCCGCGGGCACCCTCAGGCAGGGGCCTCGTCTCCGTCACACCGTGCCCAGCACCCAGCACCCTGGTGGGCACGGAATCGCACTCAGTTACAATGTGTGGATTGGAGCCTTCGTGCTTTCCTGCCATTCCAGGCTCATTCTGCTCCCGGCAGAGCATGGGATTCTCCCCGTGGTCTCTCGGCATCGAAATGACTGTAGGCACCCGCCCGGAACACCTTGGGGAAGGGAGAGGGTGCAGCCCGGCGGGGCCAGCCGGCAGAGGCCTGGCGGGCAGAGGCCTGGCGGGCAGAGGCCTGGCGGGCAGAGGCCCGGTGGGCTGAGGGCCGGGCGGGCAGAGGGCCGGTGGGCTGAGGGCCGGGCGGGCAGAGGCCCGGTGGGCTGAGGGCCGGGCGGGCAGAGGCCCGGTGGGCTGAGGGCCGGGCGGGCAGAGGCCCGGTGGGCTGAGGGCCGGGCGGGCAGAGGGCCGGTGGGCTGAGGGCCGGGCGGGCAGAGGGCCGGTGGGCTGAGGGCCGGGCGGGCAGAGGCCCGGTGGGCAGAGGGCCGGCAGGCAGAGGCCGGGCGCCCAGAGCCTGCGGCCGGCGGCGGAGGACGGTGCCGAATGGCGGTACTGGACTCCGCTCACTGCCCGGCTCCTCAGGCCATGGCGGTGAAAGCTCCTCATTAACTGTCAGATAAATCAGCTGCCCGGGGCCGCGGCCGGGGCTCCGGCGCCCGTAATTGATGGCTCTGAACAAGCAGGACCGATCCAGGCCGATCGCGCGGAAATGGCTGCGGCCGCAAAGTTCACGGGAGAATTATGGGGACTTTAAAGACTCGCACACACATCCAGACGGCGATTTTATAAAAACCTTCACCGGCTCCAACCACGGCAGGCACGGCGACCTTTCTCCGGGAACGGAGTCGCCGGCCGAGCCGGGACTGCGCGGCCACGGGGAGGAGTGCGGTGGGAGAGGGAGTGGGCCGTGTGGACTGAGCTGGAGACCATCATTCATTCGTTCATTCATTCATTCCATATTCATCTATTCATTCCATATTCATCCGTTCAGCATTCACACATTAGTTCAGAGTTCATTCATTCGTCCAGCATGCGTTCACGTATCCATTCAGCATTCAGTCATTCATTCGTCATTCATTCATTTACATTCATCCATTCCGTATGCATCCATTCAGCCAGCACTCTCTGAGATCACCTTGGCACCAGGGACTCCACTGGCACCAGGAGACACAGTCACCAACAGTGCAACCAAAGACCTGGGTTTGGGCATGAGTGCAGGTCGGGGAGGGTAACTTTCCAGAATGTTCCAGGAATTTCACACTTGCCTCTAGCTTACAGTTCCCTTAGCCGCCGGGACATCACGCCCACACGGCTGGCGGGCGAAATGCGGGCGCCCGGGTTCAGTCTACATTTCGGTAACCGGCGGGCGATCTCGGCGTGAGCATGTCTGGTGGTGCCCGGCACTGCCGTTGAGCAGCCCTCCTGGTTTATCTGAGGTCCAGGCCTCACCGGGCGCCTGTCATCGCATTTATAAACCGGGCACCTCTGAGAGGGTGAGCGCCTGAGCTCCCTGTCACAGACCGGCCGGGGAGTCAAGGTCACCCACGCCAGCTGGCTGCTCGGCCGCAGCTCGGGCCAGGTTCCAGGGCCATGACCCAGGGCCCTTTCCGCTCCACCGCTGCCTCCGAGGCCCTGGCCAGGGGCCCGGGAGTCGGGGACGAGCTGGCGAAGGGCTGGACGAAGCCCCTGGGCCCCGCGCCCGGGCCTCCCCCCGGGGGCAGCAGCGGCTCTCCGTCCCGGTAGGAAAGTGAGAGCCGTGACGGGAAATCCCCACAAGCCAGGGGGGCGCTGACCTTGGCATCAAAGGCCGAGGCCACAATAGGGAGCGTTTGCCCCTGGGATGCTCCCGCCCCCAGGCCTGATTGCCGACAGGTGTGCGGGCGGGCGGGGCCGGGGTGAGAGGCCGGGGAGTCACCGCTCAGGGGAAGTCGAACGTCCTCGGCCGGGCGCCCTTCCAGGCCTTTATCTGCGGCATTCCATCGGGACGGAGGAAGGAGGCGCGGGTAACCGGATCACAGCCGTGGCATTCACAGGGGTATCGGTTACCGGGCCGCGGGGCGTGGAGATGGAGCCGAGGATTACCTGCCACTTACGATGTGTCATCGGGCGGCCCTGCAGCCCGCTCCCCCGGCCGCCCTCGCCTGCCCGTCACAGCGGGGAGTGACAGCAGCGGCCAGCCGCCCGGGGGAGCTTCTGACCCGGGGCCTCAGGGGAGGACGGACCAGGGAGGGGCGGGCGTGGGGGCTGCCGTCCGGGTCCGCTTAGCGGCGCCTCGAAGCCCATCTCTCCGGACACGTCCAGCGGCACATCCTCCCCCTCCCGACCCCGGATCCGCGCTCGCCGGCTCAGCTGGGCGCAATCAGCTCGGACGCCGCCTCTGGGGGGAGACCAGCACCGCCCGCTCTGAGGCCGGCAGCCAGACCGGGCCCGGCGTCCTCGCCGGGGACAGCCATGTGCCAGCCAGGAGCCCGGCGGCCTGGGAAGAGGCCGGGTTCGAGCCAGCCCACAGCCGGCAGCAGTCACACCAGCACCGCCATTCTTATAGCAATGACCGCACCGCCCGCCTCCTCCCGCACACGGGCCGGCCAGAGGCCCCCGCACCTCTCGTCCCTCTGCCCCGTCGAGGGGAGCAGGGCTTGGGGAGACTCGTTCACTGAGCACCTGCCCTGTGCCGGACAGCGGGGAGCCAGGGAGCGGCTCCTGGGCCACCGTCTGCCTGTGGGACCCACCAAGGCCTCTGCACCGCGGGGAACCGGCCCCTCTTCCTCCCCCTCCCCCTTCCCCTCCTCCCCCTCCTCCCCCTCCTCCCTCTCCCCCTCCCCTCCTCCCTCTCCCCCTCCCCCTCCTCCCCTCCTCCCCCTCCTCCTCCCCCTCCTCCCCCTCCTCCCCCTCCTCCTCCCCCTCCTCCCCCTCCTCCCCCTCCTCCCCCCTCCGGGTCTCTCTCAATCCCCCTTTCTCTCGCTCGCACAGGTAACGGTGAGAAGCGAGGGGAGCCCGGGCGGATTCAGTTCTCAGGGACAAAGACGGACGATGTCACAGTCCCCAGAGCCGCACCTGCACCCGCCCGCCCAGCCGCCCGGTTCAGCGGGGGGTCACCGGGCCCCGGGTGGCAGGAGAGCCGGGGCCCGAGGTCGCGGTGAGATTCCATCCACACGCCTGACCGGCGGATTCACCGCGGCTGACGGAGCAGGGGGCGCCTGAGTGCGGGCGCACACGGACACAGGCATGCGTGTGGGGAGCGTGGGGTGGCGTGGCTCGGCGGGAGTCCAGCAGCCGCGCCCCCTTGTTCTGCCCAGGGGATGACCCCTTTCCTGGTCGATCCGAGCGCCCTCCGTCAGCGGTGACCCCGCGCTGACCCCGAGGAGGCTGGCCTCGCTCAGGAGGCGGCGCGCAGGCCTCCGTCTGCCCTCGGAGGTCACGCTCGCGTGGGAGAGTCACGGCCAGCCCCCGGATTGATGTGTCTGCACCGTCACACGGGGGCGGGGCCTCTTTTAACCCCAGCCGGCACGGCCACTCCGCACAGCCTCCCCTGGGGCACGCACACCGGCCCAGGCCGGCAGCTCGCCGGTCCCGCCGTGGCCGGCCCGACGAGAAATTGTCCCGACGGGAAATTATCGGCCCTACGGGCGCCGCGGCTCAGCCTCCCGGCAGCTCCCTCCGCGGCTCCGCGGCTGGAGGTGGAAAGTCGTCCTTTCGGCCCTTGGCGGTTGGCTGTGGGCGTGTGGACATCCAGCCAGGACAAGGCAGTGGCCCCATGTCCTGGCCCCAGGAAGTGACCTGTGACCGCAGGGAGGAAAGATGTACACAGCGGACACAGTGCACTGTGGACGTATAGGACGCACATTGTGTTTACCTCTGCACACGGCCACTCATGCACACGGCCTCACATGCACACGGCCTCACATGCCCATGGCCTCACATGCCCACGGCCTCGCATGCACACGGCCACACACTCACATGGCCTCACATGCCCATGGCCTCACATGCCCACGGCCTCGCATGCACACGGCCACACACTCACACAGCCTCACATGCACACGGCCACACATGCCCACGGCCTCACATGCCCATGGCCACACATGCACACGGCCTCACATGCCCACGGCCTCACATGCCCATGGCCACTCATGCACACGGCCTCACATGCACACGGCCTCACATGCCCATGGCCTCACATGCCCACGGCCACACACTCACATGGCCTCACATGCACACGGTCACACATGCACACGGCTACACACTCACACGGCCACACATGCTGCTGTGCCCCCGTCCCTGAGGCGGGGTCCTGCGGAGCCACGGAGAGCTGGGCACGCCTGGGCACAGCCTGGCAAGAACGGTGAGGGGAGTTTTCCTCACGGGGACATGCAGTCCCAGACTACGGAGCGCGGGTTCTGTGCCCTCCAGGGCAGGATGGGACGGAGCCGCTGTGGAACCCCCTCTCCGGGACCTGAAGCTGCCGCCCACCCTCCCGGGCTCAGAGGCGGAGCCCCAGGGCCATCCTGTCGTCGATGAAGGCGAACATGGAAGCTGCCACGAGGCCCAGGCAGGCTGGGAGCCTGTGAGGACAGCGGGCCCCCGAGGGAAAGCTCCAGGGTCGGAGGGGGTCCTGCGACACCAGTGCTGCGGTTCGATCCGTGCTGAGAATCCATTAATGAAGAGAGGTAAGTAGGACACCAGGCTGATGTTTCTCTCTCTCTCCCTCCCTCAAGTCAGTCATTAAAGGTTTTTATTTTTTTATTTTTTAAAATATATTTTACTGATTTCTTACAGAGAGGAAGAGAGAGGGATAGAGAGTCAGAAACATCGACGAGAGAGAAACACCGATCAGCTGCCTCTTGTACACCCCCCACTGGGGATGTGCCCGCAACTAAGGTACATGCCCTTGACCGGAATCGAACCTGGGACCTTTCAGCTTCTATCCACTGAGCCAAACCGGTCTCGGCAGTAAGACGTTTTTAAAAGACAGCCCAAAGCGCAAGAGAGGGTAGGAGACCCCAGAGCGTCTGACCCTCATGACGGGGTTCAGGTCGAGCTGCTCAGACACGTGTTGAGGGACCGGGAGCGGAGGCAGCACGGAGCGCTGCGAACCTGCCCGCCCTTCCTGCTTCCTCCCTCCCTCCGTCCAACAACACGCGGGCGGTCTCCCGAGGGGCAGCGAGGGCCCGAGCCCCCACGACCCCACAGCCCGCCCGTCCGCGGGGCCGCCGGCTCGGCTGCAGGAGGGCCGCCAGGAGAGGGGTTCCTCCAGGTCACAGGAGGCCGGGCTGTGATGGGGCCCTATCCTTTTGGACATTTCTGCTTAAGTATTTTAAAATGTCCTAAGGTACGCTCACTGCATTAAACGCAAAGTAACAAACCCTGCCGGTGTGGCTCAGAGTTTGAGCATCGGCCCAGGCGCCAGGCGGTCCCGGTTCGATTCCCGGTCAGGGCACAGGCCTGGGCTGGGGGTTCGATCCCCAGGAGGGGATGCCCAGGAGGCAGCCGATCGCTGTTTCTCTCGCGTCGATGTTTCTCTCTCTCCTTCTCCCTTCCTCTCTCTCTAAACTAAACAAGAACATGTTTTTAAAAGATAATAGTGATCTTTCCAAAATCACTTGCATCAACCCCTAGGGAAGAGGGACGGGCATGTCCCAGGGGGCGGCTCCGGGGGCCGGGGCGGGGCGGTGGGAGGAACGTGGCCGGGTAACCAGCGTCCCGCTGTGACCGTTCCCTGCACACACTCACTCCCCCGGGCCCTGGTGACCACACCTCCGAAACACCCCCCTCCTTCCCACCTTTCCCCCCTCTGTGGACTCCGCCCTCCCAGCAGCTAGAAAGGAGCACGCAGTGTCCCCGAGAGGGTCCCATCAAGGCTGTCTCCAGCCTGGCCGGTGGGGCTCAGCGGTTGAGTGTTGACCTATGAACCACGAGGTCACAGTTCAAGTCCCAATCAGAGCATGTGCCTGGGTTGTGGGCTCCATCTCCAGTGTGAGGCGTGCAGGAGGCGGCTGATCCGTGATTCTCTCTCCTCATGGATGTTCCTCTCTGACATCCATAACAATATATTTTTAGAGACTGTTTCTAGCCCCTGGTCCACAGCTCTCTGTCCTTCTCCCCTTCCCCTTCTCCTCTGTCACAGCAGCCCACGGAACCTCTCCCCGATGGAGGGGCCTTCGGGGAGAACAGGGGCAGGGGGGGCCCAGAGCGCCCGGTGCTGGTACACGGTGCCTTCGTGCGACTGTGCACCCAGCTCCCCATGGACCGTCGTGTCCGTGGGTCCCAGCGTGGTTACCACGGCGACCTCGGACCCCCGCCCGGGAGAGCGCGGACGGAGCAGGGACACAGGAGCCTCCCGCGGGCGGAGGAACCATCTAAACGTCCTGTAACATCTGCTTTCAATCGCGCATTGTCCCGCCGCGCCCAGCCGCCTGGCCCCGGCTCTGATTGCCGGGCCTGCAGGTAAACGCACCGGCTCTCCCCGGCACCGAGCCGGCCCATCCTTGCCCCCGGTTCTTTGTGTGTCAAACGCGAGCCACTCCAGCCCCGCGTCCGAAGCAGTTAATTAACGGCAATCAAAGGAGCCTTTGTTGCGGCCAAACCTGCCCCTCTCCTCCAGCTGGGGACAGTCCCCACAATTCCTCTCATTCTGGGACCGGGGCTCAGGTTTCCGGCGGCGACTAGAAAGGCCCAGGTGCCACCAAGGCCTCCCTCCTGGGGCTCCGCCAGCCCGGCTCCGAGCGGCCGCGGCCTCAGAGCCGTCGTCGGCAAACTCGTCCGTCCACAGAGCCAAACAGCAACAGCGCAACGATTGACGTTTCTTTGGAGAGCCACATTTTTTTTTTTTTAACTTAAACTGCTACTAACACCACTTCTTCCAAATAGACTCACCCAGGCCCTGGCATTTTGTGGAAGAGCCACACTCAAGGGGCCAAAGAGCCGCATGTGGCTCGTGAGCCGCTGTTTGCCGACCACTGGCCCAGAGTAAGCAAAGGGCGCTCCTCTCTGTGGACCACCATCCCAGCTATAAAGAGGGCGGGGGGGGGGGGCCAGCCGGCCCAGCGCTCGGTCAGCAGAGCCCGCAGTCACCAAGCGCAGGGCAGGCCCGGCCGGGGGCTCAGGGGTCAAGCGCCAGCCGCTATCCCGGAGGCCAGGGTTAACTCCGTGTCGGGGCACAGGCTGGGGTTGCAGGTTTGATCCCCACTGGGGGGCGTGCAGGAGGCGGCCGATCCATGGTTCTCTCTCCTTACTGAGGTGTCTCTCTCTCCCCCTCTCCCTTCCTCTCTGACATCAATAAAAACACATTAAACAATAAGATGCACCGTTTGGGTCAGTCCTGCTTCCCCGGAGGCTCTCGGACACGGAGGAGACTGCCTCCCGCCCCCAGCACGGCATGCGGGTGAACGGAGGGGACACACATTGTAACACGCACACGCATACAGGGCCCATGATGGCTGCTCGGGGAGCCAGGGTCTCGCCCGCTCCGTCACAGAGAGGAGAGTGGGGCGGGGGGACTGTGGCCCGAGGGACCGGGCACCCGCCCGGCTGTGTGCGGCCCACAGCGCTCAGGAGGGACCGCCCGGCTCCAGGCCTGGCCCCTTTCTCACCGGGACCTGCCTGGCCTCTGCCCCCTCATGGGGGGGACCCACGTCCCACGTTGCAGGGGGTCGTGAGCACAGGCGGGCGCCGCCGTGGGACCCGGGTCCTGCCAGGCCTTGGCACCGTGGCGAGAGGGGTGTTGCGTCTCGGGGCTCCCACGGGCCCGGCCAGCAGGGAGGGGGCCGCAGCCTGGGCTGTGGGGAGCCGGCCCGCGGCCCCTGCAGTAATTGCTCTGGCAGAGTCGGGCGTCAGCACACGGCGTTTCCTGAAATGCAATTCCCGGGAGCAGGGAACAATATCCGCCCGAAACAAAAACAAAAACGGGAGAAAAATGAGCAGAATCGAGGGGAGCCAAGGGGGACGGGAAGTCTCAGCCTCAATCTCGTGTCAAATTGAGTAATAAAGGGAATTCCCCGCTGCATGCTGTGCCGGCTGCCGCCCCCGGGGCCCAGCGCCCTCTTCCGTCACCCCGCCCGTCACCCCGCTTCCCTCGTGGGACCCTGGGCGGCCCAGCGGCAGCCCCAGGCTGCTCCTCCACCCTCTGTGCGTGCTCCCCCACTCCCCACTCCTCCACCCCCACCCCTGCCTGTCACCGGCAGTTCCCCCAGCCCCAGGCGCAGCCACAGACGCCTCCCGCTGCCCTGCCGGCCTGTCCTCACTGTGTGCTCAGGAGAGAGGCCGCCCACCTGTCCCATCCCCCTGATGCCTCGCTCAGAGCCTGGCACTTAGTAGGTTCTCGGAAAGACCCGTCTACAGCGGCTGTTGGAACGCCAGGCCGTCACAGTCCCGCCTCCTGTTTGGAGCAGCCACAAGTCCAGCGGCCACTCGGCCTGTCCTCGGCGGCCGGTCACCTCCCAGCGGCCTCACTGGGCCTTACGCCCAGGCCCACGGGCAGAGACAGAAACTGCAGCGGGAACTTTCCGGAACACCCGCCGCCGTCTGAGCCCCGCGCACACACGGCGGCGGCCGGCCATGGGCGTGTGTCCGGGGACGTCCGTCACGGGGCCGGCCAGGGGATGGCTGTGCATTTCACGCCTCCCGGTTCCCAGCTGGGCTTCGGGGCCTGGAGACAAGGAGGATGTGCTTTCAGATTTATGAGGGGCATTGATTTAATTAATCGTACGGCAGCCGCGATGAGCGATCTCAGAGGCGGAGGGACGGCCGGGAGGGGCTGATGGATGGGATGCGAGGCGTGTGCTCCTCGGATGGAGACAATGACGTGAGGGTCCCGGTCAATCGGGTCCTTCAGAGGCGCGTCCACAGCGGCAGTCCCAGAGCACACGGGGGCACGCCTGGCTGCACACGCCGAAGCATGTATGCAGCTGTACACGCCGAAACATACGTGTGGTCGCACACACCGAAGCAGGTGTCGTCAGCGTCTCAGCATACTGAGCGCCTTCCGAGGGGACAGACCGGCCTCCGCTCAGCCCCTCGTCGGCTGGTGCTGCCAGGCCACAGCCCAGGCCCGGGTTCCGGGAGCCCGGCTCCCGGGCCCTTACATGGAGGAGCGTGTTCCCTGGTGGCTGACCCGTCTCGGGGCCCTGCGTCCAAGCTGTCTGCCTGGTCCAGCCTGCCCATTTGACAGCTGGGAACACCGAGACCCGGGCTCGGGCCTGGGCAGCGGCCAGCCTCCTGCACCTGCCAGGGCTCTGGGCGGGGGGGGCCTCGTCCGGGACTCTCTCACTGCACCCCTGTTCCTCACAGGAGAGTGAATGGGCTGATGTGTCCGCTCCAGAAAACCATGTTCCCGTGTCTCCCGTGTGCTTACGGGGAGGCCAGCATTTCACACGGATGTCACGTCCCAGAGCCGTGTCTGAGCAGAGGCTGGCGTGACGTCAGCACCAGAGCCAGGGGGACACCTCCCCGGGCCGCGCTTTCGAGGGCTCCGAAGACGGAGGGACAGCGGGGGGAGAAGGCAGCCGCCCCTCAGAGGCGGGACCCTGAGAACGGGGCACTGGCGCTGGTAAAAGGGGTCTGTGGACGGAGCCATGCTGGCCCTCCTCTAGATCACCACCATCCTCAGCAGGTCACCCCTGAGGGCCCAGGAGGGCAGGTGGGCCAGTCCAAGGTCAGAATGGAAGCTGCTCCTGCCCTGCAAACCCCTCCCTCCCCTCTCTCTCCTCCCCCCCCCCCCATCCCTGCTGGTGCCATCCGCCCAGAACCGCCCCTGCCCACCTCCCTCTGCACAGGGAGCCTCTGCAGGCCCAGAGCTGGTCTGTCCCACTGGGTCTCCGTCTCCGCCGCCCGGACACCGGTGCCCACAGCGAACGCCAGGCTCGGCGAGGCCTGGCCTGTGCCATCGGAGCAGACTGAGGTCCCCAGAGGTCAAGCGGGAACTGGAATGGGGCCCGGCCCCGACCGGCCCCCCGGACTCTCTGGATTCCTATCTTTGCAAATAACGAGGAAGCAATAAGTTCAAGGTTAACCTGGACTCAGTCCTGCTCCCCTCCCTCCCCCTCCCACTCCACACCACCTCCTCACACCCAACACTGTGGGGGGTTATGCAAATGACCCTGCAGGAGCCCAAAGCCCTCCTGTTTGTTTTCCATGCGGAGGCCCCAGGTGGGGCTTATCGGCTGCAGAGGCTGCTGGGCTGGGCGGCTATCAGATGGGCATGCAAACCAGCCCTCCGAGCAAACAGACATTTGCTTCTCATTTCCCTTTCCCGCCCCAAACGGACGGCCTGTGCCGCCTAGGCAAATCCTCCCGCAGTGCTGACAGGAGAGCCAGCCCTGGGGTTAGAACGTGGGGGGGGGGGGGGGGGCAGGGCTCTCTCTTGGAGGCAGACGTGGCGGTTGTGGGCGCTGTGACACACCAAGTGCCACCCAGTTGTCCCTCAAGTGCTGCTTTTTAAAACGGTTAACTTCTCCCACTGGCTCCGCCGAGTAAGGAATTTCTCCCACACCCCACACCTGCGGGCTGTGCAGAGCGCTGCGCCTCTGGATGAGGAACTGGGCCCAGGAGCCTGGTCCCAGCAGGAAAGGCCTGTCCCACTGGCCTGCCCCTGGGCCTGCTTCTAGCGCCTTCCGTGGCTCTCGTTCATCACCCCCCGGAAGCACCGAGCTCTCACGGAATCACAGGAGCCCAGGAGAGCCAGGCGGCGACAGAGACGCGGAGTCGCTGCCAGAAAAGGGGAGCAGCCCCCGAGGGCAGAGCTACAACGAGGGCGTCTGGCCCGCTGGTTCTGCACAGGAGCCCCCGGCCCCTGGTTTTCTGTCTCAGGTCTGCTTCCTAACCAAGTGCTGTGCTTCTCTCCTCTCTCTCTCCCCCTCTCTCTCCCTCTCTCTCTCTCTCCCTCCCCCCCTCTCTCTCTCTCCCTCTCCCTCCCTCTCTCTCTCCCTTTCCGTCTCTCTCCCTCTCCCTCTCTCTGTCTCACTCACTCTCTCTCTCTCTCGCTCTCCCCCGCTCTCCTTCTCGCGCTCTCTCCCTCACTCCCTCTCTCTCTCTCTCTCTCCCGCCCTCCCCCCCTCTCTCTCTCTCTCTCTCTCTCTCCCTCTCCCTCTCTCCCTCTCCCTCTCTCCCTCTCCCTCTCTCTCTCCCTCCCTCTCTCTCTCTCTCCCTCCCTCCCTCCTCCTTTCTCCCTCCCACCCTCTCTAAAAATCAATGGGAAAAATAACCTCAGGTGAGTATTAACACAAAAAAAACAAAAATCAAAACTGTCCATTAGGCCCAGTGGCCGTGAGGAGGTGGACGGCCGCTGGAGCAGTAATTGGGGGTCTGCGCGGCCGGCTCTGCAGCTCAGGCTCCGGCTCCGGCTCCGGCTCCGGCTCCGGAAGGCAGGTGTCCGGCCGCCAGTGGTGAAGGGTTTCCTGCAGAGCGGAGCGGGCAGAGCCTGGGGCCGGACCCTGCGGGCTGACTGTGCGGAGGAGACGGTGGGCTCAGGGGCCGGGCAGCCGGGCTGACGCGGCCCAAAGGCAGTGGGGACACTGGCCAGCCCAGAGGGAGGAGACCTTCCCTGCAGACTGCAAGGCACCAGGGAGCCTAAGAGGTCACTGCTCGGGACCCCAAGGCCAGATGTTATCACCCTCGGCCAGCGAAACCGGAGCCGGACGCTCACACCCCCCAGGACATCCCCGCAGGCGCTGCTGCACTCAGACAGGGAGCTGTCCCACCCCCGGGTGCTGGGGTGCTGCTTGAGGGAGCCCTCATCGTTCCTGAACACCCCCCCTCCTACCTCCTCCCTGGGGTACCCCTTCACCCCCACCCCCGGTGCAGGAGGGCAAGGTCTCCCCGAACCTGAACATGAGTGACCCTGGGGATGCCCCCAGGGGAGGGTTTGTGGGAATGCAGGACAGAGACGCCAAGACCAGGCAGAGGGCCGGGTCCCAGGGGACCTGCTCCCACGGCGCCAGCACCGTGTCCACCAGCTGGGCACACTCCCCTGCAGCCCGGTGCACGCCAGCTCCGTTCACGCCCTGTCACTCCACCGCCCCACATTCCGCCTGGGCACGGACCCCACACCACGCCCGTCTGCGAACACTGCCCAGCCGCTCCGTCAGCACGGCTGCTCTTCCGGAAGCGTCTGCCCTGTCCGTTAGAGGAACTCCCCAAAAGGCACGGCGATTCTTCGATGGAAAGTTAGTTTCAACAGATACTCGGCCCCCCACCCTTCCACCCCCTCCCTGCAGAGACCTGCATCCCACTGTGCCTGCACTGGCACCACCAGCCTGACCTCCCCGCCCCCGGCCTTCCATGCCTCCCCCACTGAGACACACCCCCAACCAAACCCCACTCTGTCAACCCGGACCTCGTCTCCTCCACACAGAGCCCCCGGCAGCTCCTGCTCCCTCACCAATGAGCAACCAGCTCCATCTGGTCAAAGACCTGTGTCGGTGGCATCTCAGGAGCCGACCTTCCACAGGAGCATCCATTAGTCCAAAGCACGTGCTTTTAGAATGGTGTGGAGATGGTGGAAGGATGGAGGAATGAATGTGGATGATGGATGGATGAATGAGTGGGTGGATGAATGGAATATGTGAGTAGATGAATAAAATGGGTGAACATGAATAAAATGGGATGGATGGATGGATGGATGGTTGAATGTGGAGGAGATGGATGAATGGGTGAGCAGATAGATGTATGGATGGATGTATGGATCGATGGATATTGAATGTGGGGAAGATGAATGAATGAAATGGGTGAACATGGATGGATGGATAGATGGATGGATGGATGGTGGATGGATAGATGGGTGGATGGGTGGATGGATGGAAGGAAGAATGGATGGATGGATGGAAGGAAGGATGGATGGATGGATGGATGGATGGATGGATGGATGGATGAGTGGATGGGTGGATGAATGAGTGAATGGGTGGGTGGGTAGATAGATGGACAGATGGATGGATGGTTAGATGGACAGATGAATGAGTGGCTAGATTCTGATGAGTGACCAATGCTGATGAAGCCTGCACGTTTGGGCTGAGTCCAGGCCAGAAAAAGGTCCCACCTGGTCTCACGGGAACTGAAAACCTGTCCAATCCAAGAAGCATCCTCTCCCTTTGCAAGAAAACCCCTTGAAATGATAAAAATTAATCCTCAAAGAGCAAATCAAATGATTTGGCATGAAACCTGCAACTTGAAAGCAGCCTTTGACAGCAGCCTTGGCGAGTGGGGCTGCCCCTCCAGCAGCCGCGAGCAGGGGTCAGTCTCCGATTCAGCGTCCCTTTGTGCCTGTCCAGGGCGGGTACACACGGCCTCCGCACCCACCGCCCCTCCTCCCGGCGGATCCTTTTCAGCTGAAATTACGCTGAAGCGAGTAATTACCGGGCCTTCTGTTTACCCTCCTTAGGAGAGTTAATTTATCCCAATAAACGTGGGGCGGCAGACCTTTTGGGTTGGAAATGACATATAATTTCCTTTAACAAACGCGGGGTCCGGGAGAAAGCCCATTCACCCGCCGACACGCATCCCAGGCCGCTCACCAAAAGGGCCTTTTGTCTGATTGTTTTCCATCACAAACAGCGCGCGGGGAGGGGCCGGGCTGGAGCTCCAAACGCTGGGAGCTCCTAATGACCGTCCGCGGCAAACCTGGTGACCGTGCTCGCGGCAGAAGAGCCGTTTGTCGCCGCCTCCTCCGCTCACCGAGCCGGCACAAGTGCCGTGTGGTGGAGGAGGCGTTTAATGGCGCTTCATTCAAACCCTGGATTTAAATAACAGTGAGGCGGTGACCCGGGCCCACAAAGCCCGGGATGCCCAGAGCGGGCGGGCGCGGTCCTTGAGGCCTGGCGCGGGGCCGAGGGGCTGCCTCCACTCCGGTCTGCAGGGGCAGAGCAGGCGCCGCCGCCGAGGAGGGGCACCGGCTGCCTCGGGCACCGGCCTGCCTCGGGCACCGGCCTGCCTCCGGCACCGGCTGCCTCCGGCACCGGCCTGCCTCGGGCACCGGCTGCCTCGGGCACCGGCTGCCTCGGGCACCGGCTGCCTCCGGCACCGGCTGCCTCGGGCACCGGCTGCCTCGGGCACCGGCCTGCCTCGGGCACCGGCTGCCTCGGGCACCGGCCTGCCTCCGGCACCGGCGGCCGCGGTTACAGCTCGTCTCCTCTGGCAGCGGCAGCGGCAGCGGCGTGGCTTTGGCCGCGGCCTGTGGGCCAGTGCGGTCTGCCTCCCCGGTCCCGGGTCCCGACTGCCCCTGGGCATCAGGCCCCTTCGGTGTCACTGGCCCCTCAGACGCAGCCGGCGGAATCCGCTCTCCCTGGCCGGCGTGGCTCAGGGGTGGAGCCTCGGCTTATGAACCAAGATGTCACAGTTTGATCCCGGTCAGGGCACACGCCCGGACTGCGGGCTCCATCCCCTGCATGTGGCCTGCAGGAGGCAGCCGATCCGTGACTCTCCCTCATCAATGACCTCCTCTCTCTCTCTCTCTCTCTCTCTCTCTCTCTCTCTCTCTCTCCCTTCCTCTCCCTTCTGCTCTGAAATCAATAAAGATATATATTTTCTAAATTCAGCTCTCATCTCCATCTCCAATTCGCTTCTCAGCAAATGGCCTCGCCACCTACCCAGGCACCCAAGCCCAGACCTGGGGGCAGGCTCCTCCCTCTTTCCTGGTCCGTTGTTTCTAAGCTGCTCCTGTCACAGTGGCTCCCTCTCAAACCCAGCCCAGGGCCACGTCACCACCTGGACTGGGAGTCCTCCCGGCCGGCTCTCCCCCTCTGGCTCCCGCCTCCCGCCCCCCCCCCCCCCCTCAGGGCGCAGGCACAGCACCCTGTGTCCTCCAGGAGCAGCTGGGGCCGGGCTGGATGCAATTTGCAATTCAAAGGCAGCGTTCCAAAAACAGCCTGGGATGGGAGCAGGGGCTGCCTGGACGGAACGGCCTAAACAACTGCATTTATTTCTCAGGGTCTGGCCGCTGGGAAGGCCAAGGCCAAGGCCAGGCTGGTGTCTGGCGAGAGCTCGCTCTCTGACATGCTGTCCGCACTCTTAGAGAGGGAGCTGCTCCTCCTAGGCCACTAACTCCGTCCGAGGGGCCCACCCGCCCGCCCGCATCCGACCCCAATCTTCTCCCAAAGCCGCCACCTCCAACCCCTCCCCACTGGGAACGGGAGCTCCCCCCCAGGACCCGGGGAGGCGAGCATGCCGTCCGAGCGGCTGTTTGTCAGCTCCCGCTCTGTGCCAGGCACCGAGTCAGGCATTGTGGAGGTTAAATTCCCTTTTCTGGAAAACAGGGATTTCACCACCTGCCTCGTCCGACCCGGGAGAGACCCTGGAGCACAGACAGCAGTGACGGCGGCACTCAGCCCTCAGCCACGGGCGCCCTCGCCGCGCACCCCCCTCCGGGAGCCGGAGGAGGGCTGGAGGGCCAGCACCAGGCCCACTCACACCCTGGCCCGCACGGGAGGGCAGCGGCCGCTGGGGAGCATTCCCGCTGCGGTGCAGGCAGAGCGGGCCCAGGGCTCAGAACGGCGGCCGCCGAACAGGAAGTGCCGCGCCGGACGCCAGCCCGCCTCCCCTCCGTCCTGCTGGGCGGCCGCTCTGCGTCTCCTCTCCTCGCCATCAGAGGGGCGTACTGACGTCGCCTTCATTATTCTTCGAGGGGGGAACACACAGCTTGTTCCGTACGAAGTACCTGCCATGCCCTGGCAAACACCACACGGACCAACCGCAGTTACAGTTTCTCGCCTTTCACATCCATGTCTTTTTAAAGAATACTTTTATTGATTTCTGAGAGGAAGGGAGAGGAGACGGGGAGACGATGAGAGAGAATCATCAATCAGCTGCCTCCTGCACGCCCCCACTGGGCATCGAGCCCGCAACCCAGGCACGTGCCCTTGACCAGAAAGGACCCCCGGACTCTTCAGTCCACAGGCCGACACTCTATCCACTGAGCCACACAGCCAGGCCTATCCCATGTGTCTCCATTCGGTTCCCCCATAGCCAGCCCTGAGACAAGGGCCGGGCGCAGGAGGGTTGCTGGGTGGGGTCTCAGGAGGCAGGGATGAGGACGTGGGGCATGAGAGTGAGTGGGGGAGGCGGGGGAGGCCGGGGGAGGCGGGGGAGGCGGGGGAAAGGCCAGGGGAGGCTGGGGGAGTCGGGGGAGGCCGGGGGAGACGGGGGAGGCTGGGGAAAGGCCAGGGGAGGCTGGGGGAGGCAGGGGAGGTCGGGGGAGATGGGGGAGGCTGGGAAAGGCCAGGGGAGGCTGGGGGAGCCGGGGGAGGGGAGGGGGCTGGGGGAGGCGGGGGAAGGCTGGGGGAGCTGGGGGAGGCCGGGGGAGGCCGGGGGAGGCTGGAGGGGGCTGGGGGAGGCGGGGGAAGGCTGGGGGA
The DNA here is from genome assembly GCF_014108245.1 of Pipistrellus kuhlii. Taxonomy (NCBI): domain Eukaryota; kingdom Metazoa; phylum Chordata; class Mammalia; order Chiroptera; family Vespertilionidae; genus Pipistrellus; species Pipistrellus kuhlii. The sequence goes on from NW_023425460.1 coordinate 47,045,223, forward strand.
GCTGGGGGAGGCTGGGGGAGGCGGGGGAGGCTGGAGGGGGCTGGGGGAGGCGGGGGAAGGCTGGGGGAGCTGGGGGAGGCCGGGGGAGGCCGGGGGAGGCCAGAGGGGAGCGGGGAGACACGGGCAGGACCCCACGTGGGCCGGCTCCCAGTCCTGGCCTCGGAGGGAAGGGGGCTTCCCTCTCCCGAAGAATCGGCAGAGAAGCCGTGAGCTGCGCGCCGGAGAGAACGAGATGCATAAATAAGCCCCGCGCGGCCGTCAGACATTCGTTTTCCAGGAGGAGGGCTCCGCTCACGGGGACAGGAAATCAGTCCTCGCGGCAGCCACTCCGCGCCCAGACCCGAGACAGGCCCCCGAGGGCTGTTTCACCGGCTCTCCCATCCATCCCGGCCGGCCGATTCCCGCCTCAGCACCGCGCACCGAAGGCTGGGCAGACCCTCCCCCAGCCCGGACCACGGCTGTGCCACGGGGCGCTAATTGGGTAATTAAGCTCCCGGCAGGCTGCGGGGTGAGGGGCTGATGGCTGACCTCTGGAGCTGGGATCAAAGTTCACGGGGTTAAAGGACCTGCCCCTCAGCAGCCCGAGGCTTCCCCTGGGGCCTCAGGCGGTCGTTGGACTGTGGTTAATTATTTAGACGAAGGATCTGTCCGGGTTCAAATGCCCGCTGAGGAGTCAGTCCCGAGAGTCATCACCTCCTCCTGGTGGTGGGCACTGACGTGGCCGTGAGCATCGTGTGTCTGGGGGGGGGGGCGGTACGGGGGTCCTCGGGGCCCAAGGGCGAGATCCTCTCCCTGAGTGCGGCGTCCTACCCCCCTCCCCCCCCCACACACACACACACTCTCCTCCGCCCTCGGCTCGGCCATGGCCACGCCCCGCTGGTCCTGAGAATCCCACGGGGACCCACACCTCCCCAGGAGCCACCACGGCCCCATCCCGCCTCCGGTGAACCCCGACACCCTCCCGTCCCAAGTTCCAAATACGTGGTGTGGGGGGCTGTGGAGGGTGGGAGCCAGGGCCCTGGACTGCACAGCGTCCTCCTCGGCCACAGAGTGGCCAGCGGGGAGCGGCCTGCTGCGTGGGGTGGAGCCTCATTAGTGCCCCCTGTCCCCGGGCTGGAGCTGTGCCTGAGGGCTCTCCGGTCGGCTCACATTCCACTTGCTCAGCTCCTCCCCCGGGAGGACGGACAGGGAATGAGGATGGGGTCCGAGAACGGGCGCACAGCCCTCAGCACTGTGGGTGCTAAACAGGGGGTCCTGGTGGAGTGAGGAGCTGAGGCCTGAGCCCAGGACAGGAACCCAGGGGTCTGGCCTTCCCAACGGGGGCGGCCTGAGGGCTCACGGGGGAGGCAGGGCGGTGAAGTAGAGGCATGAGGGTAGGAGGGGGGTGAGGCACCGACAAACCCCATTCCCGGGATTTGCTCCAGTGCCTTGAGGAGGGGGCTGGCAGGTTTACACGGTGTGTGTTGGGGTGGAGTGGGGAAGGTTGGGGGGGGGGGTCACTCGGTCAGATCGGCAAGGTCTCAACAGAACCCATATTCATCTACCCATCCATTCATTGATTCATCCATTGATCCATTGATCCTTCCATCCATCCATCCATCCATCCATCCATCCATTTATCCATCCATCCATCCATCCATCCATCCATCTGCTCATCCATCCATTCATCCATCCATCTATCCATCCATTCATCTACCCATCCATCCATCCATCCATCCATCCATCCATTCATCTACCCATCCATCCATTCATCCATCCATCCAGCCATTCATCTACCCATCCATCCATCCATCCATCCATCCATTCATCTACCCATTCATCCATTCATCTACCTATCCATTCATTCATCCACTCATCCATCCATCCATTCATCCATCCATCCATCCATCCATCCATCCATCTACTCATCCATCCATTCATCCATTCATCCATTCATCCATTCATCCATTCATCCATTCATCCATTCATTCATCCATCCCTTCATACATTCATCCATCCATCCATTAATCCATCCGTTCAATCATTCATTCACTCACTCCTGGTGCATGGAGTCTGGTGCCTCTCCTGGGTCAGACACTGTACCAGGCACTGGGATGGCACTGTTAATCGCCCATATGCAGAGCCTGCCCCATGCAGCCCAGGGGAGTTCAGGGCCAGAGGCAGAGTCAAGGCAAGGACAGCGCTGTCACTGGGAGGTGTGAGGGGCCTGGAAACCGCCAAGCAGAGCCCTGGGCCCGGCGGGCACCACGCAGTCTCTCCAGCTGCTCACACGCTGGCGACCTTCCGCCCGAAAGTGGTTGCAGGCCCAGGCTGTAACCGAATGCAAAGAGACGGTTGGCATGGCTGAACACCTGGAGACATTTCCAGCTGCAAGAGCCTCCTCCAGGCATGGGTGCTGCCACGGGCAGGCTCCGCCCTGGCCGTCCGCGGGGAGCTGCTCAGTTAATTCTGAAAGCAACCTGTCCGCAAAGCACGAGGACATGGAGGCAGCATCGTCCAGCTCATTTCCAGGCTGAAAGCCCCCAAGACCGGCTGAAGGCAGCCAAGCCCATCCACAGAGCCGTGGAACCCCTTCTCTCTGGGCGCCCCCCCCAACACACACCTCTCACCCATTGCATGGTGGGGGCCAGGGGGCTGTCCCATTCAGCCTGAACTCCCAGTCCTGAGTCTGCAGGACTGAAGGTAACAGGAAGAGAGGAAGGGAGTAACAGGAAGAGAGGAGGGGAGGGAAGGAAGGAGGAAGGGAGGGAGAGAGGGAGGGAAGGAGGGAGGAAGAGAGGGAGGAAGGAGGGAGAGAGAGAGAGAGGTGAGGGAGGGAGGGAAGGAGGAAGTTAGGTAGGGAGGGAGGGAAGGAGGGAGGTAGGGAGGGAGGGAGGGAGGAGGAGGGAGAGAGAGAGGGAGGAGGAGGGAGGGAGGGAGGGAGAGAGAGGGAGGGAGGGAGGGAGGGAGGAGGGAGGGGGAGGGAGGGAGGGAGGGGAGGAGGGAGGAGGGGGAGGGAGGGAGGGAGGGAGGGAGGGGAGGGAGGGAGGGAGGGAGAAAAAGAGGCCCATCTTGTTCAGAGGCCAGTTCCCTGCTTGACACGTAGCAGGCGCTCGGCCCATGGCTTTTCGAGGAGAGCGAGGCGATGCCCATAGCCGGGCCCGGGCTCCCCTCCGCCGGCTAGAACACTCCCTCCTGCGCGGCGTCCGCGGGACCGCGGGCTCGCCATGCAATCCCGGAACAAATGGCTGCGAGGAGGCCGTGCAGGTGATAAAGGAAGCGGGGCGCGGAGCCGCCAGCCTCGAGCCCGCGAACAGCTGCGCCCCGTAATTACGGGGCCTGATTTATACTCCATTAAAGCGGCACGGCAACCCATTTCTCCGAAAGCATTTAAACGCCCCTATTCCGCCAAACACCGCGCCTCCGTCGGAAATAAATGCGCCCGGCTCTTTGGGGGAACATATGGTATATTTCTCTCTTATTAATAATTCAGTTCAAATGAGCAAAAATTAGTTGGTGCAGTTACGGCTGATTTTGTCCTGAAAAGATCCGCATTAATTTTAGACGTTTTGAAAATTGGGCTATTAAATAAAAGCATTATATGTGAATTACCCTTTAAATTTTAAGCAACTTGGTAGTTTAATGGTATTTTCCAGTCAGATTCATTTTCAATCTTTAAAAAATTATAGTCATTACAGCAAGACAAATTTTTGAAACCTGCTCCTTCTATCCAATTACATGTCGTGCTAATAAGTAAACCAGAAAACTTTAATGTCCTCAACTCGGGGTGGAGCCGGCTCTGCTCCCTCTCGAGGTGGCATCTGTCTTCGCTCCGGCCCCTGAGGGAGGCTGGTCTGAGACCCCGACAAGGGGCGGGGCCCCAGGAAGCTGGAGGTCCCTGAGAGGGGAGTCCGTGGCACTCTGAGGGTCATATATACATTTTTTAATATATATTTTTATTGGTGTCAGAGAGAAAGGAGAGGGAGAGAGAGAAAAACATCCATGATGGGAGAGAGTCCTGGATCGGCTGCCTCTGCACACCCCACACTGGGGATGGAGCCCGAAACCTGGGCCTGTGCCCTGGCCGGGAATCGAACCCTGACCTCCAGGTTCATAGGTCAATGCTCAGCCACGGAGCCACGCCGGCGGCTGGAGTTCGTGCTCAGGACTGTGAGCTCCGGGGCCGGGGCCTCCTCTGGAGCAGCAGAGCTCGGCAGCAGGGAATCCAGGGCCCCGCCGGGCAGGTTTGCTGCAGAGACCGAAGGATTCCTATCCGCTGGCCGGCATGTTCGTTAGAGGAGAGAGCACGCAGCTGGCCCAGCCTGGCAGAGGCCCCAAAGCCAGGCCCGCTCGGCGGACCCTCCCCGGCCGCCCCCAGACCGGAGCCGCAGGGCCGGCCTCTCCCGGGCCCCGGCTTCAGCCCCGTCCAGAGGACCGGGCAGCCGGGTTCTGGGGGCTGACATCTCGGCGCCAAGACGGGCGGCAGCGTGCTTTCGGCACTTTATCTCGGAAGCGGTTCCCACAGGAGGGGGAGCGCTCCGGGCTGTGTGGGGCACGGGGAGCGGGCCTGGGAGGCACCCACACCCCCGGCCCTTCCTCCCTAGCCCGGCCTTCAGGGGCGTCCCGGCCGGGTCCCCTCTCCTTCCCGCTCCCTGCGCAGCCCGGGACCCTCCCGGCCGCCTGGCCAGCACGGAGAATGCGCGTGTGTGTATGTGTGTGTGCGCGTGTGTGCGCTCACACCAACTCCCTCACCCCCTGAGCTGCTGTCGGAGAGCATGCGCCGTCCTCGCTATAGCTTCCACCTCAAATATCCAACTTTAAAAAGCAGATCCTGGAATGGCAGTACAGCTCTTGTTTTTATGTGAACTTTTATTTATCAGAGAGGAAGCGAAAGGGAGAAAGAGAAACCCCCATGGTGAGGGAATCGTGGACCGGCTCCTCCTGCACACCCCACCCCGGGGATCGAGCCTGCAACCACGGCCTGTGCCCTGACCGGGAGGGAACCCTGGCCGCCTGTTCCCAGTGCTCAGCCCCTGAGCCCTGCGCCGGCACAGCCCATATCGTGTTAAAGCTTTTGCCTTTTCCTCCTTTTCCCGTCAAAATCCCGTCCCCCAGAAGCCAGCTGAGCTGGCCTCCTCCTCTCTCCAAATTGTACAGCCTCGCTCCCTGGGCCCTGGCGGGTTCACACAGGATGGAAATCAGAAAATCCCACTCTAAGACCTTGACCAGCCCTCGCCAGTTTGGCTCGGTAGGCAGAGCGTCGGCCTGTGAACTGAAAGGTCCCGGGTTCAATTCCAGCACAGACCCGGGTTGTGGGCTCCATCCCCACTGGGGGAGGTGCAGGAGGCAGCCGATCCATGATTCTCTCTCATCATGGATGTTTCTCTCTCTCTCTCTTCCTCTCTGAAATCAATAAAAATATTTTAATTAAAAATAAAGTAAATAAAACCTTGTGCAGAGGAAACGCTCGGGGCAGTGAGAGGGGGAGAGGGGAGCGGGCCCACCTGCTTCGGGGTGTCCCGTCCTCACTCGAGGGCTTCAGTCACCCTGGAAGCACTCCCCTCACCCCTCACCTGGCCGGCTAACTGAACAGACCCCAGAGCTCAGAACCGAGTGGCTTTCATGTCCACCATCGAGCTGCTGGCCAAAGAAGCCCATTCTCCCGCCGCCTGCCGAGACGGAGCAGGCGCCCGGCTGCACCGGGTCCGGGGCGCTCACAGGCACAGGGTCCCGGGCTGTGGCCGCCCCACGCGGCCGCTCGCGGGCGGACCGACACCCGGGGCGGACAGACACCCCGGGCGGCCGCGTCGCCGGCTCGGCCATTCCTCATGCAGCAGGAGCGGCCCCGGCCGCTCTGCCCCGGCTCCTGAGGCCTCCTTAGATGAAGACACATGGGCCTGAGCCGGCCGCGTGACAGCTGCGGGGGAGGCGGCCGCCTGATGATGGGTAATCATCGCCCGCCGTCCCCGGGCGGCTCTTACTTATCAATGAATTGCTGCGCCAAATGTGGCGTAAAATCCCCGATAATTAAGCGTGAACCGGGGTGACTTATCGGGCCCGTCCCATTCACGTCTCGGAGGGCGGACACAATCCGAAAGCCACCAGATCTGGCGAGCGCCCGCCTCCCCTCGCCTCGCACCCGCACCGCGCGGGCTGTAAATCGGAGAGAGGCCCGGCCCGGCCGCAGACGCCGGGCCCGCCGGCGGGCAGGGCAGGGAGAATTTATTTTCTCTCCTTGTCTCCTCGGCCGAAGTTATTACCACAACTGCCGGGGAATTTGCACGATCGGGAGATAAGGGTCTTAATGATTCTTCGGAGACCCGTCAATCACGGCAAATGCTGCCCGAATCGAAATTACATCTGCATGTGAATTAGCAACATTACTCGCCAATTTAGATCAGAGCGAACATTTTTCCATTGAAGACGGAATTAAATTAGAAAATGAGTGAGTCTTTAATTTCCAGATTATAAATCACAGAAAATAATTCAACTCCTGTACCTTAAGGCCAATTACATTATCCTAAGCGACATTTTATCTCCCTCCTCGGCAGCGGTGGGGTGGCGCGGCGACCGGAGCCGCCCACAAATCAGCCCGTCGGCGGCAGGAGGCGCAGCTGCCACCGCGCCCTGCTCGCCGCCGCTGCCGCCGGTTTTACATGAAACCTGACTGTCTGTGTGACGGCGTTTCTGTACGAAACCTGACTGTCTGTGTGACGGCGTGTTTCTGTACGAAACCTGACTGTCTGTGTGACGGCGTGTTTCTGTACGAAACCTGACTGTCTGTGTGACGGCGTGTTTCTGTACGAAACCTGACTGTCTGTGTGACGGCGTGTTTGTGTACGAAACCTGACTGTCTGTGTGACGGCGTGTTTCTGTACGAAACCTGACTGTCTGTGTGACGGCGTGTTTCTGTACGAAACCTGACTGTCTGTGTGACGGCGTGTTTGTGTATGAAATCTGACTGTCTGTGTGACGGCGTGTTTCTGTATGAAACCTGACTGTCTGTGTGACGGCGTGTTTGTGTATGAAACCTGACTGTGTGACGGCGTGTTTCTGTACGAAACCTGACTGTCTGTGTGACGGCGTGTTTGTGTACGAAACCTGACTGTCTGTGTGACGGCGTGTTTCTGTACGAAACCTGACTGTCTGTGTGACGGCGTGTTTGTGTATGAAATCTGACTGTCTGTGTGACGGCGTGTTTCTGTATGAAACCTGACTGTCTGTGTGACGGCGTGTTTGTGTACGAAACCTGACTGTGTGTGTGACGGCGTGTTTCTGTATGAAACCTGACTGTGTGACGGCATGTTTCTTTGTTTGCCAGGACCGGCGCGGTAGCCGGAGTCGGGCGGAGCGGTGCCGGATTGGCGGTGACGTGGTGCAGGGCCGTCTGGTTTCAGGTTCGGGCACCAGGTCCCTCCATCACCGCCCGCCCCTTGGCCTCGCCGATGGCCACAACCCCCAGGGCGCTCTTAGGGCCCAGGCCCTGCCTCTGGGGGCGCCCGGGCCCCGCCGGCCCTGGGAGAAGCTCCCGTCCATGGCCCCAGGCGTCTCCCTCCCACCTGTGAGCCTCGGCGGGCAGCACTGTGAGCCTCAGTCCGCCAGGGCCCGGCTCGGAGCCGGTGCCCCTTAAACATTTGGTGCGAAAAGGACTGAACGAATGGACAACGTGAGTCCACTCCCCGCCCCCGGCACCGTTACCAGCCGCAGCCCCAGGGCACAGACAGACACCGGGCCGCCCGCCCGGCACCGCCTGGCCGACAGGGAGCAGGGGCCTCGGGCACCAGCGGCCAGAGGATCGGGCGTCTCCTGTGAGCCACAGCCCTGCTCATCGCGGGCAGGAGCCGGCGGACCCGGACACCGAGTCCCTGCCGCAGGGCCGGGAGGGGGGAGGGCACGCAGGAGCCAGCTCGGAGATGGCCGCGCGGGCGGGGAGGACGCGGGAGAAGACCCCTCCTTTCTCAGGTGCTGCCCGGAGACTGGGGGCAACCCTGACCGAAGCTGGCACCGCAGGAGGAGAAGATGAGGCTCAGAAATGGTGGTAACTTCCCTGGCCTCCCGGCAAGCGAGGGCCAACGCCAGCCGAGGCCGGAGCCCACCCGGGAGGCGCCTGTTGTCGCCGAAGTGGCAGGTCTAGCTTCCCCCCACACCTGGCCTGGTGACCCCGGCCTCCATGGCCTCGAGCCCCCCAGAGCCCGGCCTCCATGGCCCCAGGCCCCCCGGAGCCCGGCCTCCATGGCCCCGGACCCCGGAGCCCGGCCTCCATGGCCCCGGACCCCCGGAGCCCGGCCTCCATGGCCCCGGACCCCCGGAGCCCGGCCTCCATGGCCCCGGACCCCCGGAGCCCGGCCTCCATGGCCCCGGACCCCCGGAGCCCGGCCTCCATGGCCCTGGACCCCGGGAGCCCGGCCTCCATGGCCCCGGGCCCCCTGCCAGCCTCAGTGACAGAGACCGGGGACAGATCACACGAACGAGCACGTGCTGCCCCTGTGCGGCCTTGTCAGGGCGGCGTGGGGGGAGGTGTGAGGTCCGGGGCTCACCGGCCCCTCCTGGGCCCAAGCTGCTCGCTCTCCCGGACCCTCCCCTGTCCCGCTCCTCCTCCGCCCCAGCCCATCCTCGTCCTGCCTGGGCGGGGGCTTTCCAGGGACAGGAGAGGCCAGGGCAGGACAGGAGGTGTTGGCCTTGTTCAGTGAGGGGCACCCGTCTGCGCTCCTGCCAGGACCCTCGGGCCGTCCCCTCGGGCGAGTCTGGCTGCCTGCACTGCACACGGAGGGCAGCAGAGCACCAGCCACCCACCTGCGAACTCCCTGCCCACACCCCACCCACCCCACATGCCCACACAGGCATGTACCCACACGTGTGTACACATATGTGCGTGCATGCACATATGTGTGCTAGATACATGTTTGTGCATGTGTGTATATACGTGTTCGATGTACCCATGTGCACACATGCACCCACAGGTTGCACCAATGTGTGCAGTAGGTGTACACGTGTGCGTGTGTGTGCATACATATGTTGCGCAAGTGTATGCCTGTATGCGAGCACACAGGTGTACCTTGTACCCACGTGCACGTGGGTGCACACGCAGCTACAGCCTTTGCTCTTTTCTGGGGTCCGTCGGCCGTCGCTCACCCGAGCCTGGGGACCACGTCCATCTCCCTGGCGCCCCCTCTGGAGCCGACCAGGCGTTCAGGCCTCCGCTTCCCGCTCGGCAGCCTGGCCGTCACGGAGGCGCTGAGGCCCTGGAGCCTGGAGGGATGTGTGTCCGGGAGGGACGGTGAGCACGGCGGGCGTCTGTCCGTCCGTCCGTTACCATGCGGCGTGGAGGAGGCGAGCAGGGCCGGGCTGCCCTCCCGTGTGCCCCCGAGAGGAAGCGCCCGGGCGCCGCGGTGGGAGGGACACGGTGGGCCCGCGGCCGCCCGAACCGAGGGGCCGCGCCCGCCCGGCAGCAGGGAAGGCGCTGCCCCCCGGACAGGAGCCCGCGCCTCGCCTGTCCCAAAGGGAACGGTGTCCAGCGCTGCCCGGAGTTCTGGCCCGTGACCGTGAGGACAACAGGCGCCGCCTCAGCCGCCGCTGCCTGGAGCCTCGACCCGCGCCTGCACCAGCGGGTCCGGGGTCTCCGTGGTGAGCAGGGAGGGCGGTGCGTGCACAGCCAGCCGAGGGTCACCGTTCAGGGTCGGCGCTGGGAGGCCAGGAGCCAGCGCACACTCGCCTCTTCTCTCCGCCGCCCCCTCCCCCCGACCGAGGCCGCCCCACACCACGTCCGGGAAGACTGGCTTCCGGCTCCTCCCGATGGCCCGGCACCCAGCACCACCCGAGGGCGCGAGACGAGGCGCGGGAAGCGCCCACGAGGACGCAGTGCCGGCTCCCTGAGGCCTCGGTGCCGGGTGCCCGGACGGAAAGGCGATGCCCCGGCAGAGGCCGATGGCATGTGCTCTTGGGCCAGGCTGCCCCGGCTCTCAGGGTTAGGAAACAGGTTGGCGCAGGGCCACAGGGACCCCGCCGGCCCTTCTCCCCGCCCTCGGCCCCGAGGCTCCAAAAAGCACCTGGGAGAAGTCAGTGGGCTCACCCCCTGGGGCTGGGCGCCAGGCTGCCGCCCTCCGGGCTCACTCAGAGGGAGGCCCCGGCACAGTGGCTCGCCGGCTGCAGGTGCCCGGCCCTCGGGGGGACCAGAAGCTTCCCCGTGGGGCCAGGCCCCAGCCCAGACGATGCCCAGCGCCACACGCCCCTCCCCCAGCCCAGCCCCCTCCGGCCCCAGACATGAAATATGTATGAGTTCTTACAAAAAAAAAGAAAGAAAGAAAGAAAGCCAGGAGCCTCCAATAACGCGCGCTGTCTGGCAGGCAGGGAGATGGGGCGATAGGCCTCACGCCTCAGCGCCCGGTCCGCCCGCATTGTGCCGTGATTGGGGACCATATTAAAAGCCGCCGGGCCATTGTGCCCAATTCGCGTCTCCATTCAGGCACTATCGCCGCTGCTTAATGCGATTTCTATTTGCTCTTCCCCATTGTCAGCCTTTCATTGGGGTTGTGTCTGCCTTATCAGGGCATCTCCCCACCGGGCTGCGGGCGGGGCACACCCCTCGGCTGCCGTCCCCTCCCAAAAGGGGCCCCGTGCTTCCCTGCTGGGCCTGAGTTCACCCCGAACCCCTCAGCGCCCACGCCCGCCTCTCCCCGCTCCCGCCCGTGACCTCGCTGCCTCCCTGGCCGGCGGCTCGCGGCCGAGAAGCTGCGGAGGGTTCTGTCCGTTCCCGTGGCGCCCTCGGACCGGAGCGAGCGCCCTTGACACGGGGGCAGGGGAGGGTTCCAGACCCAGCGGCCGGTCCCCCCGGAAAGGGGGTTGGGAAGGTTGTTGTCAGGATGGGTCTAAGCCGGGCGTTGCTCCCCTCGATGCCGCCCCCTCCTCCACGGCCGCCGTTCCCGGGTCCCGGGGCCCCGCCAGGCCCACAGCCTGCCACGTCCCCCGTGAAATGTGACTTTGCAAAAATGGGTGTGATTGCCGTAAAGCAGGGTGCACTCGGCATAGCTCCCTCCTCCTGGATTGGCCGGGGAGGGGTGGGGTCTCAGGGGGCTTGGGGCCGCCCGCCGAGCGAGGCCGGGCCCCGCACAGTCCACAGCCTCTCTCCCTCCCCACGGGGGACGAGCGGTTCTCTCCCGGTCCCCTATAAGCTGCATCGAACCCATTGAGCTACAAACCAGGCAACCGTGTCCCACCACCAAGTAATTTGGGGGAAATAATCTTATCTTTTATTTATCCTCGTTGATTTTTAGAGAGCGGGAAAGACAGGGAGGAACATCGATGGGAGAGAAACACACCGACGTGTTGTCCCCTACACGAGCCCGATCAGGGCCCAGGCCGGGGAGGAGCTGCAACGGAGGCACGTCCCCTCGGCCGGAATCGAACCCGGGACCCTTCGGCGCACAGGCCGACGCTCGATCCGCTGAGCCACGCCGGCTCACGTGGGGGCGGGGTAACTGATTTTAAAAGTCAGTGAAATCCCAGTTCCGAGCCCCGTTTGCTCCTTTGCGGGGGGACGCGTGTGTCTCAGGGGGCCCCGCCCAGCGGGCGGCTCCTAACCGTGTTATTGGAGCCGTGATGGAAGCCTGACAACAGCAGGCGCCGTGCGGTAATAACGTCCCGCAGCCAAACGTGGCCCGAACCCAAACAGCACTCCATCACCGGGCGCCGGGCAGCCCCATTAGCACCGCGCCCGGCGCGGCCCTGTTCCCGCCGGCCGCCTGAGTGACAGCGCCGGCGAAGCCCGTGACACTGAAAAATACTCGCCGTGACACGGCCACAAATCACCGCCGGCACGCTTAAAACTCAATATTCCCCGCTCGCCCCGGCCCCGCTTGTCCCGCGTCGGAGGCCCAGGGAGGGTCCGCGCCGTCTCCGGGCGTGCGGGGCGAGACAGCGGGCGGGACTCCCCGGACACCCCGGGTCCCTGCGGGGCCGCCTGGTGCCAGTTCGCGGGGGAGCCACGGGGAGCGGACTGAGCGGACGGCCTGGGCGAGGGGCCGGCTGCCCGGACGCGGGAACTCCAGTGGCCGTGCTCAGGTCGCCTTCGCCCACAATCCCGGTCCACCCGATGGCCTCATGTTCGGATCCATTTTTAGTTTCGGCTTCTCCGACGCCGAGGCCGACGGGCCCACAGCCACCGCCCTGTCCTCGTGCCGGAGGCACCTGCCCGCTCTGCTCCTGCGATGGGCTGGCACCGTGCCGCCACTGCACCCGCCCCCCCCCAGGAGCCGGGTGCGGGGCCTCGGCCGTGAGGACACGAGCACTGGTCCCTCCGAGGGAAGACGTCCGTCCTAGAGACCTGTGTCCGCGTGGCTCGGGCCGGGCGTGCTTCCCGGCGTGTGCCTGGCGTGTGCCCGGCGTGTGCCTGGCGTGTGCCTGGCATGTGCCCAGCGTGTGCCTGGTGTGTGCCCGGCGTGTGCCTGGCGTGTGCCTGGTGTGTGCCCGGCGTGTGCCTGGTGTGTGCCTGGCATGTGCCCAGTGTGTGCCTGGTGTGTGCCCGGCGTGTGCCTGGCGTGTGCCTGGTGTGTGCCCGGCGTGTGCCTGGCGTGTGCCTGGTGTGTGCCCGGCGTGTGCCTGGTGTGTGCCTGGCATGTGCCCAGTGTGTGCCTGGTGTGTGCCCGGCGTGTGCCTGGCGTGTGCCTGGTGTGTGCCCGGCGTGTGCCTGGTGCGTGCCTGGCATGTGCCCGGCGTGTGCCTGGTGCGTGCCTGGCATGTGCCCGGCGTGTGCCTGGCATGTGCCCGGCGTGTGCCTGGTGCGTGCCTGGCATGTGCCCGGCGTGTGCCTGGTGTGTGCCCGGCGTGTGCCTCGTGTGTGCCTGGCATGTGCCCGGCGTGTGCCTGGTGTGTGCCTGGTGTGTGCCCGGTGTGTGCCCGGCGTGTGCCTGGCGTGTGCCCGGCTGGAACGGGCGGTGCCTGGCGTAGAGCGTGTGCTGCCTCCGTCCTCCTCGAGCCAGGGCTGTCCGTGGGCGGAGTGTCCCCGGGGCACTGGGGCCGGATGAGAGCCACTGAGGTGTTCGCAGTCCGAGCGGCAGGCCTGTGACCCTCACACACGGAAGTCACAGGCCCGTCCACAGGAGCGGGGCCATGACCCCAGATGACCCTCCCCGAGCCCCCGTCCTGCAGGGCCTGCGGGCGGAGCAGGCCCACCCGTCCCCATCTCCTCCCGGGTGAGGGTCTGCCTGTTCGCTCACAGCCCTCGGCACCGAGGAGCCACGGGGACTGGCTCCGGCGGGGAGTCAGCTGCGATGGGAGGAGACTCGGAGAGCACGTGGGCAGGTCCGTGGCCTGTGGGGGATGTGAACTCGGGGGCCAGAGGTCAGGAGGTAGGGGTCACGTTTCCAATGAGCGCCATGGTGTGTGCTCCCCTCCAGGCTCCTCTGACCACGGCTGTGCCACCCCCGGGCCCAGAGCGGGGCCTGGACCGGCCTGTGAGCACAGTGGTGTGTGCTGCTGTGCGTGTCCCGGGTGAGGCCGTGGATGTCTCCGTGGCTCTCCTCTCCGTGGCTCTCCTGGGAACCGACCGCCATGCTGTAAGGAAGCCCAGCAGCCCCTGAGAGAGAAGGCGCCCGCCGATGGCGCGGAGCTCCTGGCCACGTGAGGAAGGCGGGGGACGTGGCGGGTCCGGCTGCCGGCCCATGCCATGTGAGCACAGTGATCCCGGCCACTCCCAGCCACGAGGCACGGTCAGCGGAAGCCAGTACGGAGCGGGGTCAGTCCGACAGCACCGACGGCTGACCCGCCCGAGTGAGTTCCGATCTGACAGCAGGTCAGCCACGTGTTCAAATCCCCTGTCTGTGCAAAGACGCTCAAAACAAAGAATTGAGAGAAATTCATTTAGGTCTTATCTGCAGCCCCTGCTGTCCTGGCTCAGGGGTTGAGCATTGACTGACCTGTGAACAAGGAGGTCAGGGTTCGATTCCCAGTCAGGGCACAGGCCTGGGCTGCGGGCTCCATCCCCAGTGTGGGGCGTGCAGGAGGCAGCCGACCCGTGATTCTCTCTCATGGTTGATGTTTCTCTCTCTCTCCCTTCCTCTCTGGAATCAATAAAAAACATTTTTTTCTAAATTAACAAACATGGGATTCTCAGCAGCCGCCGTCAGAATGATGCAGAAGGGGCCTGGGCGTCCTGCTGGGGCGAGCTGTTCCGTGCGAGGTCGACACGCAGGCGCCGCCTGGTTTTGCGTGAAAAGTACGCCTTCGTGCGGGCGGCTCGGTGCGTTGGGAGGCGGCGCCCGGGAGGGCTGGGCAGCCTGCGGGCAGCAGCGCTCCCATCGTCGCCGTTACACCACGGTGGCCGGCCACGCAAACGCGTAAACGTGTAAACTGAGTGACCGAGCGCAGGTCCCCGTCTGCAGACACCGTCCCATGACGGTCGCCTCGGCGTTTCCCGGGGCCGCGGTTTCGCGCTGAGGCGGCCGCGCCGCCGTCTGAACACACTCACAGTTACACATTCACACACATGCTCATATACTGTCACACGCACACACTTTTACATACATGCACACACACTCACACACGAAGACAAGGGGCTTCTTCTCTCGGAAGCAGGCGGCAGAGCTGCGGGGGAACGGGCTCTGAGGAGGAGACGGGGTCTCGGCGAGCCGGCCGCAGGGACATGGCTCTTGGGGTCTGTAGGAGAGAGGAGGGGGCCTGCCCTCGGCCTGGGGTGCCCGTGGCAGGAGGCGGGGAGACCCTCAGACCGAGGCCCCTCCTCTCTGGGGGAGACCTTTCGGGGCGCCCGCACCGGCCGGGGCCTCGAGATGAGGGGCTCAGACACAGGGACCCGTGTTCTGAGTTGTCCTCGGTGGAGTCTGTCGGGGGTTCTGCTGAGCTCAGGGGGCTCCCCATGGCGCCCCGGGGGCCCCCCGCAGCCCCCGCCTCCCGGCCCGGCCGCCATGTCAGCGCCGGGCGCTGTGCTCTGCGCTCCACCGGCCTCACGGGCCCCGGGCCTGGCCTCCTGCTCTGAGAGGGAGACGCACGCCGCCCCCTCGGGGTCACCCACACCGAGGGCCTGTCCCTCCGCGGCCTCCGAGCCCAGGCCCAGCACGCTCGGCCCAGCAGCACGGGCTCCGGAGTGAGAGCCTCGGGTTCGAGTCCAGGCCCAGTTGCCGAGCCGGCTCAGACCTCAGCCTCAGCGCGCCTCTGGGCCTCAGTGTCCGCGTCTGTGAAATGGGGCGTTTGTCCTCTCCGGCCCCGAGGCTCCCTCCTGCTCCGCCGTAATGGCCGGGGCCGGGGCCGGCCCGGCAGTGCTCACGCCCCAGACAAGGGCGGCTTTTGGAAAGAGCCTCAGAGCCTCCCTCCCGGCCCTGCTCCGGCCCCAGCAAAACCAGAACCTCCTGGGTCCTCAGCCCGCACCTCGGGAGGCGGCCCCCGGGGCCCCCGGACGAGCCCGGAACCTTCCGGCCAGGCTGGCTGAGGCCCTGCTCGGCTCTGGTGCGTGGGCTCGGCTCGTTGTTAACACAGGCCGGCCTGTACTACAGCACGCACAATTAAGCGCACGATTTCTGTACAAATGCAGAATCCCTCACTGTGAATTATTTAATTAACGCTCGCAGCCGGCTAACGGCGCTCCTTCCTGGCCGCTCCGCCTGCGGGAAGCTCACCGCGCGCCCCGGGCTGATTTAATTAGATCGGTGATCGATGGCCCCGCGGGCCCGGCGCCGGCCGCGCCCGCCGCCGATCCCGCCGCCTGTCAGCCCCGCTCCCGACGGCGCTGAAAAATTCCGGCTTTATTATTGCCGCTCGCTCGTCCTCGCCCATCAGGAGGAAGTAATGAGCTTTGCCTCGGCCGGGAGCCGGCCGGCGCGGGACCCGGGCGCTCCGGGCGGCGGCGGGCGCCCGGCTGATTCATGAGTTAAGTTCCCGCCGCTCGTGGCTATCGGCGCGTCCTGGGCTGTCATTTAGCTAAAGAGACTCTCCGGTTAATTCACTCCCCTAATGAGGCCGCGCGGCGCGCTAATGCATTTCCCCGCACGAAAGGTCACCCCAGGAACCAAAACAGATCGGGGGGCGCGGCGAGGAGCCGGCTGTCAGCAACAGCGCGCGCCTCCGAGGCCCGGGGGCCGGCGTCGGTAATAAGCCGCCGCCGATGGCCGCGTCACCTCCGGCCGGGCCCATCCATCACGGCCCAAGCGAAGGCAGATTAATCAGGGCTCAGACACAAAGAGCACGTGTTCCATTACCCATATAATCACGGGCGCGCGGCCGGCGAGCGGGCCCGACTGGAGAGGCCCGGCTCCATGGGCTGAGCCGCTGCCCGGGGGGGGCGGGGGGGGCAGGAGGGAAGCGGCTCGGGGCAGACGTGGGGGGCGGGCTGGGGGGCACCAGAGGCTGTGCCAGGGGCGAGGGGTGGGTGCCCAGCAGGCTGTGCACGGTCTCCAAGGACGACACAGAGCAAGTGGCCGAAGGGTCGGCCGTGCGGAGCTGCGTCCACCCCGGAGGACCCCCGGCCGGCTCCCGGGCGGCTCCGGGGCGCTGGGGCCAGGACGCAGGGCAGAGCCAGGCTCCCACTCCGCTCCTCCTCGCTTCACACTCACACACTCACACACATAAAAACACTCACTCACTCTCACGCTCACACATACTCCCATACAAACACACAATCATACGCTCACACACACACTGATAAACACACACATGCTCATACACTCACAGTTACACATTCACACACATGCTCATATACTGACACTCACACACTTTTACATACATGCACACACTCACACAGATACACATGCTCACATATAATTACATGCATGCACACGTACATGCTCACTCACATTCACACACACAAAATCACCGTACTCACATACACTCACTCACACACACAGACACACACACTCTTGAGGTTGTGTCAGTGCCTCTCAGGCTCCTGCTGTCTGATTTATCCGCCATCTGTGTGGGCAGGAAGGCGTGTCGTGGCTGGCATTTACCGGGGTTCCCAAAGCCCCCCCAAGCCTCCCGGCCATGTCTGCTCTGGGGCACCCAGACGCCTGGGCCGTGCCCGCTGGTCTCCACCCAGATCCCTCCCGGCAGGCTCCTGGTGGCAACGCGGAGAACCCCGAGCAGCCGTCCCGGGCCCTGGCCCTGCCCTGCCCTGCCCTCCCCTCCGAGCAACCGTGCAGCCGGCCGCCCACTGTCGCCGGGAGCTGAGCGCCAGGCCGGCGGGGCTGGGGCCGGGGCGGCCGCCCAGATGCTCTTAGACGTGGCGTCGCCTCTGACGAAACCAGCCGGCCCCTCGGAAGCCTGCCCGCTCTCCGGCCCGGAGACCGTCCGCTCCATCAGGAACATCTGTTGCCGACGGCACCCCATGCCCGCGGCTCGGAGGGCGCGGCATGAATTCTAAAACCTGTCAGCCGGGGATCACCGCGGCTCCGGGCCCGAGAGCGCCCGCGTTAACCTCTGAACCGGATAATCTCGCCGTAATCCATTCAGAACTAATCAAACATTTACAGAACCGCCGGCGCCCGCACCCCATCCGTCATCCCCACGTGCGGCGCCCCGCGGCCCAATCTGCCTATGCAAATGAGGCGGCGCGGAAATCACAAACAAATACCATCCATTACCGCCGAGGAGCCCGCCGCCCGCCCCGCCGTCCATTATTTATGAACCTGAACCTGAACCCGGCCCGCGGAGTGAATTAGCGGCGCGTGTCAAGCTCCGAGATAAATCCCGCGCGGCGCCCGGAGCGCGCGGGACCCGCCTGCATCGCCTGAATAATTCAGAGGACCGGGCGGCGGGCGGGGGCCGCGGCGCGCTGGCAGTTGATGCCACGAATAAAAAAGTCACATAAAACGAATTCCCCATAAACAGAGAATCAAATAGAGCATTTTCTCCATAATTTTATTTTCAATTTTCAGGAGCGCACCGGTGGATACGCGCCTGAGTAGGTACCCCGAGCATCGCCCTCTGCCGCTCGCATCTCCTCCTTTTTCCTCTCCCTGCAGCCTGGCGGGGGGGCCGGGGGCTTCCTTCTCTTTATGTCTGTGAGGAGCCCAGCGGGCGGTGGGAGGGAGGGGAGCGGGTGGTGGGTGGCGGGGGCCGCGGGCTCGGCCTGCGATGGGAGGACGGGGGCGCGGCCCGCGCTGAAGGGCGCTTGTGGAGAC
Source organism: Pipistrellus kuhlii (assembly GCF_014108245.1). Classification (NCBI taxonomy): domain Eukaryota; kingdom Metazoa; phylum Chordata; class Mammalia; order Chiroptera; family Vespertilionidae; genus Pipistrellus; species Pipistrellus kuhlii. The sequence goes on from NW_023425460.1 coordinate 47,063,324, forward strand.
GGTGTTTCCCGGGACTGGGATGGCGGCTCCTCATGTCACTCACCCTCCTGTCTCTGTGTTTGTGTGTTTGTGTGTTTGTAATCCTCCCCCCGAGGACATTTCCCATTGATCTTTTATGGGGAGAGACTGGAGAGAGAGGGAGAGACAGAGAAACATCCATGTGAGAGAGACACGCCGATGGGCTGCCTCCTGCACGGGCCCCGGCCAGGGCCCAGGCCTGGAGGAGCCTGCAGCCAAGGCCTGTGCCCTTGAGAACCAAACCCAGGCCGGCGCTCTGTCCACTGAGCCACCTGGCCGGGGCCACCCTCTCTTCTGAAAGCAGGCATGTGCCAGCTGTGAGATCAACCACCCCGAGACCGGCAGGCCGCTAAGCCTCCCGCAGGCTCCCACCAGCAAACGGAGGGCAGGTGTCTGGGGAGAGAAGGGGAGGAGGCCAGGTGGGGCAGGGGAGCGGTCTTGCACCTCTGTCACACCAGGTGAAACCGTTAACACTGATCGTTAAGACAACAAATGATCCATGTGAACCACACTTTGATGGTGAAGCGACCAGGATGGGCCAGAAGACACGGCAAAGTAATTCTGCTTCATGATGACGCACCAGCACACACTTCAAAACCTGTTAAAAACACATTAAAAGATCTTACCTGGGAAGTATGAACCCACCCGCCATGTTCACCAGACCTCACTCCTTCAGAGGACCACGTGTTCCGATCGAAGGCACACGTCCTGTCTGAGCAGCCCTTCCACACAGATGCAGACGTGGACAATGGGGTCTCTGGATGGTCTGCCTCAAAGCAGGAACAGCTCTATTGGGACAGTACCCACAAATCACCTGAAAGGTGGGGGAATGTGTAGCTAGCGATGGACATCCCTTTGAACAAAGCACTTTCGATGTTTCTCTTGAAATTACCGTGTTTCTTTGGTTACAAAATCTGCATTACTAACCGGTAAAGGGTCAATCCACATTGTTAACCGGTAAAGGGTCAATCCTCATTACTAACCAGTAAAGGGTCCATCAGAATTCTTAATCAGTACCTGCATTTCTTTTTCTTTTCCTTTTTAAAAAAATATATTTTATTGATTTTTCACAGAGAGGAAGAGAGAGGGATAGAGAGTTAGAAAAGTCGACGAAAGAAAATCATCGACCAGCTGCCTCCCGCACACCCACTACTGGGAATGTGCCCGCAACCAAGGTACATGCCCTTGACCGGAATCAAACCCGGGACCCTTCAGTCCGCAAGCCGACGCTCTATCCACTGAGCCACACCGGTGCCGGCAGTACCTGCATTTCTAACCAGGAAAGGGCCTGTGTTTGTCTGTGACCTCCGTGACCTCCGTGACTTTAAAAACAGCGGTAACGTCCACGTACGACTCTTCGCGACAGCCAGAGGCCGCAGCCGCCGGGACCGGCCTGTGGCCGGCGGGCGAGGAGACGGTGGCCGTGAGCAGCGGGACGTCACGGGCCCGGGAGGACCGGAGCGCGGACGCCGATTCCACCGGGGGAGCCGCGAGCGCACAGGGTGCCTGGCCCTCTGGGCCGGGTCCCCGCTGAGCCGTCCGCTCACCTCGCCGAGGACCCTCCCCCAGGGCCAGACGCCGAGAGCCTGCCTTCCGCACGGCCTGACCGGTGCCTCCGCGGGCACCCGCAGCGCCCGGTGCTGGGCGTGGCCGGGGCGCTGGCTGGGCCTCCGCGGGCACCCGCAGCGCCCGGTGCTGGGCGAGGGCCGGGGCGCTGGCCGGGCCTCCGCGGGCACCCGCAGCGCCCGGTGCTGGGCGTGGGCCGGGGCGCTGGCCGGGCCTCCGCGGGCACCCGCAGCGCCCGGTGCTGGGCGTGGCCGGGGCAGCGCCGAGAGACAAACATGCAGCCATTGAAAGTCGAATGCGATTCCTTCCTCCCATTTGAACATGTTTTTGTCGGTTTTAGAGAGAGGACGGGAGAGAGGGACTTCGATGAGAGAGAAACGTCATCCATCACTTGCACACCCCGGGCCTGTGTCCCGACCGGAGCCGAGCTGTGACCTCCTGGTCCTGGGTCAACGCCGATCCCTGGGCCACACCGGGCGGGGACGTGACAAGACCGTTGACACGGAAGGAAGGAGAAACGGGGGTTCACCGTGGCCGAGGGGCAGCTCCCACCGCAGCCAGGACAGACTGCATACCAGCACCCCGAGCAACAACAGAACCCGGTCTGTTCCAGCCCGTTTGCGGGAAACCAGTGTCACCCGCGGGGCCCGGAGTGCGAGCAGGTGCAGGGAGCACCGCCCGCGGGAGGGGGCGCCCTCCACCGGGGAGAGAAAGCGGCGGCTGTCTGCAGGTCTGTGTTCGGGCCGTTTCACCCAGACTGCGCTGGGGGATGGGGGCTCAGAGGTGGGGGGGGGGAGAAGAGGGGGGACGGAGAGAGATGGGGGAGACAGAGAGAGAGACTAAGTTGGAATCAGTCTCCCTGTGGATGAGGGGAGCTCTGCAGGCTGGGCCTGGCATGGCCTCGGCAATGGGGGAGGACCTGCCCCCTCCCAGGGGACGCGGCTCTCGGACCTTTTCCCGTAACAGTGCTCCCCGCGGCGCTGATGCTGTGACCCACGGCCGCTGCGGCTGCGCCGATGGGACCAGCTCGTCTCTGCCTCTCCGCAGCCTCAGCCAGCTCAGTCCTGCCCCTGGTCGGGTGTGTGTGTGTGCCAGGGGGGGGGGGGTGACACTGAGGCCCGAGCACAGCTGTGCCCACCGCACACTCGTCAGCTCCACCCAAACCCGGGCGTCCCTCCTTCCCCGGCTCTGAGGCGGACCCAGCCGCCTCTCCGTGTTGTTGGTTTTTTATTTATCTCTTTTTGATTTGAGAGAGAGAGAAACATCAGTGATGAGACAGAATCCTGGACCAGCTGCCTCCTGCACGCCCCCTACTGGGTATCAAGCCCACAGCCCGGGCCTGTGCCCTGACCGGGAACCACACCGTGACCTCCTGGTTCACAGGTCGATGCTCAGCCACGGAGCCCCGTGGCCGGGCTGCACCTCCCTCGGACCTCCATGGCCGGTCAGCCTGACCAGGAGCGAGGCCAGCGGAGCCCCACGCCCGGAGGTGCAGACTCCGGCCACGGCCACGGCCACGGCCACGGCCCGGCCACACTGCCCGCCACGCAGTGCACACGTGACTCGTCTCCTCTCTGCACCCACCCCAGCAGTGCGGCGAGGGAGGGAAGAGAGAAGGGGGAGACAGAGAAGGGGGCCCTCCCCTGCGAGCAGCACCGGGGCTGTGAGGCCGAGTGCACGTCCGGTTGTTTCTCCGGCTCAGAGTGTCCGCTTACAGTCCCAGCTCACAGGCACGCGAAGCCGCCTCCTGACACTGGGCTCCCGTCTCCGCGGGCGGGGCCTGCCCCTGCGGCCGCCGAAGGCAGGCGCTGAGCATTGGCTTTCTGTGCGGCTGCGGCCTGTGTGAGGGGCTGGGGCGGAGGGCACGGGAATGCCAGGACAGAGGTGTGAGGAGCAGCCGCGTGGCACAGGGTGAGCGTTGGCCCACGGACCAGGTCACGGTTCCGTTCCCCGTCAGGGCACAGGCCCGGGCTGAGGGCTCATCCCCAGTGTGGGCGGGCAGGAGGCAGCCGGTCCCTGATTCTCTCTCATCATGGCTGTCTCTCTCTCAGAGGAGGCTCGTCCTCTCTGACGCCCACAGACGTTTGTAAAGAGTGTGATGAGTGCCACCACACGGCCTCCCGGACCAGGGAATGGATGAACCGACGTGCCGGCTGACGCCTGGGCCCGGCTAGAGCCACCGGCACCGGGGCGGCAGGGCTCCTGGCCTCCGGCTCAGAGAGGGCCGGGCACAGCCCTGGACAGAAGAGGACGCGCCCCACCACCAGGGGCCCTCAGTGGGGCAGGGTCTGGGAGGGTCGCTCAGGCACAGCGCAGGGAGGCTGGGGCGGGAAAGAGCGCGGGAGGAGACAGCAGGCCCAGGAACAGCTCTGTGCAGGCGGAGGGGAGGGAGGGCTGTGCGTGTGTGAGTGTGTGTGTGTGTGTGTGTGAGTGTGTGTGTGTGTGTGTGAGTGTGTGTGAGTGTGTGTGTGAGTGTGTGTGTGAGTGTGTGTGTGAGTGTGTGTGTGTGAGTGTGTGTGTGAGTGTGTGTGTGAGTGTGTGTGTGTGAGTGTGTGTGTGAGTGTGTGTGAGTGTATATGTGTGTGTGTGAGTGTGTATGTGTGTGCGTGTGTGTGTCTGTGTGTGAGTGTGTGTGAGTGTGTGTGTGAGTGTGTGTGTGAGTGTGTGTGTGAGTGTGTGTGTGAGTGTGTGTGTGTCAGTGTGTGTGTGAGTGTGTGTGAGTATGTGAGTATGTGAGTGTGTGTGTGTGAGTGTGTGATGTGTGTGTGTGTCAGTGTGTGTGTGGGTATGTGAGTGTGTATGTATGTGTGTGAGTGTGTGATGTGTGTGTGTGTCAGTGTGTGTGTGGGTGAGTGTGTGTCAGTGTGTGTGTGGGTATGTGAGTGTGTATGTATGTGTGTGAGTGTGTGATGTGTGTGTGTGTCAGTGTGTGTGTGGGTGAGTGTGTGAGTGTGTATGTATGTGTGTGAGTGTGTGATGTGTGTGTGTGTGTCAGTGTGTGCAGGGCAGGGAGACCCCCTCTTGCCCAGTGGACCAGCGGGGCCGCTCCGGGCACTTGCCCACGGAGCCCGCAGCCCGGGATCGGGGGTGGATGGGGGCCGCCCCGGAGCCGCCAGGGGCCGCCCGGCCGCTCATTACGGGGTGCCCCCCAGGCCTCCCACGGGGGGAGTGACCACAAACACTGGGGAACGCGCCGCAGCCAGCACAGGGGACGGGGCGGGGGGGGGAGCGCTCTCTGCCCTCAGAGGAGCCCCCCCGCCCCCTGCACCCCCTTCCCCCTCGCCCCCCCTCCCCCGTTATGCAATAACGGTCCCGCCCCCGGGGAGCAGAGGCGGTGGCCGGCAGGAGCGGCCTCGGGCGGACTGCCCAGCAGGTGGCGCTGTGCTCACTGCCAGCCGCTCCCTGCAGAGGCTCCAGCCCGGGCAGTAACAGGACATTCAGGCCCGGCCCCCCGGAGGCCTGGCCCCCCCAAGACCCGGCCCCCCGGAGGCCTGGCCCCCCGAAGACCCGGCCCCCCGGAGGCCTGGCCCCCCGGAGGCCTGGCCCCCCGGAGGCCTGGCCCCCCGAAGACCCCGCCCCCTGGAGGCCGCAGACCCGGGCCCGGCCGCCTGGCATCGAGAGCAGGCTAATTTTAAACATATATTTTCATTGATTTCAGAGAGGAAGGGAGAGATGGGAACATCCATGAGGAGAGAACATGGCTCCTCCTGCCCGCCCCCCCGGGATGGAGCCCACACCCCGGGCCTGTGCCCTGGACCGGACCAGAACCCGGAGCTTCGGTCCGCAGGCGGGCGCTCTGGTCTCTGAGCCTCACGGGCCAGGGCGGCAGGCTCCGCGGCAGTGGGCATTCTGTGTGGCCCTGTCCTGGATGAAGGCAGGAACGAGTGAACGAATGAGTGAGCGAAGGATGAACTCACAGGAGTGATTCAGAGCTGCACACTGCGGGGAACCGGGGAGGGAGGCGTGGCTGTGTGAGCTCAGGAGCCGGTCTGCCAGGAGCCCCAGCTGGAGACTACCATGCCACAGGCCTCACCCCTCCCCGGGCCTCACCCCCTCCCCGGGCCTCACCCCTCCCCGGGCCTCACCCCTCCCCGGGCCTCACCCCTCTCTGGGCCTCACCCCTCCCCGGGCCTCACCCCCTCTCCTGGGCCTCATCCCTCCCCGGGCCTCACCCCTCCCCGGGCCTCACCCCTCCCCGGGCCTCACCCCCTCTCCTGGGCCTCATCCCTCCCCGGGCCTCACCCCTCCCCGGGCCTCACCCCTCCCCGGGCCTCACCCCTCCCCGGGCCTCACCCCCTCTCCCGGGCCTCACCCCTCTCCGGGCCTCACACCCTCTCTGGGCCTCACCCCTCCCCGGGCCTCACCCCTCCCCGGGCCTCACCCCTCCCCGAGCCTCACCCCTCCCCGGGCCTCACCCCCTCTCCTGGGCCTCATCCCTCCCCGGGCCTCACCCCTCCCCGGGCCTCACCCCTCCCCGGGCCTCACCCCTCCCCGGGCTTCACCCCCCCCCGGGCCTCACCCCCTCTCCCGGGCCTCACACCCTCTCCGGGCCTCACCCCCTCTCCCGGGCCTCACCCCTCCCCGGGCCTCACCCCTCCCCGGGCCTCACCCCTCCCCGGGCTTCACCCCTCCCCGGGCCTCACCCCCTCTCCCAGGCCTCACCCCTCTCCGGGCCTCACACCCTCTCTGGGCCTCACCCCTCCCCGGGCCTCACCCCTCCCCGGGCCTCACCCCTCCCCGAGCCTCACCCCTCCCCGGGCTTCACCCCTCCCCGGGCCTCACCCCCCCCCCCGGGCCTCACCCCTCCCCGGGCCTCACCCCTCCCCGGGCTTCACCCCTCTCCGGGCCTCACCCCTCCCCGGGCCTCACCCCCTCTCCCAGGCCTCACCCCTCCCCGGGCCTCACCCCTCCCCGGGCCTCACCCCTCCCTGAGCCTCACCCCTCCCCGGGCTTCACCCCTCCCCGGGCCTCACCCCCTCTCCCAGGCCTCACCCCTCTCCGGGCCTCACACCCTCTCTGGGCCTCACCCCTCCCCGGGCCTCACCCCTCTCTGGGCCTCACCCCTCTCCGGGCCTCACCCCTCTCCTGGGCCTCACCCCCTCTCTGGGCCTCACCCCTCTCTGGGCCTCACCCCTCTCTGGGCCTCACCCCCTCTCCTGGGCCTCACCCCTCTCCGGGCCTCACCCCTCCCCGGGCCTCACCCCCTCTCCTGGGCCTCACCCTTCTCCGGGGCCTCACCCCTCTCCGGGCCTCACCCCTCTCCGGGCCTCATTCCTCCCCAGGCCTCACCCCTCTCTGGGGCCTCACCCCTCTCAGGGGCCTGACCCCCTCTCCGGGCCTCACCCCTCTCCGGGCCTCACCCCTCTCCGGGCCTCACCCCCCTCTCTCTGGGCCTCACCCCTTCTCCGGGGCCTCACCCTTGGCCGCACCCCCTCTCTGGGGCCTCACCCCTCTCCGGGCCTCACCCTCTCCCGGACCTCACCCCTCTCCGGGCCTCACCCCTCTCCCGGACCTCACCCCCTCTCCGGGCCTCACCCCTCTCTGGGCCTCACCCCTCTCTGGGCCTCACCCCTCTCCCGGGCCTCACCCCTCTCCTGGGCCTCATCCCTCCCCAGGCCTCACCCCTCTCTGGGGCCTCACCCCTCTCCGGGCCTCACCCCTCTCCGGGCCTCACCCCTCTCCAGGGCTGGGGGGCGGGGACCTGGGAACAGGTGGAGGAGAGACACAGCTCTTGACCCCGAGGAATGTGACCCGGCAGGAAACAGGGAATAAAGGAGTAATTACACCGCCGGGCGCTCACTTACACGGTTACACGTGTGCTACAGCGGGGAGCACCCCCCCACCAGCACGCATGGCTGCCAGGAGCAGGGTCGGGTGTCCCCCAGGGCGGGCACTGAGCCGGGACCCACCCGGGAGGAGCCGGAGCGGAGGCAGGCAGGAGGGAAAGAGGATACTCGGCTCACGCGGAGGCGGGCGAGGGGCAGGAACTTGACCTTGGGCGAAGCCAGCAAAGGTCCTACTATGTGCCCACAGCTCTGCGCCCGCCGCGGGCTTCTGTGGCCGGCAGCAGTGTGGGAGGAGAGGCTGGGCCTGGACAGAGCGGCCAAAAGCCCGGACCTCAGGGGCCCCCTGCACGTCCACTCCACACCTCTGCACCCCTCTGCACCCCTCTGCACCCCTCCACCACCCTCTGCACCCTCTCTGCAACCCCTCTGCACCCCTCTGCACCCCCTCCACGCCCTCTGCACCCCCTCCCACCTCTGCACCCTCTGCACCCTCTGCACCCTCTGCACCCCTCTGCACCCCCTCCACGCCCTCTTGCACCCCCTCCACACCCTCTGCACCCTCTGACCCTCTGCAACCCTCTGCACCTGCACCCCTCTGCACCCCTCTGCACCCCTCTGCACCCCTCTGCACCCTCTGCACCCCTCTGCACCCCTCTGCACCCCCTCCACGCCCTCTGCACCCCCTCCACGCCCTCTGCACCCCCTCCACGCCCTCTGCACCCCCTCCACACCTCTGCACCCCTCTGCACCCCTCTGCACCCTCTGCACCCCTCTGCACCCCTCTGCACCCCCTCCACACCCTCCACACCCTCTGCACCAGGGGCAAAGCTGGCGGAGCGGACCTCTCCGGAGGCAGTGGGCTGGGTGGCTCCTGGGCTGAGTGCGCCGCTGGGCAGACAGATGGGAGGGAAAGGGGGAGGAGCCAGTGTCTCCCGTAGCTGCCTGGGCAGGTGCAGGGACGGAGCTCAAACCTCAGGACAGAAGTCCGCCCCCCCCCCCCAGCCCCCTCAGAGCCGCAGGGAGGGGCAGAGGCGGCCCCCAAGGAGACTACAGAGGCCCTCGCTGGGCCCAGGGAGACGCCACGGGCACCCCTGCCCAGAGCTGTTCCCCCCTCCCTCCCGTGTGCGCCCTCACTGGCTGCCTCTGACCCCACTGGTCCTGGGAGGGGCTGGCAGCTCAACCAGGCGGAGTGACCGGTCCTGGCGAGGTCCGGTGAGCCCCAGGCCTGCAGGGCGTCTCCGGCCGGCATCACGCAGTTGCTCCCTGTGGGGAGGCAGGGCAGGTGGGGGCGGGGCTGCCAAGACCTTCTCAGCCCCAAGTGAGGAGAGGGGGTCCAGGCTCCTTAACCCCCCGCATATCAAGGCTAAGTACAGCCCGGCCGCGTGGCTCAGGGGCTGAGGCCGACCTGTGAGCCAGGAGGCCACGGCTCCGTTCCCAGTCAGGACTCCGTCCCGTGGGGGCGCAGGAGGCAGAGGATGGATGTTTCTCTCTCCCTTTCCCTCTCCCCTCCTCTCTGAAACCAGCTTTCCTCCTGGGAGGCGGGGCTTGTCACAGAAGGGACCTCTCCTGCAGCAGCAAGATGGGGCTCAGCAGAGCAAATCCGGGCGCCTGAACCCCGCTCTCCCCCAAAACACCGCAGCCCCGGGGCGGAGGCCGACCTAGGCCGTCCTGGCGCTCACGCCGCCTCCGCCCGGCCGTTCCGCCTCGGCAGCGCGCGTGAGGACGTGGCGAGCCTCCAAGGTCAGAGTTCATCACCAGCACCCAGGAAATCCTCTCCTCCGAGAACCAGCCTCCTTTCTGCCCACGAGCATCCAGGAGCGGTCACAGCCCCGGCCGACGCCCCTCAGCCCTCTCGGTGGGTCTGCGTCCCCTCCTGTCGGTGAGTCTGACCCGCCATCAGGGGGCGTCGGCCCGCAGGGAGGCCCTGGAATCGCTGGGTCTGGCAGGAGGAGCTTTCTTCTGAGGACATCGGTCCTGGTGGAGGGGCCGGGACGGAGGCAGGAAGCTGTGAATGCCACGTACTCACCAGTCCCGGTGGAGCGGCTGGTACAGGAAGCTGTGAATGCCCACGTACCCATCGGTCCCTGTGGAGCGGCTGGTACAGGAAGCTGTGAATGCCACGTACTCACCAGTCCCGGTGGAACGGCCGGGACGAAGGCAGGAAGCTGTGAATGCCACGTACCCATCGGTCCCGGTGGAACGGCCGGGACGGAGGCAGGAAGCTGTGAATGCCACGTACGTCACCAGTCCCGGTGGAGCGGCTGGTACAGGAAGCTGTGAAATGCCCACGTACCCAAGCGTCCCTGTGGAGCCGGCTGTACAGGAAGCTGTGAATGCCACGTACTCACCAGTCCCGGTGGAACGGCCGGGACGAAGGCAGGAAGCTGTGAATGCCACGTACCCATCGGTCCCGGTGGAGGGGCCGGGACGGAGGCAGGAAGCTGTGAATGCCACGTACTCACCAGTCCCGGTGGAGCGGCTGGTACAGGAAGCTGTGAATGCCCACGTACCCATCGGTCCTGGTGGAGGGGCTGGGACGGAGGCAGGATGCTGTGAATGCCCCCTGGCCCTCGGCGGAAGCAGGCTCCCCCCCGCCCTGGCCCCGGTCTGAAATCCGGTCTCCACTCGCACACGGCCCCACACCGGGAGAGGACAGGCAGCAGCGGTGAACACACAGCAAACCCAGAGCCACCGGGAGACAGAGCTGCCAGGGCGGCTGGGCAGCGCACGCCGGGCCCGGGGGCCGGGAGCCCCTGCCGGCGGCAGAGAGCGAGCTTGGCCCACCAGCCGGGCTCTGGCCTCAGACGCGGTGCGGAATGCCGGCCCTGAGGCGGGGATGAGGGATGGCAGCGCCATCGCAGACAGACGCAGAGGAAGGAGCAGCGGGCGGCGGCCGCGCCGTATTTATAATGTGCCGTTCCACCTGCCTGTCCGCTGTCCCTGTCTGCTTCGAGGGGGAGCCATCCAGCTCGTTATGCTAAACCCCATCTCCTGCCCCATGAATTACCGCGGATCTTCCCACGTGGCCGCGCGGCCCCGAGGCCGTATTTCAGCCCCGTCCCCACCAGACGCTGACCTGACGCGGGACTGAACACGGGCACTCTGTCATCGTTACCGCGTCTCCAAAGCCGAGCGCGATCTGCGCTCCGCGCGGCCCGGAATGCCTCTCGGTGGGCACTGAATTATGGAGATCTATTGATTTCTGCGCTGTTTGACAAAACAATAAAACTAAACCTGTTAGCCCCTGAACAGATACCCCGGCCCCCACGCAGCCACCATGGCCGTGGCCGTGGCCGTGGCCGTGGCCGTGAGGACGAAGGGTTCACGGGGCCCCATAAAGCCACGCACACCTGTGGCCGCCAGGCAGTTCTCGGGGGCAGACGGAGAGGGGAGAGAGAAGCAGGTCACCGTGGGGTCAGCCGGGCTGCGGCCAGCCTCCGTGGGTAAACAAGGTCACTTTGCCTCTTAGCATACCCACAGCCTTTGGAAGTCTTCAGCCCCTTGCATACCCACAGGCCTTCGCAGATCCCCAGCCCCTTGCACACCCACAGGCCTTTGCAAATCCCCATCCCCCTGCACACCCACAGGCCTGTGCAGACCCCCAGCCCTTGCTCCCCCCGTTCCCTGTGAGCTGCCGTCTGGCACGCCGCGGCCTCCTCCCCAGGGGGTCTCTGTCCTCCCCACAGGAGCCGCTGTGGCTGGTGGGGGCGGGCAGAGGCGTGTGGACGGCCCGCTGCCCCCCCGCGCTGCCGCAGACCGGAACACAAGCTCCTGGGGGATTGACCCGTCTCTGCGCGGCTGGCTCCGGTGCGGACGGGCGGACGAACCCCTGAGTCCAGGTTCAGTCTCAGGACCACAGGGGCCAGGGCCTGGCTCTGTCCCCCAGGCTCCTCTCGTGGGAGAGGCCTCTCTGTTTGGGGGAAGCAGGACGTTGCCAACGTGTGAGGGACGCTCCCGGCGAGCACCCAGCCCTTCTCTCAGGAAATACAGCCAGACTTTTCATCCGAGAGATTTTTAATTCTTTAAAATAGGTTTTTATTGATTTCAGAGAGGAAGGGAGAGGGAGAGAGAAACATCCACGATGAGAGAGGAAAGGCTGCCTCCTGCACGCCTGCTCTGCGGATGGAGCCGGCAACGTGGACACGTGCCCTGACCAGAATCCACAGGGACCTCCTGGGACGTAGGCACATGGGCCGGGCCATCAAGAGATGTTTAAATGATGGTCTCTCCCTTCGGTCTCTCCCTCTCCCCTCCTCTCTCTCCCTCTCCTCCTCTCCCTCCCCCCTCCCTCTCCCTTTCCCTCTCCCTCCCCCTCCTCTCCCTCTCCCTCCCTCCCTCCCTCTCCCTCTCCCTCTCCCTCCCTCCCCCCCTCTCTCCTTTCCCACTGTCCACGTGGCGGCTGAGAACAGCCCTCCGGAAGCCTCTCTACTGGGCTATTACCTTGAACCTGCTAAATGGTGCTCTTCTGTGTCGCTCACTCGCGGGCCCTCTCTCCTCCCGGCACGGGTATTAACCGGGAGCCGCTAATTATATAAGAAGATAATTTCATGTAAATGCCGGATTTAAAAGCGGTGCAGCGGCCTGCTCACTGTTTACCAGAACCCGCGTCTTGTTGCTCCTGTGTGAGTAAATCCACTAATTGATCGGCTGATTGAGTGAGAGAGGCCCCGTAATTGCTCTCCCCATCGAGCGGCTCCGGCATCCTGGCCTGGCAGCGGGACAGCGGCCGCCATGATCCGGCAGCTCCGTTCACGGCCTGCACGCCGAGGCTGAGGCCGCATTCCCGAGGGGGCCCGGGGGCCGGGGCTCCCGCCTCTGAGCAGAGGGAACAGCCCGGGACCTGGACCGTTCAGGAGCGAAAACAGAGAAAGAGAGAAATCTGCTCTGGGCGCAGTTCCCGGACAGCGGCCCCCTCCCTCCCGTCTGCCAGCGGACCCTGGGGGGGGTGGGGTGGGGGGGGGGGGCGGGGGGTCCGGAGCCTCTGGGGCCCCCCGTGAGCACACGAGGGCGCCACACGGGGGAAGGGGCTCCCAGGCTTGTCTTCTAAATGGTTTCTCAAGACAGATTGGGCCCGGCCGGCGTGGCCCAGGGGCTGAGCAGGGACCTAGGAGCCAGGAGGTCAGGGCTTGACTCCCGGTCAGGGCACAGGCCCGGGGTCAGGCTGGGGCTGGGCCTCTGGCAGAAGCAGCCGGAGTCACTGCCCAGCCTGAGCCGTAGTCGGAGAGGCCACGGGCCTCCTGGGCCCGGAGCATGGTGGCCCCGGGTCACAGGCCCTCCCCTCCTGACACATGGACAGCGTGCGGCCTGGACGGAGGCCGGACAGGGAGACAGGAGGCCCGGGCGCCCCACGGGACAGCACCACAGCGGGAGCGCCGCCCGGACACAGGGCAGAGCTGTGCTCTCCCCGTCCCCCCCCACCACCCCGTCCGCACCAGGCTCACCGCCCCTATGTGTTGTCAGATCCCACGTGGCCTCCCCAGACCTCTGAGAGGCACACGAAGCCCCCCCGCCCCCCCCCCCCCCCCCGTCTGCGCCTGCCTCCCGGCCACGCCCCGTGCCCACACCTGCCACCGTCTCCACGCGGTGACTTGCCCGCGGGGCCCTGCCCAGCCGGCCGCAGCCACGGAGCCGCGAGCTCTGCCTGCCTTTATCTCGTTAGCATAATGTGCAGCTTTGTTACCAGCCAGATGAACCTCTAGTAATTGGAGCTAATGAATTTAATTTTCCACTTTCTATTTTTCTAATAATAAAACAAAGTCCTAATTTGCTCATCGTTCGCGGGAGGCTCCGGGGAGCGGCTTGGAGTCAAGGTGAGGCCAAGGGCACCGGCGGGGGTTGGAGGGGGGAGATGGCGGCCCTCCCGCTGATCCTGGCGGGTTTTGTGGGGGATTTTTTTTGGAATATCTCAGGCGCTGAACCTACAGGGAGCATCTTCCTGATTCTGCAGAGAATGAAACTAAAGGCCAGAATAAGCCCGGCTGGCGTGGCTCAGGGGCTGAGCATTGACCTATGAGCAGGAGGTCCCGGTTCGATTCCCGGTCAGGGCCCAGGCCCGGGTCACAGGCTCGTCCCCAGTGGGGGGGCGCTCAGGAGGCAGCCATGATTCTCTCCCACATTCGTGTTTCTCTCTCTCTCCCTTCCTCTCCGAAATCAATAAGAATTTATTTTAAAAACAAACAAATAACTAAAGGCCCGAACAAGATTCCCTTTTCTTTTCACAACAAGATGGCAGCATGCAGGCGGCCTCCGGGGGCGGGGGAGACTCGGGGTCCCTCACGGGGAGTGCCTGCGCACCGAGGGGGCACCTCCAGGAGAAGCACTTCTTTTGTGAGAATCGTCCCCGAGGCTCCACCCCCCGCAGGCGGGGGCCGGGGCCGGGGCCGGGCACACCGCGTCTCCTGAAACGAAGACCCTCTGGCCGCCTGGCTCCCCTCCGACCACGAGATGCTTTTTAATACACGCTGCCTTTGCAATGACTCCACGCGTGTGTATGTGCACAATGTGGGGACACCCTATCTACTTCTCCCTTCTTTCTTTCTTTTTTCTTCAGTTCTCCCCCGAGGATATTTTCCCGTTGATCTTTAGAAAAAGTGGAAGAGCGAGAGAAAGAGAGAGAGAAACATCCATGTGAAAGCAATGCATCGATGGGCTGCCGCCTGCACACGCCCTGACCAGGACCCGGGCCAGGGAGGAGCCTGCAACTGAGGCACATGCCCTGGACCGGAATCGAACCCGGGACCCTTCATGCCCCAGGCCGAGGCGCTGTCCACTGAGCCACACGGGCTAGGGCTCCATCTCCTTCCTGGCTGCCTGCTACCAACCACCACGCCACCCGGTGAGGAGCCAGCGTCTGAGCCAGAAGCTGGGGAGTGGAGGGCCTCGCAGGGCCCTCGGAGGAAGGGCCCCGGGACCTGCCTGCCTGCCCCTCCGCCCAGGCCAGGCGGCGGCCACGTCAGCAGCGTTAATTGGCGGCGAGCTCTATCTGCAGATAAAGGGGTTCGGGCAGGACTCGCCTTGGCGACGGCTCCGGGTCCGTGTCAGCCTGGACTCAGAGCAGATTCCTGCCGGTGGCCCTCCGGCCGCATTCCTCCCGCATTGCCGGGCCCCTCCTCCCAGCACATTAGCCACTTTGTCCTTTTAATTCACCTAATTACAGGCGGGCCGCCGCCCGCTCTTTGTGGCTCGCCAGGCCTTTGTGCGGCGGGAGGCCGGCCGGAGGCGGCCGAGCCGGCCGGCCGGGCGGGCAGACGCGCGTTCCGTCCAAATTGCCTCTCCGCCCGCCATTAGGGGAGGCGGCAAACACAAGCCGGCGTTTTTGCGGTGATGTTTTACCCTAATCACGGCTCTTATTTTATTAGAGCCCATTAGTTGACAATATTATTCTATAGGTTATTAGGCGGCAATTTTGTTATTTTCTCACGCGGCCCGCGCCCCTGCCCCCGCCTCGCGCCCAGTCCCGCTAACGTCGCCATTTAACCGGCTGCCTGGGGAGCCTCCGGCAAATGTGCTTTTAATTCCGTTCTAATTGCGGCCGCGGTGTCAGGGTCCCCCTTCCCGGGCCCCTCGGCCATTCCCGGGCTCCTCTCTCCGCTCGCCCGGCCTCACACGGGGGAGGTCAGAGGTCACGCTGGGAGAAGGCCCGGAGTGCAGGTGGTTTTTGTAAAAAGCACAGTTTTTAAAGCCCGCCTCCCTCCCGGTCTGGGAAAGGCCGTCAGCTCGGTGGATTCAGGCTGTCAGCGCTGGCCCATCGGGCTGGCTGCTCCGGTCGGTCCCCTGCTCGCTCTCTGCCTCTGTGTGTGTGTGTGTGTCTCTGTCTCTCTCCCTCTCCCTCTCCCTCTCCCTCTCTCTCTCTCTCTCTCTCTCTCTCTCTCTCTCTCTCTGTGTGTGTATGTGTGTGTGTGTCTCTCTCTCTCTCTTTCTCCTCTGAACCTGATCTGCGCTGCCCATTGCTTCTGTCCGGTCGCTCAGCCTGTCACCCACCGGGGCCCCGCATTTCACCCCCACCCCAGTGGGTGGCCCCAGCTCAGGCCCGGGCGCCGTGGGCAGCGGGAGATGGCCCTGCTCACCCCTCCCGCCGTGCCGGCCAGTGGGGCCCCTGGCGGTGGCGCTGGGGCTGCTGGGAGGTCAGCGGGGCCCTTCCTCCTTGGTGACCCGGGCATCCAGCTTCTCCTTTACTTCAAACAGGGACACTGTCCACGGCGTGGCGCCGGCGGGCACTGGAGGAGGTGCCGGCCGTGGGTGCCTCCGGAGCCGGCCGTGGGTGCCTCCGGCGAGGCTGTGGGTGCCTCCGGCGAGGCCGTGGGTGCCTCCGGAGCCGGCTGTGGGTGCCTCCGGAGCCGGCTGTGGGTGCCTCCGGAGCCGGCTGTGGGTGCCTCCGGAGCCGGCTGTGGGTGCCTCCGGAGCCGGCTGTGGGTGCCTCCGGAGCCGGCCGTGGGTGCCTCCGGCGAGGCTGTGGGTGCCTCCGGAGCCGGCCGTGGGTGCCTCCGGAGCCGGCTGTGGGTGCCTCCGGAGCCGGCTGTGGGTGCCTCCGGAGCCAGCTGTGGGTGCCTCCGGAGCCGGCCGTGGGTGCCTCCGGCGAGGCTGTGGGTGCCTCCGGAGCCGGCCGTGGGTGCCTCCCGTGACGCTGAGCTGCGGGGCAGGCGGCATGCGGGGCCCAGTCGTTTCCACGGCGCGGCTCTCCGATGGAGGACATGTGCGGGCGTCCGGGCGGGTTTGCTCTGACAATGAAGATGCGCTGGCGAGCAGGGGCCTGAGGCCAGGGCTGCTGCCCGACGCCAACAATGCCAGGGCTCCCCTCCCCAAATCTCTCCACCCCAATCACACCCAGCTCTGTCCCCCCAATCACACACCAGCTCTGTCCCCCCAATCACACCCAGCTCTGTCCCCCCAATCACACCCAGCTCTGTCCCCCCAATCACACACCAGCTCTGTCCACCCAATCACACCCAGCTCTGTCCCCCCAATCACACCCAGCTCTGTCCACCCAATCACACCCAGCTCTGTCCCCCCAATCACACCCAGCTCTGTCCACCCAATCACACACCAGCTCTGTACCCCCAATCACACCCAGCTCTGTCCCCCCAATCACACCAGCTCTGTCCACCCAATCACACCAGCTCTGTCCACCCAATCCCACTCAGCTCTGTCCACCCAATCACACCCAGCTCTGTCCCCCCAATCACACCCAGCTCTGTCCACCCAATCACTCCCAGCTCTGTCCACCCAATCACACACCTGCTCTGTCCACCCAATCACACAACAGCTCTGTACCCCCAATCACACACCTGCTCTGTCCACCCAATCCCACCCAGCTCTGTCCCCCCAATCCCACAGCTCTGTTCACCCAATCACACCAGCTCTGTCCGCCCAATCCCACTCAGCTCTGTCCACCCAATCACACCCAGCTCTGTCCACCCAATCACACAGCTCTGTCCACCCAATCATACACCAGCTCTGTCCACCCAATCCCACCCAGCTCTGTCCACCCAATCACACACCAGCTCTGTCCACCCAATCCCACTCAGCTCTGTCCACCCAATCACACCCAGCTCTGTCCCCCCAATCACCCAGCTCTGACCCACCAATCACACAGCTCTGTCCCCTCAATCACACACGTGTTGGGCTGATAAAGTGCTCAGTTACCAACACCCCTTCTCCTGTGTTTCCAATGTCTTTATTGATGTCAGAGAGGAACGGAGAGGGAGAGAGAGAAACATCAGTGATGACAGAGAACCATCCATCAGCTGCCTCCTGCACGCCCCCCACTGGGGATGGAGCCCGCAGCCCCGGCCTGAGCCCTGCTGGGAATCGAACCCCGACCTCCGGGGAATGGATGCTCAGCCCCTGAGCCCCCGGCCGGCCTCCTTCGCTGTACAGCACCGTGCCTTATGTTCGCGGCGTGCGTGGGGGGAGGGAGCTGAAGAATAATCTCAGAAGATCTCGTAAAAACCTGCGTCTCACATGAATGCCAAGAAGGAAGCGTTTCCCGCAGGTCATCTCCGCGCCGCTCTGTGGCTGCCAGCATCTGCCCGGGTGTCTGCCCGGCTCCCGCTCGGCGGCCGCGGTGTGACTGACACCGGCGCCATGGAAACGGCTGGCATCGCGGCGGGGGCTGGGGAGGGCACGGAGCTTCGGGAGGACGGCCGGTGGGCGTGCAGCGGGATTGTCTCTCCGCCCGGGCCTCAGCAGGCCCTGCCTCACCCCCCATCCCCATGCCTGCCTCAGCAGCCCTTTCCTAGCTTCTCCGTGGCCACATTTCCGGCCCAAATTCAGTTCTGCCAGGACACGGCGGCAGGCCGTCTGCCATCCCCGAGCGCCACGTGTGGCCCCTGGGAAGGAGGGACAACCACAGAGTTCGAGAAAGCTGGCGGGGGGGGGGGGGGGGAGGGGTCATGGCCTAATGACAGCCTCCCGGCACTGCCAGCCGGACTGCGTGTGGCCCCCGCTGCAGCAGAGTCCGGGGTGGCATCTGTGCAGCCCCGCCTCAGGCCGGCTGTCCGCGTGGGGCAGCCTCAGGGCCTGGGCAGCGCCTGGCGGGGGGCGGGTCCCACTAGAGGGACAGGAACACACCTGCACCCCCTACCCCACCCCCACCCTCCTCAGCCTGGGCAGGCCCCTTCCTGCTGGGCCTCAGAGGCCCGTTTCCGTATGGGAACCTACCCCCCCCCCCCCAGTGTGGCCCAGAGGGTGAGTGTCCACCTATGAACCCCGAGGTCAGGGTTCACTCCCGGTCAAGGGCACAGCCCGTCCCGGGCTGGATCCCGGTGTGGGCGTGCAGGAGGCAGCCGGTCCTGATTCTCTCTCGTCATGGATGTTCCTGTCTCTCTCTTCCCCTCCCTTCCTCTCTGAGATCAATAAAAACATGTTTTAAGAATAAGTTAATTAATTAACGAATTTGTTCCTTAAAGCCCTGATGGACCTGCCTTCTGGGCCGGATCCAGCCTCTCGGAGGGGAGGGGAGGGGAGGGGAGGGGAGGGGAAAGGGTGGACCTGGAGGCACAGCTCACCAGGAACTAGGACCCCCCCACCACACCCCCGCATCCTCACCCCCACCCCCACCTCCACGCGGGGCGGACGGCCCTCCCCGCGGCGCACGGCGTTCTGCGGCTGCAAATGGGAAGATTGCCGTAATGGCGGGAACAGGCCCGTCTCCTGGGCGGCGGCCGCGGGAGCGAGGCATCTGCGGCCGCGGCATCTGCCGGTGCGGGCGGCGCAGGAGGCGTGATTTAGTACTCGCAGCCGCCCATCTGCCGGTTATTACAGGAATTATACATAAACCAGTTAGTAAACACTTTGCCGAGTTGTCTGTTGTTTGGATAATCACCCGTAATAACACGGAGCATCAATATGGTCTTTAAACCCGATTTGGGAGTTAATGGGACGAGCGGGGCCGCGCGGGTAATGTCATTACCATGTTTGTGAAGACAAATTAAATCCGCGGTAAATTGTGCTCTCAGCCAGGGAGCGGGCTGCTGGCGGCTTCCGTCACCGGGGGCGGGCGGGCGGGCGGGCAGGGCGGTGGGTGGTGGGCGGGCGGGTGGTGGGCGGACGGGCGGGCAGGGCGGTGGGTGGTGGGCGGGCAGGGCGGGGGAGGAGGTGGGCAGGCCGGGCAGGGCGGGCAGGCGGGCGGGCGGGTGGTGGGCGGGCGGGGGGGGGGAGGAGGTGGCCAGGCCGGGCAGGGCGGGCAGGCGGGCGGGTGGGCGTGCGTGCGGGTGGGAGGGTGGTGGGCGGGCGGGCGGGCAGTGGGTGGTAGGCGGGCAGGGCGGGGGAGGAGGTGGCCAGGCCGGGCAGGGCGGGCAGGCGGGCGGTGGGTGGCGGGCGGGGGAGGAGGGGCCGCCGACCCGTGGGGAAGCAGCCGGAATGGCTGCCGGTGGGCTGGTCCACGGCTCCTTTAAGAGGGACGCGGCCTCGGGGTCAGCCTTGCACCCGGTCCTCGTCCTCCTGACCCGCCGCCTGTCGCCGAATGGCCGCGGCTCCCACAGGCGAGCGAGCGGGGACCGTCCGGCCGGTGCTCAGGAAGCCGTGGGTCGGAGTGGGGGTCACCCTGCGGGGCTGGGGCCTCGCCCGTCCAGGTGGGCAGGGAGGGAGGGGAGGGGAGGGGAGGGGCCCGCCAGAGGGGCCGGCCTGGTGGCCCGGTCGGCTGTGGGTCCCAGGGATCCCAGGGGAAGAGCCGGTTTGGCGGGAAGAGGGGTTGTGTGTTTTCATTTTTATTTTTCATTTCAGAGAGGAAGGGAGACGGAGAGACAGAAACATCCGAGATGAGAGAATCACGGACCCGCTGCCTCCTGCCCGCCCCACCCTGGGGATGGAGCCCACACCCGGGGCCGGGCCCTGACCGGGAACCGAGCCGTGACCTCCTGGTTCCTAGGTGGACGCTCAGCCCTGAGCCGCCGGCTGGCGGGAGTCCGTCTGTGACGTGTCCAAAGGGGAGCCACGTCCAGAGGAGAAAGGCAGGAGGGGGGAGGCAGAGGAGAGCCAGGGAGCAGGCTGCAGTCCACGCTGAGATTAGGAAGGCACTGGGGCCGGGAGGTCTCCCTGTCAGAAAGGCTGGGACCCGGGGCGGGGACCATGGCTGGGGCGCAGTGCAGTCATTTCCATACGTTTGTGTAATTACTTTAATTAGAAATCTGTAAAACAGGAGTGGGGGAGGGGTGGAGGCAGTTAATTACAGCGGCTCCTGGCCGCGGGGACCTGAGGCCCGGCCACCCTCCCCCCCTTCGCCTGCCGCTCGCAGGGCTTTGCAATCCAACAAATCAATGGCCGAGGCCGCCGTCTGACCCGCCGGGTGCAGGGGTTCGGTGCACTGACTGCTCAGGGCCCGGTCTGACCGCCGGGTGCAGGGGGGTTTGGGGTGCAGGGGGTTCGGTGCACTGACTGGCAGGGCCCGGTCTGACCCGCTGGGTGCAGGGGTGTTTGGGGTGCAGGGGGTTCGGTGCACTGACTGCTCAGGGCCCGGTCTGACCGCCGGGTGCAGGGGGGGTTGGGGTGCAGGGGGTTCGGTGCACTGACTGCTCAGGGCCCGGTCTGACCGCCGGGTGCAGGGGGGTTTGGGGTGCAGGGGGTTCGGTGCACTGACTGGCAGGGCCCGGTCTGACCGCCGGGTGCAGGGGGGTTTGGGGTGCAGGGGGTTCGGTGCACTGACCCACCGGGTGCAGGGGGGTTTGGGGTGCAGAGGGTTCGGTGCACTGACTGCTCAGGGCCTCGGTTCATGGCGCGCAGAGAGCATGTCGCCCTGCGATGGCGCAAACCGCAGGCGAGGCTCCAGTTGGCAAAAATGGGACATGGGGGTGGGGGGTCGGGAGGGGGTCAGGGGTCAGGGGTCAGGGGTGAGGATGGGTTTCTCCCCGCCCCTCTGACTTAAAGCCCAGGACCAGCATCCCCCGGAAACCGGGGAGCCCAGGGCTGGGGCGGCGTCCACATGGCCCCTGCAGGTCCCATTCCTGCTTCTACCTCGGCTTCTTCGAGGCCAGTCCATGCACAGTCGCATCCTGCAGCCCCAGAGTATCTCCTGACTCATTCTATTTGGGATGGAGGGCGCCCTGGGGCCAGGGGGGCCGGGTGGGCACTCCTGTTTTTACTTTTGTTTTTTTGTTCATCCCCACCCGAGGGTGTTTTTCCATTGATTTTTAGAACAGTGGGGAGAGGGAGAGAGAGGGAGAGACAGAGAGAAACATGGATGTGAGGGAAACACATCGGTGGGTTGCCTCCTGCACACGCCCCCACCAAGGCCCCGGGCTGGGGAGGAGCCTGCAACGGAGCTATCTGCCCTTGACCAGAATCTTGAACCCGGGACCCCTTGGGTATCCACTGAGCCCGGGCCAGGCACTCCTTTTGCAAGTGAGAAGCACGGCATCATTTGGTCACAGGAAGCGGGGGGCGGGGGGGGGGGGGGGGGGGCCCGGGGGCGGGGAGAACAGGCCCAGGAAGTCCTCAGGATCAGCGTGTGCCTGTCGGCACGGCCTAATAAACGCACAAAGGCCTTTGTCCAGTTTCGGTCCTGGTCCTGAGAGCAGATCCCAGCGAGGCCGTTCCTGCTCCTGTTCACGGGAAAGTGGAATCGATTCTAAGTCCGAGAACTCACTACCAGGACGTGTTCCCACCTGCCCGCCCGCGGACAGAGCAGGGTCGTGCCTGGGACGCGGGACAGCCAGACAAGGGCCCCCCACGCACCCGTCTCTTGGGGGCGGCGCTCAGAGGGGGTGCAGAACAGGGTCTGCCGTCAGGTCCCATTCCTCCTTGTCCGTGCGTCCTCTACCCCTGATTCAGTTTTCAGATATTATGTTCTCTTCTTATATACACACACGGAGCGGCCAGATGATGATGATCTCTGGACACAGAATTATCTGGCCGCTCTGTGTGTGTGTGTGTGTGTGTGTGTGTGTGTGTGTGTGTATTAGAGGCCCGGTGCATGAATTCGTGCATGGGTGGGGTCCGGCCAGCCTGGCCAGGGGGAGGGCACATGGGTGGTTGGACAGCCTGCCTGCTGGTAGAACTCCTGGTCAAGGGGACAATTTGCATACTAGCCTTTTATTCTATAGGACATACGCTGAGTGGCCAGATGATTATGCTTTCAGAGATCATCATCATCTGACCACTCGGTGTATATTATTATTGATGTCAGAGAGGAAGGGAGAGGGAGAGGGAGAGAGAAACATCCATGATGAGAGAGAATCACGGATCGGCTGCCTCCTGCACGCCCCACATGGGGGATGGAGCCCGTTGCCCGGGCCTGTGCCCTGACCGGGAGTCGAACCCTGACCTCCTGGTTCACAGGTCGGCGCTCAGCCGGCAGAATGAGCACTTTGGTAAGAAGAGATGATGGGCTGAAGGCCCCGCGAATGCGAACTCTCTGGGTCAGAGTTAACACGCACTCACTTTCAGACTCTTTTTACTTAAAAACACAACAGAACCAGCACCGTCAGGACAGGGAACAATGGCTCCCCTCGCTCAGGCCAAGCCCTGCGTGCAGAGTCCAGTCCCAAACCCCTTCCCGAGGGGCCGGCCCGATTGCGGGCACCGGGTGGTACAGGGGTCGGCAAACCCTTTCATCCACAGAGCCAAACACCAACAGCTCAGCGACTGACATTTCTTCTGAGAGCCACATTTTTTAACTTAAACTTCTTCTAACGCCACTCCTTCAACATAGACCCGCCCAGGCCGTGGCGTTTCTGGAAGAGCCACACTCCAGGGGCCGAAGAGCCGCATGTGGCTCGCGAGCCGCAGTTTGCCGACGGCTGGGGTGGGTGGTAGGAAGGGGCTGGACATGTGTCTGAGGTGAGGGGTGGCGGTCAGGAGAGGGAGGGCAGGCGCTGCCCAGGCTGGCAGGTGCTCCTGGAGGGAGGGGGGGAAGGGGGAGGGAAGCACTTTCCCAGGCCCCTCAGGGCCGAGTGCAACGGCAGGTGTGGGCTCCCCAGAGGACTGCACCCAGCACCCTAGAGGGTCAGGCATGGGCGGGGCCAGCTCCCCTCACCAAGGTGTGCGGGGAGGGTGCAGGCGCTGGGGGAGGGTGGGGTGCTGGGGGAGGGTGCAGGTGCTGGGGGAGGGTGGGGCAGGCACTGGGGGAGGGTGAGGCAGGGCGCTGGGGGAGGGGGAGGCGTTGGGGGAGGGTGCAGGCGCTGGGGGAGGGTGCAGGTGCTCGGGGAGGGTGGGGTAGGCACTGGGGGAGGGTGGGGCAGGCGCTGGGGGAGGGTGGGGCAGGCGCTGGGGGGAATTTGAATCTGCTTTGGTTAGCCCCGGACCTGCCCTGCCCCCGCCGCTGGAACAAGGCGGCTCTGTGCAGCGGCCACAGGTTCCCAGAGAGAAGGAAAGCCCTCACAGCTGTGCTGCTCACACACCAGGACCAGCGTTTGATGGAGTTTTGGTAAATCTTTAAAAATAGAACAAATCGATGTTTCTTTTTCTTAAATATATTTTTATTGATTTCAGAGAGGAAGGAAGAGGGAGAGAGAGATAGTAACATCAGTGATGAGAGAGAACCACTGATCGGCTGCCTCCTGCACACCCCACACTGGGGATGGAGCCCACAGCCCAGGCCTGTGACCGGGAATCGAACCCTGACCACTGAGCCACGCTGGCCGGGCTCACTCAATTTCTCATAAACCCAAAGGCTCCCCCTTCATGCCCAGATGATACCTGCTTCTCTGTACGAAGAGGTCTTTTCTGTTCCAGAGCGCTGCTGACAGCAGGCGATCTTGTCTTTGGGTCTTTTACCCAAAATCAAACCCGGCAAGTCTTCCTCAGAGCCTCTGAGTGTTTCATGTGTGAGCCACAGTCTGCCACGCCACCCGCCGCCCCAGGCACCTCCCACTTGGACCGACCGTGTCTGTCTGTCTGTCCGTCCGCTTGCGGTCCTGACGGCCCTCCCGGGGTGGAGGGCTAAGGCCAGGGCTGGGAAGTGCTTGCGGCTGGGACTGGTGTTCAGCGTGCTATCCGATCCCCCTCGGTGACCAGCCTCTGGTTTCACCTGACAATATTGAAATTGGGTTTCAGAACAGGTGGTTGACCCGGCTGGCTGAGGCTCAGGAGTGGAGTGTCAACCTGGGAACCAGGAGGTCAGGGTTCAATTCCCGGTCAGGGCACAGGCCTGGGTTGTGGGCTCCCTCCCCAGTAGGGGGCGTGCAGGAGGCAGCTAGTCCTTGATTCTCTCTCATCATGGATGTTTCTCTCTCCCTCTCCCTTCCTCTCTGACATCAATAAACATATTTAAAAAAAACAAAACAAAAAAACTAAGCTTCCGCCGAATCCGGTGTGGCTCAGTGGATAGAGCGTGGGCCTGCGGACTGAAAGGTCCCGGGTTCGATTTCGGTCGGGGGGCATGTATCTTGGTTGCGGGCACATCCCCAGTGGGGGGTGTGCAGTAGGCAGCTGGTCGATGTTTCTCTCTCATAGATGTTTCTAGCTCTCTGTCCCTCTTTCTCTCTCTTCCTCTCTGTAAAAAATCAATAAAATATATTTTTTAAAAACCAAAACAAAACAAAAAACTAAGCTCCCGGCCTCTGCAGGGCAGACCCGCCGCCAGGCCGGGAAGGTCGTGGGGAGAACGCTTTCGACATCCCGGCGGTTCTGCGCTGAGGCCACAGGCGGCGAGCGACACCGGGGCTTCTGCTCCGCGGCGATGGGCAGGGAGGACGGGGCCGGGCAGTGGCGCTGTGCGGAGGGCCACCGGGAGGCGGCCGCGCTGGCGTCAGCCCGGAGCCCAGAGCCCCCTGCACAGCCGCCCCCGGCCTCTGCCTCCTGGCCGGCCTGTGCCCTGGGGCGTCCGCTCGCCTAGGCCAGCCTGCGGGCGCGGGGGAGGCGGGCTCCTGAGGCGGGGCCCGGACAAACGTGTTCCGTGTGATTATCCGTTACCAGCGATGGAGGAGCCGAGCGGTGCTGTGTGTGGCTCCCGGGCCGTTGTAATAGCCTCTGGTTGTTTTGTTGAATCTGAAATCAGACATTGGAGTTCGAGGGCCCATTTTGGTCCCCGTGGGAGGAGACGGGAGGAGCTAGAGGGTAAGCTGGGGGCCTGGGCCCGCGACAGCTCAGGGCACGTCTGGTCTACCAGTTAGCCCTGGCCCGGCCTTTCTTTCCTTTCAATATATTTTTATTGGTTTCAGGGAGGAAGGGAGAGAGAGAGAGAGATACAAATGATGAGAGAGAATCACGGATCGGCTGCCTCCCACACGCCCCACGCTGGGGAAGAGCCCGCAACCTGGGCCTGGGCCCTCATTGGGAATGGAACCCTGACCTCCTGGTTCCAGGCTGATGCTCAGCCGCTGAGCCCCACCGCGGGGCTGGCCTGCCTTTGCGGTGGGCGGCCCGCTCTCTCGCTCTGCCCTGGGCAGACTGCAGATGGCCCTCGGGGAAGGAGGAGGCGCTTCTCAGGAAGGCGGGACTCTTTCTCACGTCAGTCACGCTCTGAGCACTGAGCACGCGCACAGAGCATCGTTTTGTAAATCGCGTCCTGGCCGTCCCCCTCCAGGTGGGAAACTCGCAGGTTTTAAATCAGGGCCATCACTCCGCCCGCTTCTCACAGCCGCTGGGTTCCGATGGGGAGCACCACCTTCACACCTGGCCTCCCAGGTCCAAAGAACCAGGTCCAGAGGGGCCAGTGACCTCCCCAAGGCCACCCGCAGCTCAGGGGCAAAGGTCACCCCGCAGGTCAGAGGCAAAGGTCACCCCGCAGCTCTGGGGCAAAGGTCACCCCGCAGGTCAGAGGCAAAGGTCACCCTGAGCTCAGGGACAAAGATCACCCCGCAGGTCAGGGGCAAAGGTCACCCCGCAGGTCAGGGGCAAAGGTCACCCCACAGCTCAGGGGCAAAGGTCTCCCCGCAGGTCAGGGGCAAAGGTCACCCTGAGCCCAGGGACAAAGGTCACCCCGAGCTCAGGGACAAAGCCGAGAAGATCACAGGCCCCCCATCCACCAGGCCTCGCCACGCTGCCTGGAGAGGCGCCTGGGGTCAAACTGGCCCCAAGACTGTGCCTTGGGTGCTGTGAGCCTCCCGCCGTCATTCACTGGCGATGCTGGCGGACCCGTTCCGGGGTGGAGGGGTGCTGCCCACCATGACCCGGAGCCACCCCCAGGGCCTGCCGCTGCCGAGTCCCCGTCAGGCCCGGCTGCAGCTCGCACTCGGGGTGCGGCTCTGGGCGTCCGGGAGAGACGCCGCCTGTTGGGAGCTACAGCCGAGGCTGCCTCCAGCACCCCCCGCAGGGCTCACCCTGGGCGGGACCCGCAACGAGGCCGCCCCCGCCCTCTCAGAGCCTTCGCCGCCGATCTGCCCGGCGGCCGACAAGCCTCCGCCGCGTTCAGCCATTGTTCCTGAGCAGCCGCCGTCGCCAACGCCGGTTTTGATTGAAATCATCGCGACGATTTCCTTCTTCCAAAATGCTGACAAACGGGCCTTTGTGTCGACGCCGACGGAGCCGCCAGCCTGTTTACATCAGATCGTGTACAACACGCGTCCCGGCTGCGCGGCCGCCGGGGGAGGCCGGTGCCGCATGCTGGCAGCGCGCCGTCCGCACCGGCTGATCCGGGAACACCACTCGCACGCCTCCCGAGCTGGCGCCCGCCCCTGTGCCGAGCCCACCACAAAGGAAAGGAAACACTTAAGATGCAAAAATATGCCCGGAACCCGAGCCAAACACGGGTTTTAATTACAGAGCCAGGTCGTCTCCCCGCCATTGTTCCCGTCGGTGCTGGCGTGTGTGTGTGTGTGTGTGTGTGTGTGTGTGTGTGTGTCTGTGTGTGTGTGTGTTTGTGTGTGTGTCTGTGTGTGTGTGTTTGTGTGTGTGTCTGTGTGTGTCTGTGTGTGTGTCTGTGTGTGTGTGTCTGTGTGTGTGTGTATCTGTGTGTGTGTCTGTGTGTGTTTGTGTGTGTGTGTCTGTGTGTGTGTGTCTGTGTATGTGTCTGTGTGTGTGTGTGTGTGTGTGTGTGTGTGTATCTGTGTGTGTGTGTGTGTGTGTGTGGAGGGGGGGGCGGCCTGGAGAGGGGGCCGGCGTTCGGGGACAGTTCAAGGTCAGACGCCTGAGGCTCGGAGCCAGGCCACCCAGGCCATCGATCCGGCTGCCACCTCGCTCGGCTCCAGGGGGACGGGCCTGCAGGCTCCGGGGCACGGTCAGTGTCCTCGGCCCATGCTGCCCGCAGAGGGGCGTCCCTGCCCCGCAGGGCCCATCTCTCCTCAGCGCCGGCCCCCTGCCTCCTGCCGGGGGCCTGGCTTCCTGGTCCAGGGATCAGCTCTGCGTGACCTCAGCCCAGCCGTGGCCTCTGAAGCCCAGCCCCCGTCGGTCCAGGGAGACAGTGACCCACACGCCAGGGCGGGGAGGGGGGCGGGGAGGTCGTGCGGGTTCCGTAAAGGAGCTGGAAGTCAGGGAGCCGAGGGGGCCACGCAGACGCCCTGTTCGGGTGCCGGTGCGGTATGCCCAGATGGACCGACGGCCGAGGGAGGGCTGGTCACCGGCCCCTTGGGCTACGAGAGCCCCCGAGCCCCCGAGGAAGGTCTGTGGGCACATGAATATGTACGTTTCCTTTCTGTCAAAGTCTTGTTTTCACGCATACACGCACACACACACACACACACATACACACACACCTACACACACACAAATACACACCTGCACATACACACACCTGCACATGCCTACACACACCTGCACCTGTACACATACACGTGCACACACCTGCATACACATGTACACACCTGCGCACACACACCTACGCACAAATACACGCACGTATGTACACACCTACCTGCACACACAGTTACATATGCACACACTTGCACACATACACCTACACACACACCTGCACACACACACAAATACAAACCTGCACACACACCTGCACTCACACACACACACACATACACACACACAAAGAAAAACAACCAGACAAGAAGCACAGACCCTTCGCCAGCCCCCTCTAGCCCTGACTCCGGCCCGGCTGGCCTTGGGGAGCCCACATGGGGGGCTGGCCGTGGCCTCTGTCTGGGTGTCCCTCCTGTGCTGGCTCAGCCGGGGCTGTTTGCTTGGTCATTTGGTTTCTGCTTCTCACTCTGCCCAGGCCCCGCCATCGCTGCACCATCGGGCGGCGGCGCCATTGGACGTGGGAGGATGTCGCCGAGATGCAGCTCTCAGAGGCCCCAGTGAGTTAGACCAACAACAGCCGTCCCATTGCCGAGCCGTCTGCGGGAGCCCGACCTGTGCGTGCGTGTGCGCGTGTGTGTGAGTGTGCGTACATGCATGTGTGTGTGTGTGTCTTAGTCCTCACCCGAGGATATTTTTCCGTTGGTTTTTAGAGAGTGAAAGGGAGGGGGAGAGACAGAGAGAGACACACCACACCGCTTGGTTGCCTCCCGCACTCGCCCCAACCAGGGCCAGGGATGAAGCCTGCACCGGAGGTACGTGCCCCTGGCCAGAGTCAAACCGCGGGCACTGCAGTCTGCGGGCAGACGCTCTACCCACGGAGCCACCGGCCAGGGCTCCCGAACTTCTTCACGGTTTTAGCGTGGCCTCCCCTTCCCCTCTGGTGAGTCGGAGTGGACCCGCCGGGCCGTCCACGGACCTCGGGACACGGCCCTCCGGGGCCCCGCCTCCCCTCACAGCGCCCGTCCACCAACAACTTTAAGAACAAACTTAACTTTCCTAAACAGAAATAATTTCATCATTTCGTGTGGCATTAACGCCCGCTGCCTCGATATGTTATCTGTATTTTTCTTGTTGACATCCAACCAATTCAGAAGCAGAAATCCATCCTCGGGTTTTGCTGCGGGTCGTAAATCATAAAAAGGTTATATTTTATGAAAGCCGGAGCCGCGGAGTGAACAGCACATTTATATCCAAAGAGTTTCATCCATTAGGCGGCCGTGACAGGGCCCGTGGGCGAGAACCTGGTTTTCTTACTTAAAAAGCTTAGTCCTTTTGTAGACTCCTGCCGGGACCTATAACAGCTGGAATTGGGTTTTTTATGCCTCTGAGGCCTCCGAGTGAATGTTACACTTTTCCATTATTTTCTTTTTTCTTTGGAGAAAACCAGGCTACCTGCTTATTGCCTAAAACCCACACCCCATGATTGGGCTGCCGTAAAATCTGTCTTCTGCCCTCCCCTCCCGCGTCTCGCCAACGTCCCGAACTGCATGCAGACGCGGTGCCCGGCTTGGCTGCACTCGTGGAGGTGGGAGGTGGGGCGGGGCGGCTCCTGAGAGGGGTCGGCTGACGGATGGCACACCGGCCCAAACTTCAGCCCGAGGGGCACCCGGCGGCTTTGACCTCGCTAACGCACAAAAAATAGGAATAAACTCAAATCTTAACACCCCCCTGGTTCCAGCGTGAGAACACCTTCACGCCTCCCGACTGTTTCACAAGGTGGGAGGCGGCTGAAACACAAAGGCACAAGCCCGGCCCTGGCCGGTGTGGCTCAGTGGACAGAGCGTCGGCCAGCAGACCGAAGGGTCCCGGGTTCAATTCTGGTCCAGGGCAGCTGCCTCGGTGGCAGGCTCCTCCCCAGCCCGGGGCCCTGGTCGGGCCCGTGCAGGAGGCAGCCCATCGATGTGTGTCTCTCACATGGCCATGGTCCTCTCTGTCTCTCCCCCTCTCTCTGCCGCTCTCTCTGAAATCAACGGGAAAATGCCCTCCGTGAGGAATCGCAGACACGCAGGCCTGAGCCCGGGCCGGGCTGCCCGCTACCGACACGGCCGGGCGCCTGCCCCGGGGCCGTTAGAGCCGGGCCCTGTCTGTCCGTGCACCGTGTGTGTCGCCTGCGGTCACGGACCGAGCTTGGGGCCGGGGCAGCCGCGGACACGGCCCCACCGCCGTGGCCTCGGCCGGCAGCCCGGCTCCGCGCCGGCAGAGCGGCCGCCCTGAGTCCGGGGAATAATCACCGACAATTAAGGAGATGAAGTACCCGCGCCTCGGCCCGGCCCGCCGGCCTGCTTGTGCGTTTGATGTGGGAGCCACTGGGGCTCCCCGGCCGCGGCGGACAATGTGTCCGAGCGCGCGGAGCCCGGCCCTCCCGCAGATGAAAGAGGGAGAGGCGGAAGACGTGTTAAAACTGACCGCTTCTGCGTGGGGAAATAGGGCAGGACGGTATTGTAATGCACTTTAATCTTCCCTAATGCAGCCGGCACGGACGCCGGCCAACCTCCCTTTGAAACGGCGTCCGCGCCGAGCCGGTTAATGAGGCCATTGTGGAGGGAGCGGGCGGGGCGGGAGGAGGGCTGATTCCGAAGATGAAAGGCAGGAATTAAAGTCGGATTCGCCTAAATGCTGGGGCCCGGGCCAGGCGTGAGGACGGAGCGGAGCCGGTGCCTCCGGCTGGGGGGACCCTCCCCGCCACAGAGCGGCGTCCGAGATGGAAGTGCTCTGAGGGCCCGAATAATTAACGTGTTAAAAGGTTTTCCTAATAAAAAAAATGGTCTGACAATAACAACAGTTTTAATCATTTTATTGGAGAAATTAGCTGGGTGGCGAGCGTGTGTTTGTGCGGAAGCAGCGTGTGCAGAGCCGGGGGCCATGTCCACTCCGAGCTCCGCTCCAGGCGCCCTCAGCGGGCCGAGGCGCGAAGAGCAGGCTGCCCCGGGAGCGGGGGGGCGGGGGCAGTAATCGGGCCGGGGCAGCAATC
>NW_023425460.1:47098785-47181285 GCF_014108245.1 Pipistrellus kuhlii
GAGACTCCGCTCCGCCGCGGCTTCGCCCGGCAACCGAGACAATGCCGGGAGCCGCGTGCCCTCTGCCGGGAGCCGCGTGCCCTCTGCCGGGAGCCGCGTGCCCTCTGCCGGGACAGCGCGGCTCTCGGCTCCGGAACGCTCCCCGCCCACGGGCTCGCTGTCCGATGACGCGGGAGGTTAAATATATCCCCAGACAAAGGCCGCAGACAGACGCTCTCTGACAAGACTTCGCTCCTCTGAGCCGGCATCTTCCACGCCCGTTAAAAGGGCCCGTGGCGAGCCGGCGAGGCTGACTCAGGCCGGGGAGGGGACAGCCGGATGGACGGACGGCTGTGTGCGCGGCTGCGGGTTCGAGCAAAGCTCTGCAGCCTCCCTTGGGGCTGCTCCCACTTCCTGGAGAGTCTAAGGCAAATGTCCACCTTCTTTTTCCACCTTTATCCGTGTTCGCCCTTCCGATCTCAGCCTTGTCTGTGGCTGTGGATTTATTTTAATTTTTAAAAATATTTTGTTATTGATTTCAGGAAGGAAGGGAGAGGGAGAGGGAGGGAGGGGGAGGGAGAGAGGGAGAGGGAGAGGGAGAGGGAGAGGGAGAGGGAGAGGGACAGGGACAGGGAGAAACATCCGTTAGGAGAGGGAATCATGGATGGGCTGCCGCCTGCATGCCCCCACTGGGGACCAAGCCCACATCCCGGGCCTGTGCCCTGACCAGGAATTGAACCCTGACCTTCTAGTTCCTAGGTCAATGCTCAGCCCCTGAGCCACGCAGTGGGGGCTGGACTTATTTTCAAACCGAGTTGTTACGTCTAAAAACCAATCAGAACCGCAACAGGTCCCGGAGGCAGCAGCGTGGCCGGTTCCTGGCCCTGGGCCTGAGCCGTCGGGAAACTCAATCCGGGAGGCGGAGAGAGACGGGGAGACCTGACCATGACCCCCTCCTGCCCCCGAGCTTTTTGTGTTTTTTTCATCCTCACGTGAGGATGCTTTTCACTGATTTTCAGAGAGAGAAGCATCGATGTGAGAGAAGCACAGGGCGCAGGCCGGGGAGGAGCCTGCACCGAGGTCCGTGCCCCGACCGGACGGAACCTTCCAGCAGGGCCCGCAGACGGCACGGGAGCGGGGACCAGGCTGTCTGTCTCTCTCAGCCTGACGGGCCGTCGGCGCGGGCACCGGGACCACAGAATGCAATCAGGAGCGTAATGAGCACGGGTTAAGCTCCCACTATCCCTCATCCTCATTGCGGGCCCTGCCTCCGGGAGAGTGGAGATGGATGCGGCCGTTTCCTGGCCTTGTTATATCCTTGTCATTAGAACAGAGCGTCCTGGTCCGAGCATCTCGTCCGTCATGAGGGGGATGGGCAGCGGGAGGGCACCGAGCGTCACGGTGGGCGTCGCCAAGGGGACAGGCAGACCCGCACTCGCCCCGTCCCGCAGCCTGGAGAGAGGAGAGAGAGAGAGAGAGAGAGAGAGAGAGAGAGAGAGAGAAGGAACAAGAGAGAGAGAGACAGAGAGAGAGAGAGGGGGGGGAACAAGAGAGAGAGAGAGAGAGAGAGAGAGAGAGAGAGGGACAGAGAGAGAGAGACAGAGAGAAGGAACGAGAGAGAGAGAGACAGAGAGAGACAGAGAGAGAGAGACAGAGAGAGAGAGAGAGAGAGAGAGAGAGAGAGAGAAGGAACAAGAGAGAGAGAGAGGGGGGGGAACAAGAGAGAGAGAGACAGAGAGAGAGAGAGAGAGAGAAGGAACAAGAGAGAGAGAGAGACAGAGAGAGAGAGAGACAGAGAGAGAGGAACAAGAGAGAGAGACGAGAAGAGAGACAGAGAGAAGAGAGAGAAGAATGAGAGAGAGAGAGAATGAGAGAGAAGATAAGAGAGAGAGAGAAATGAAGAGAAGAGAGAGAAGAACTGAGAGAGGAGAGAGAGAGAGAGAAGGAACAGAGAGAGAGAGAACAGAGAGAAGGAGGACAGAGAGAGAGAGAGAGAGAGAAGAGAAGGCAATGAGAGCGAGAGAGAGAAGAATGAGAGAGAGAGAGAGAGACAAAGGCGAATAGAGAGACGGAATGGCGGACAGAGAGAGATGAGACTAGCGAGAGAGACGAATGAGCGAAAGACACAGAGCAGAGAGATAGCGAAGACGAGAGAAGAGCGAAGATGATGAGCGAGGAAGAGGAGAGAAGAGAAGGACAGAGAGCGAGACAAAGAGAGAGAGCCGAGATAGAGAGTCGAGAGAAAGGGGGAACCAAACACCCTATGACGTGTTCTTGAGGGAGCGGACACCGGGAAGCAGGGGACACTGGGCAGGACAGCCTGTGGGCAGCCGGCCCGTCTCCGGTGTGTCCGTGGCTTCTGGGCGAGACGTGCACTGGGGTAAACTCGATGAACAGGTGACCAGGGCTCCACAGAGGTCCCAGGATTTGCCCAAAAACGTACATTCAGCCCTGGGCTGACCCCCCCCCCCAACCAGGCCGGCCCTGAGGGCAGTGCCTCCCAGCCACCCAGCACAGCTCCCACCTCCTTTCCTGACCCGCCAGTCCTCCGCCGGCCGGAGGGAGCCGGTCCCTGACCACGGACGGAGGGACGGACGGACGGAGGGACGGACGGACAGTGGGACGGACAGACAGAGGGACAGACGGACGGAGGGACAGATGGACGGAGGGACAGATGGACGAAGGGACAGACGGACGAAGGGACAGACAGAGGGCAGACGGACGGAGGGACAGACAGAGGGACAGACGGATGGAGGTACAGACGGACGGAGGGACAGATGGACGGAGGGACAGATGGACAGAGGGACGGACGGAGGGACAGATGGACGGAGGGACAGACGGATGGAGGGACGGACGGACAGAGGGACGGACGGAGGGACAGATGGACGGAGGGACAGACGGACAGAAGGACAGACGGACGGAGGGACGGACGGACAGAGGGACGGACGGAGGGACAGATGGACGGAGGGACAGACAGACAGAGGGACAGACGGAGGGACGGACGGAGGGACGGACAGACGGAGAGACAGACGAACGGAGGGATGGACGGGAACGTGCGCCGAGGAGCCGCCGAGCGTTGGGGTCTGACACCCCTCCTCTGACCGACACCCCTCGCGGGCTGTGGCTGTGCCGGAGAACACCCGTCCTAGAAACCAGGGGAAGCCCCGGGAGGAAGGCTGGCCGTGCGGTGAGACGGGTGAGTGTGCAGGCCGCGCGGGGGAGTGTCTGCTGCCGGTGCGGGCCGGGTCAGATGCCGCCGGCCGCCGGCGTCCGCGGAGACGTCCGTTAGAAACGGGGCGCAGGCTAATGTGACCTCCCTCCCTGCACCCCCACCCCCCGAGCCCCTGACGGGGAGGGAACGGAGCGAGTGGCTCCGACACGGGGGCCGTGGTGCTGGCCCGGCCGCTGGGCGCCTGCTCTCCCGCTGACACCCGTGCCCGGCCGCTGGGCGCCTGCTCTCCCGCTGACACCGTGCCCGGCGCTGACGCCTGCTCTCCCGCTAACACGGTGCCCGGCGCTGGAATTCGTGCACATTGAAAGGGGGACCCAGAGTCAAGTCCCCGCCCACCCACATGCACCTCAAAATCACACCCTTGTCAAGCCCCGACGGGCAGGGGCAGCCTCAGGCCTCCTGGCCCAGCGCCAGGACAGGGGGCGTGGCCTGAGGCCCCCCCGTCAAGCCCTGCCAGGTGGGGGGGTGTAGCCTTAGGTCCCCTGTCAAGCCCCCCTGGTGGGGGTGCAGCCTGAGTTCCCTGACCCAGCACTGGGGGTGCACTGTGAGGTCCCCCATCAAGCCCCACTGGGGGGGGTCGTAGCCTGAGGTCCCCTGCCAAGCCCCACCAGGCAGGGGAGGGCTAGCCTCAGGTCCCTGCTGACTGCTCTGCTCGTTAAGGCTCCTTAAGGGAACTTGGCCTCAGCTGTGGGTGCAGCCACCTTTGTGACGGAGTGATGGTCAATCAGCATATCCCCTCTCTATTAGGCAGGATGAGGTGCAATGAATCAATGTTTTGCTCTCACATCCAAGTTTCCCTCTCTCTCCCTCTCCCTTCCTCTCTCTCTAAAAGTCAACTTAAAAGTCTTTAAAATAAATAATAACCGGCACAGCCCACGGATATTTCTTTTCCTTGAAAAATGTGCGTCAGGGAGCGGGCACGGAAGCTCCCGGCATCCGGGCCGTTTCGGAGGGACCTCCCGGGGAGCCCCGTGTCTGAACCCAAGTCCGAGTCCGGCAGACACCCCGGTGGTGGCTGCCGAGGGCGCGGCGGTCTGCACGGCGTGTCTGTGAGGAGGCAGTGCCCTCCTGGCGGGAGGGCGGGCAGGACGGGAGCCCCTGTTTCAAAGCCAGAGACCGTGGCCCCAGGCTGCCCTGCATGCTCCCTTCGCTCCTCCGTCCGGGACCCCTCGGCCACGCTAACGCTGAACCTCCTTATTCCTGCAAAACGCAGCTGAGAGCACTCACCCCCTCAGCCCACACCCCAGATGGGGAGGCTGAGGTCCACACGCAGGCAGCGAGGGAGGCAGCCTGGAGCCCGACCCCGTCTCCAATGCCCAGGACTTCCCTCCGCGGGACGCCCGGTGTCGGAATCCAGGCCTCGGGAACGGACCGCGGCGCCGAGGAGCCGGTGACAACGGCACCGGCCGCTCCGCCGCTAACTTGCCCCTGGGCCTCTCACGGCCCACGTGCCCCCCGGACAATCGGCGGACAGGGATGTGCAGCCACTTTGAACCTCAGACCCTTTCAATCTCAGCGTCCTCGCTGAGCAGCTTCAGACAGAGTGTCCAGGCCCGGCCGCTCCCGCCCGTTCCCGGGGAAATGATGTTGTGCTGACATCTGACCCCGGTCCAGGCCCACGTGGCGCCCTCACTCAGCTCAGCGGCGAAGGCAGCAGCTCGGGGACAAAGGAAATGGGGCTGGAGCGGCGGTGACGGGCCTGAAGCGGAGGCTGACGCCTCGCCGAGGCGGCTGCTGGTTTCACGTTCGTTTTAAATCCCACCTGCTCGGCCATCCTTTCCCGTGTGCCACTCACGGCGAGGCTGGCGGGTGGGGACCGGCCGCGGGACCGACAGTGGACCGGCCGCCTTCCGTCTCATACCCAGGAGCAATGGTTTTTAAAAATGTGTTTTTACTGATTTCAGAGGGAGAGGGAGAGGGCCGGGGAGAGGGAGATGGAAACATCAAATTGGCCCTGGCCAGTGTGGTCCAGTGGGTAGAGCGTCGGCCTGCAGACCAAAGAGCCTTGGGTTTGATTCTGGTTGAGGGCACAGACCTCCCCAGCCAGGGGCCCTGGTGAGGGCACATGCAGGAGGCAACCAATCAACGTGTTTCTCTCACATCGCTGTTTCTCTCGGTCTTTCCCTCTCCCTGAAAGATCAACAGAAAAATATCCTCAGATGAGGATTAACCAAAGAAGGAAAAAGAAAGAAGCAACAACGATGAGAGAGGATCAGGGACCGGCTGCCTCCTGCCCTCTCCTCAGGGCTGGAGCCGGCAGCCCTGGCTGTGCCCTGACGGGAATCAGCGTGACCTCCTGGCTCACAGGGCGATGCTCACCGCGGAGCCGCGCCGGCCGGGCGGGTCTCCGTGATTCTCGTGGACACACTCCCCCCGGCCCTCCCTCCGCAGGTGCTCTCTCCCGGGACGATGTCCCGGCAGAACCAGGGCCGCCCGCCGTGAGGACCCGCCGCAGAGAGGAGGGGCTGGAACCTCGGGGAGCCGGAAGGCAGGGGAGGGGGGGCCTCCTCGGGCGGCTTCCCTGGGGCACACCGGCTCCCGGGCCCTTCCACCTGCGCTCTGTCCCCCAGACCTGGAAGCCGGGTTTGCCGTCTCCCGAGGCCCATCCCCGAGCTGGCCAGAGGCCTCGGGGGGCGCCGCCCAGTCACAGCACGGAGGCAGGAGAGCGCTCGGCTGGCGGCCCTCGGGGTGCCCCGGGGCCGGGCACAGGGGCAGGTGTCCTGGTGTGGCTCTCCTCGGAGCGCCTGCTGGGGGCGGCCTGGAAAACCGCAGTGTCTCTGAGGCCATTGCCGCGCTGAGGGTCGCGGCACAAACCTCTCGGACCGCAGGGCTCATGGTTCGAGGCGGCCCCGAGGGCCCCCACGGGGGAGAGCGCGGCGATCCGCAGACACCAGGCCGCCCCGTCCCCGCCCGGCGGAAGACGGATGTCCGACGCGCGGCCCCGGGCGCTCGGTAATAAAACCCTTTTAGAGAGGCGAGCCGGCACTCGCTACAGGAAACCACTGCCATTTTTCTGGAGGAAAAAATGAAGCCCGTCTCCCAGCGGCACCGTCGGCCCTTTTATGGAGACTCCGGCCGTGGGATCCACGAAGGAAGGAAAGGAAGGAGAGGGAGAAGAGGAGGGGGGAAAGGAGGAGGAGAGGGGGAGGGGAAGGAGGAGGATGAGGAGGAGGAGGAGGAGGAGGGCGAGGGGGAGGAGGGCGAGGGGGAGGAGGAGAGACATGAGACAGGCCCAGGCCTGGCCGGGGGGCTCAGGGCTGATTCCCGGTCGGGGCACAGGCCCGGGGTGTGGGCTCCATCCCCAGTGGGGGGGGGGGGAGGCGTGCAGGAGGCAG
Source organism: Pipistrellus kuhlii (assembly GCF_014108245.1). NCBI lineage: Eukaryota > Metazoa > Chordata > Mammalia > Chiroptera > Vespertilionidae > Pipistrellus > Pipistrellus kuhlii. The sequence goes on from NW_023425460.1 coordinate 47,105,332, forward strand.
CCGGTCCGTGATTCTCCCTCATCACGGATGCTTCTCTCTCCTTCTCCCTCTCCCTTCCTCTCTGAAATAAATAAAAAATATATACATATTTTTTAAAACCGATCCCCAGTCCTCCCTGACACGAGTCCCCTGTCACGTCCCCGGCCGGGGCCGGCACGGCTCCCTCTCCGCCGCCGTAATTGCCGCCGGAGAGGCGTGGGCTGCCGCCGCCCGGATGATTAAAGGGAGAAGTTTTCCGGGCATTAGCGGCGGCAGAGTGGCCGGAGCCGCTTGCGAGAGGGAGAGGCGGATAAAGAGCTGGCACTCAGCATCATTGAAAGCCTCGCGCTTGTTAGAGCCGGTAAAAGGCAGGGCCGCGGCGCGTCCTCTCCAATTACCGCGGGCACACACCTTGAAGGTCCCTTTGAATCGCGGCCGCCGGCCCCCGGGCCCCTCCCGCCGCCCCCCTCGCCGGGCCATTTATCGGTGCATTAGGGAGGGGGGGGGACGAGGCGCCCGGAGTTCACTTCCCACCGCCGCCCGCGGCCCATTTAGGCTGAATGACTCCGAGCAGGGACGCGCCTGGGGCTCCGCGCCTCTTCAGGAGACACTTGGTTTTGTGTTGTTCCTTTTCTTCTCCTTTTTCCCTTTTCTTTATTCTTTATTCTTTTTTCTTTTCTTTTTATCGCGGAGAAATAATTGATCCGCCGCACGCTGTCCACCGTCCAGCGGGGCGGCCCGCCACCTGGTTAGCATTCCTCCCGCCCCCGCCCCCGCCCCCGCCCCCGCCCCCGCCCGGCTGGTTAAACAATGCTCCATCACTCGCAGCCCCGAGCAAACGGGAAAGCTCAGCAGAGTAAATAAAAAGTCCCAAAAAAATCACCGGCTGGAGGGTAAGTACTTTTATTCCTGCACTTTCGCTGCCGGGGAATTATTATTCCGGCCGCCGGGCGGGGAGGGGGCGGGGGGGGGGGGAGAAAGGCCGTTATTCACAGGATGATTGCCTCCCCCCCTCCCTCCGGCCCTCCAGAGCCCGCTGATTACAGCCAAGTGTGGCCATCCATTCCGTCTTATTGACAAAGGTCCTTAATTACCGGCGGCAGTAATACCTGCTATTAAACCCCGCTCCACAGAGCCCGCCAACGAGCCGCGCCGGCACGCTTTGTGCGAGGCTCCAGGGGCGGGGCGGGGCGGGGGGCCCTTTGTGCATCGCCTGCGGTGGGTGGGGGCCAGAATGTGAGATTAAAAGCCCTCCTTCGGCGTCGGGCCTGGGGGGGGCGGGCAGAGGGCCCCGGTGGTACGGGCACTTTGCTCAGCCCCGGCTCACACCGACAGCTGACGGGTTCAGTAAGCGATGCAAAGCCCAAAATGGCAGGAACGGCCGAAGCCGGTGTGGCTCAGTGGATAGAGCGTCGGCCTGTGGACTGAAGGATCCCAGGTTCGATTCCGGTCAGGGGCATGGACCTTGGTGGCCGGCACACCTCCGGTGGGGGGTGTGCAGGAGGCAGCTGATCGATGTTTCTCTCTCGTCGATGTTTCTAGCTCTCTATCCCTCTCCCTTTCTCTCTGTAAAAAAATAACTGAATATATATTTTTTTAAAAATGGCAGAACCTTCGCGCGGTGCCCGGTGGGTCCCGCGTGTCACAGGGGCTTCCGCCCGCAGTTAAGAGCCGGGTGAATGCAGTTGCCAGCCGTCGCCGCGGCGCTGCCCGCCTGGCCTCCGTGCCGCTCCTGCCGGGCACCGGGAGGTGCCATCCGGCAGAGTGGGGGCCTCGTGTCCTCGGCAGCCCCGGTTTCTGCCTCCGCTCCCGACGCCACGGCGATGGCTTTGGGGGGAGTTTCTTTTACATTCACTCACCTTCCCTCCCGCGGGGTGGCAGCGGGGAGCTGGCCACGGGCAGTGCGTGGTCACCGCACAGGAACGGACCACGGAACACTGCCCACGGAGGTGATGGCGTTTTAGCCGCCCGGACGGGAGCTGTGGGAATCTGAGGGGTTCCTGGCACAGCAGACACTGGGTCTGGCCCTGAGCCGGCCAGGGAGGCCCAGGGAACTGGGGGCCACAGGGCTTTCCAACCCCTGACAAGAGGCAGATCTCAGACCGAGTCCAGGCCCCCCGAAGATGGGGCGCCCCAACCCCAGCCAAGTGCGTACCAGGATCTACCTCCCCACCGCGCTCCCTGCTTCCTGCTGGTGCCCAGGACAACACCAACACCTGCCACTCGTGAAATCTCAGCAATCTCTTACAGACACACCAGCGGCCCCGTGCACGGATTCGTGCACAGCGGAAGGAAATGGATTAGAAGAAATATTAGAATATCGCTGCTCACCATTTCTCTCTAATAGAAGTGTCAGAGATGAAAGAAAATTAGTGAGATGTGTATGAAAATAACATATAAATTGGTTAATAAATAAGTAATAACAACAAAGACACGACATAAAAACAACAGTTGGCCTTCAGATACATTCTGTCCACCCCGCTGGCTTCTTTCGGCCTCAGAGGGGCGCTGTGCCCGTAGCTGGTCTCCAGACACATACTGTCAACGACGCCGCCACCTCCCAGCTTCAGAATGTCAACAAAATGACCACATTCCCGATCGACAGTGACGGATGGAAACACACACGTGCGATTGGCGCCAGCCAGAGCTTTATATGCATCCTGCAGGCACAAGTCGACATTCATTTTTAAGTTGCCAGTGCACATCATGTGTACCAGCCGGTCGGTCGCTCAGGTGAATGGACAGACAGTTGGTCACTTAGCCTTTTATATATAAAACTATTTTTAATTGATTTCCGAGAGGACAGGAGAGAGATAGAAACATCAATGATGAGAGATGCACGCCCCCAACTGGGGATGGAGTGACAACCCAGGCGAGACCTCCTGGTTCATAGGTCGACGCTCACCCGCTGAGCCACACGGGCCGGGCTCACCGAAACCCTGAGCTGGCGCCTTTGGCCCGGGCCCGCCTCGCAGACCACGAACACCTCCCTGCTCAGGTCTGGGCGCACCCCCTCCGGGCGCACCCTCTCTCTGGGCACACCCTCTCTCTCTGGGCGCACCCCTCTCTCTGGGCGCACCCTCCCCTCCGGGCGCACCCTCTCCCTCCGGGCGCACCCTCTCCCTCCGGGCGCACCCTCTCCCTCCGGGCGCACCCTCTCCTCGGGCGCACCCTCTCTCTCCGGGCGCACCCTCTCCTCCGGGCGCACCCTCTCCCTCGGGCGCACCCCTCTCTCTCCGGGCGCACCCTCTCCCTCCGGGCGCACCCTCTCCCTCCGGGCGCACCCTCTCTCTCCGGGCGCACCCTCTCCCTCCGGGCGCACCCTCTCCCTCCGGGCGCACCCTCTCTCTCCGGGCGCACCTCCGGGCGCACCCTCTCTCTCCGGGCGCACCCTCTCCCTCTGGGCACACCCTCTCCCTCCGGGCGCACCCTCTCTCTCCGGGCGCACTCTCTCTCTCCGGGCGCACCCTCTCCCTCCGGGCGCACCCTCTCTCTCCGGGCGCACCCTCTCTCTCCAGGCGCACCCTCTCTCTCCGGGCGCACCCTCTCTCTCCGGACGCACCCTCTCTCTCTGGGCACACCCTCTCTCTCCGGGCACACCCTCTCCAGGCACACCCTCTCCCTCTGGGCGCACCCTCTCCCTCTAGGCACACCCTCTCTCTCCGGGCACACCCTCTCTCTCTGGGCGCACCCTCTCCCTCCGGGCGCACCCTCTCCCTCCGGGCGTCGGGCGCACCCTCTCCCTCTGGGCGCACCCTCTCTCTCTGGGCGCACCCCTTCCGGGCGCACCCTCTCCCTCTGGGCACACCCTCTCCCTCTGGGCGCACCCTCTCTCTCTGGGCGCACCCTCTCTCTCTGGGCGCACCCTCTCTCTCTGGGCGCACCCTCTCCCTCTGGGCACACCCTCTCCCTCTGGGCGCACCCTCTCTCTCTGGGCGCACCCTCTCCCTCTGGGCGCACCCCCTCCGGGCACACCCTCTCCCTCTGGGCACACCCTCTCCGGGCGCACCCTCTCCGGGCTCCCCGAGGGGAGCTGAGGGGGGCTGTCCTGTCTCTGCTCGGCCGCCCGTGCAGAAATGGCCGCCGCAGCCCCGCCCCTCCTCCCGGGGAAGAGGGGCGCCCGCACACAGGTGTCCCCCATTCTTTTTCTTTTTTCTTTTTTTAAAATATATTTTATTGATTTTTTTACAGAGAGAAAGGGAGAGAAATAGTAGCTAGAAACGTCGATGAGAGAGAAACATCGACCAGCTGCCTCTTGCACACCCCCTACTGGGGATATGCCCCCAACCAATGTACATGCCCTTGACCGGAATCGAACCTTTCAGTCCGCAGACCGACGCTCTACCGCTGAGCCACACCGGTTTCGGCGGTGTCCCCCATTCTGTACGGCTCACATCTCAGCGTGGTCAGAGGGGAATGTTGGTTTTCACATGCGAGGAGAAGCTTTTGCACCTCAGACGATCAGGTCCCTCCCGACTTCCATGTGCACACACACACACACACACACACACACACACACACACCCCGGCTTTGACGGGGCGGCTCAGGTGGGAAATGTGGACACACACCCGCCCTCGGCTGTCCGCGTCCCAGAGGCCGAGGCCGCCATGAGCTGCCCTCCGCGCCCTGACATCTTCCCTAGTTCCAGTGAAGCCCGAGGCAGCTCAATAGCAACATAAACACCATATTGTCCACTGTTGCCATAGTAACCACTCCCCGTAATTTGCCTAAATTAAAACTGCCCAGGGTGGCTTTCACTTGCGTCTCTCGTACATAATTCTCTTCTTTCTTTTCTTCTTTTTTAATTGATCTCAGCGAGGAAGGGAGAGGGAAGGAGAGGAAGAAACATCAACGATGAGAGAGAACCATGGCCTCCTGCACAGCCCCTACTGGGGGCCCGTGCCCCGCCCGGAGCCAAACCGTGACCTTTCGGATCACAGGTCAACGCTCAACCCTGAGCCATGCCGGCGGGCGGTCTCCCGTGTTTGTGCCTAGAAGCATCGTGATGGATTAAGGCTCTTCCACACTGGCACTGGCCACGGGGATTCGTGGTGGAGAAAGTTCTGGAAAGAAGCATCCCAGTACCGCAATCCCATCCCTGTGGGTGTCCGTGCTGGGCTAGAGCCGGGACAGGCATGTGGATGTGAAGAAGCCCGTCGCCTAGCCCGGTGGTCGGCAAACTCATCAGTCACCAGAGCCAAATGTCAACAGGACAACGACTGAAATCGCTTTTGAGAGCCACATTTTTTAAACTTAAGCTATATAGGTAGGTGCACTGGTATTAACTTAATTAGGGTCCTACGCTGACCTTTGCTAAAAACTCAAGGGGCCACAGAGCCGCATGCGGCTCGCGAGCCGCAGTTTGCCCACCACTGGCCTGCAGCTCCTTTGTAAGATGCGGCACCAAACCAAGACCCCTCTGCTTTCTCAAAGAGCCCAAGTCCTCAGCGGCCCAGCCAGGCATGCAACCCGTTCTCAAACACTGCCCTGGCCCGCAGGTCTCACGGCTGCGCAGTGAGGCTGTGCCCGGTAAATGCCCACGGTTCCACGGACGGACCCCCCGGGAGAGCCATCCGGTGGCCCTCGGGCAGGATGGACGGGAGGATGGACAGACAGATGTGCCCGCGAGGGGCTTTCGAAGGGCTCCGGGTTCGGCTGGGACCCTGCCTCGCCTGTCCCGTGTCACTCGTCCGCCTGCAGCCTCGTGGCACGGGGTCCGCTTTGCTAACGCTGCTCCCCACTCTCTCTTCTCGGGGAGCTGCGCCCGTGCCAGCTGCGCGCTGCGGTGGGGAGCTGGGAGCCCAGAAGCCCTGGTGCCCCCGAGGGCGGCAAGCCTCCCGTTGGCAGCGTCATCCCCAGGCGCCCGCCTCCCTCTGGTCCTCCCGCCCTCAGACCCGGGCGCCCACGGCCAGGACGGAGCCTCGGGCGCCGCCCGCCCGTAATGAGATTTCCGTGTGAAAACGCGGGGGCTCCGTGGCTCCGGGCTCTGCTTCGCGTGAACGTCAACTCTGTATTTTTTACAGAAAGGTCCCGGAGCGTCTGCCCGATGGGAGGCGCCCGCCGGCCGCGGGCGAGGGGGCGCGCGGAGAGCACATCCATCTCGCCAGCAGCTCGTTAGCCCCGCGAGCTGACCCCGCGCCGGGCTGTCAGCGTGACGGGCGTCAGATTATCGGAATCTGGCGATCGATAAATATGCAGCGGCGGACCGCTCCTGGCGTCGCGCCGAGCACGTCATCTGTCACGCGGCTGGCACGCGGGCGGCTGCCGGCCCGTGTGGGGAAAGGGGGAAGATGAATGAGACGGGCGGGGCGGGGGGCTCTGAGGGAGGGGGCTGCCATCTCGGGGAGCCGGTGCCCATGCCGCCCCCGCCCTGTGCTGCTCCCTGGCCGGCTCCCGGGCATGGCTGCTAGGAGCTTTGTCTGCACCTGTAGACGCCCTGGGCACTCTGGCGTCTCGCCTGTGTCTTTGATCCCCTGACGTCTGTCCACGTGGCAGCTGCGCCCAAACACCAAAGGAGGCACCACCTTCGCCAGGGACTGTGGCCTCAGATGCCCACACCTTCAGGTCCACGCAGGAGCCACCTGGTCGACCCAGCCGGGCAGCTGGCTTTTCGGAGACCCTGTCTGAGTGATTCCCCCATTCGGTCACACCGTCCTTCTCAGATCCTGTGTTGCCTGCCCACTCTCCGCACCGCCCTGCCCACTCTCCACACTGCCCTGCCCACTTGAGGCTCCACCCCTGCCCACTCTCAGCACAATCACTGCCCACCTGAGGCACCATCGCTGCCTGGAGACCCAGCTGCAGCCTTCGCCCTGCCCCTGGCAGGTCCCCGGAGAGGCACCTGCTCATAAACCCTCTTCCCTCCAGCCACGTCCGCCTGCAAATGAAAGGAACGGGGAGAAAGCGGATTCCTGAGAGGACGCACACAGGCCATGAGCCTCAGCCCAGTGTGTGCCAGAGCCCCGTGCCCGTGCCCAGCACGCACGCCCTCAGAGCCAGGTCATGCCGACGCCCACGGTGCCGGGGGCCAGGCCTGCGCCCGCTGTCAGAGCCGCCCCATCGCCACGAAGGGGAACAAGCAGGAAGCACAGGGTCTCTGGAGGGACGGCAGGAGCTGCAGGCGAGTCACGTGAGCCTCCGACACGCCAGCCTCTCGGCTCGGCTCTCCCGTCGGGGGATGCAGCTCCCCGCCCAGCACCGCACAGCCCGGAGCGGGAGGCCCCCGACTTCAAAAGGAAGGACGGCGGCTCAGAGCCACCGCACGGTCCACGCCGAGAGCGGCAGCAGCTGCCGTTAGGATAATGGCGGCCTGATTGCGGGGATCGGCGAGCTGCTGTTTGTGGGGAGCGAGGGCCGCGTCCACCGCGGGGATGCCGACGCGAGGCGACCGGGGCGGCCGGCGCCGCTGTTTGTCTCTGCTCAGGAGGCATGCTCTGCGCCGCGATGCTTCCTGGGGTCCCCCCAGCCCTCCCGCCCTCCGCCGGCTGAGAGTGACGTCATCGCTCCGCACCCAGAGTTTCTCTGCGCGGTGGTCTCACGGTGCAGGCGGGTCTGCCTCCCCGGGCCCAGAGGGGGGCCCGGCCGGCGGGCCCTGGCTGTACCCCCACCACGTGCCAAAGGGGTGAAGGAAGCAGGCTGCCCAATAGCTTTTTTGTTTTTAATGTATCTCTGTTGGCCCTGCTTTTTTAAGAGGGAGAGACAGAAACTCTAGAGAGCAACATCGATCCAGGGAGAGACATTCATCGGCTGCCTCCCGACGTCCCCCACCGGGGACCGAGCCCACCCCCTGGGCCTGGGCCAGCGACCTCCCGGTGCACGGCCGGCGCCCAGCCCGCCAGCCATGCCTCCGGGGTCCCAGGGGCTTCCTCTGGGCTCTGGCTGCCGATGGGGGCCCTTCCCTGCGGGTTCCACGCCTCGGCCCCAAAGCCCTCCGAGTGGGGCGTGTCTCCTCCTCCCGGTCACATGGCCCTTCCCGGCCCAGGGCGGGAAGAAGAACAGGCCTCTGGGCCTCTCCACAGCCCAGGAGGGGTGACCCCCTGGAGGGAGGGCAGTCTCCGCAGCACAGGCAGCCGGGCCGTGACCCGGGCGAGGAGCCAGCTGCCCCCGGTCACGTCAGGGAGGCTGGGATGAGGGAGCCCTGGGCTCAGGCCTGCAGGGCCCTCCTCACTAGGCCCAGTGTGGCTCAGTGGATAGAGCATCCGCCTGTGGACTGAAAGGTCCCAGGTTCGATTCCAGCCAAGGGCACGTGCCCAATCCCCAGCAGGGAGGCGTGCAGATCAATGACTCTCTCTCTCATCATTGATGTTTCTAACTCTCTCTCTCCTTCTCCCATCCTCTCTGAAATCAATAAAGAAATATCTTCTAAAAAGCTTTTCCCTGGGAGGACACAGGCCCCCACACCACCAGCGTGGCTCTCAGGCTTGGGACGGGGCACACGGAAGTGACCCCAAGGCAGCGAGCACCTGTCACCCCACGGTGGACCCCTGCCCCTGGCTCTGCGGGACGACCTCTGACCCCCTCTCCGGGGAAAGCCTGGTTCCCGCTGACGGGCTGTCACCGGCCTGAGCGTCCGGGGAAGGCTCCATGTCCGTGCCATTAGCTAGCCGCAGCGCTGACGGCGGATCCATTTAATGCGCGCGCCGTGATGAATAGAGAGAAGGCGGGCGCTAATGCACAGGTAGACTAATTAGCGGCGCGCCCGGGCACTCACACACCTCAATTTTCCCCGCAAAATCCTCATTGAGCCGCGGCTTTAAAAAAAAAAATAATTGCATTTGCAATTAGAAACACTGAAGTTACATTATCGATTTTCTGCTAAAAACCTTTTTAGTAAACAAGCACAAACTACCTTCATTAAACGTAAGTGCTCGGAGCTATGGTGTGAAACTCGGCGCGGCCATTATGGTGAATTACACTGATTACTGCGGTAATTATTCTCCCCGGTGCCCGCCGCTGCCGGCCGGTGCCGGCCGCCGCACCGCGCTCCTTTCACAGCTAACGAGGCCCGCCGCCCGGCGATTACCGTCACTTAGACAAATCGCGGCGTTAAGCTGCGGGGACCTGGGAAGATCCGGAAAAATTAAGCGAAACATCCTTTTTTACCCTTGGAATAACGAACGGCGTGAGCGGAGCCGGGCAAGGCAGATGTTAACCGGCGTGCCGCCCGCTGCCGGCCCCGGCCCCGGAGCCGCTCTGTCCTCGGCCCGCGTTTGGCCAAGGTCCGCCGCCGGCTGAGTTCTTCCCAGAAACGGCCCGGGCAGCCGGCAGCGGCGGAGAGGGAGAGCCGGTCACGTGGCTGTGGCAGGAGAAGACGGTCTGCGCTTCGTGAGAGGGAACGTGGCCCGCGCTTTGTGTGTCTGTTTGCTCAGGAATCCATAGACAAAGCGATTGTCAGAGGGAAGCCCTCTCCTCTCTCGCAGAGGCAGCCGTGGGTTTGTTTTCTCTGGTTTCTCCGGGGAAAAGGGGTGCTTTTTCCCGAGGAGCCCCGCCCTTCCTCCCCAGGGTGAGGGCGCTGTTCCCTCCCCCCCACCCTGGTCTCGGGGTTCTGCGGGAGCCGCCTCCAGGGGAGAGCGTGAGAGGAGGGAGGGAGGCGAGGAGCAGGAGGGGGAGCAGGCTGTGCAGCGGCCGCGGGGCTCGGCGGCTGAGCGTCAACCTGAGAACCAGGAAGTCGTGGTTTGACTCCCGGTCGGGTACAGGCCCCGGCCTGGGGCTTGGTTCCCTGTAGGGGGCGTGCAGGAGGCACCCGATCCATGATTCTCTCTCATCATGGGTGTTTCTGTCTCTCTCTCCCTTCCTCTCTGAAATCAATACAAAATATTAAAAAAAAAACAAAAAAAATCGGAAATGAAGAAATAAAGGCACGTTTTGAAAAGGTCATACGTTGCCCTAGCCAGTTTTGCTCAGTGGACAGGGTGTCGGCCTGTGGAATAAAGGGCCCCGGGTTCAATTCCCATCAGGGCACAGACCTGGTTGCCGGCTCAGTACCCGGTGTGGGGCGTGCAGGAGGCCGCTGGTCCGTGATTCTCTCATCATGGACGGTTCTCTCTCTCTCCCTCTTCCTTCCTCTCTGACAGCAATAAAAATACACCTTTAAAAAAAGAAAAGAAATTCAGATGTCACTTCTGCCCGAGAATTCTTCAGGTCACATAACAAAAGCACCGGCTGGCACTCAGAGGCTGTTTAACTCCAAGGAGGATGAAAAGAACGAAAAGAGTCCCATGGGCTCCTCTCGAAAGCTGGCCGCGGGGCAGAACGTGTGGCTCTGCTCGCCGGCACGTAGGGGGCGCTAGTTAGCGGGCGTCCGCGTGGTCGTGGCGGCATGAGGATGCTCCCGGACCTGGGGGTGAGTCTTCTGGCCATTTTGGGGCCCTTAACCCAGTGGTCGGCAAACTCATCAGTCCACAGAGCCAGATATCAACAGCACAACGATTGACATCTCTACTGAAAGCCGAAAACCGACTTCTGCGCGTGGGCCACGAAGTCTCAATCGCACTGTCCCTGCGCGCCCGCCCGTGGTCTTTTGTGGAAGAGCCACGCTCCAGGGGCAGGTGGCTCTCGAGCCGCAGTTTGCCGACCACGGCCTTAACTGCAGAATTAGGACCAGGCGTTCAGGACGAAGAAGTCTTTCCTGGAGAGTATCTCTTGCTTCCTCTGCTGCCTGGGAATCCCCAGCCAAGCCCGAGCACAGTTCCAGAACTCCCCGAAGGCGGCTGTCTCCGCGCCGCCCTGGCAGCCATCAGCAGACAGGCTTCTTGTTGGCTCATTGTGACCAGTGCAGTGGACAGGGATGGGGTGGCTTCCAGGAGCCGGAGGACCCGGAAGAGGGGAGAGAGGGGTCCCTCGGAGCAGCGGGCCCCGCTGAGTGCACCCCGGGGAGACCAGGTCTGAGACCGTGACGTCGTGGCTGCGTCGGACATGCAGGGGGGGGGGGGGCGCACGCGCGAAGGGGAGGACAGAGAGGGGTGCGGGGACGCGGGCAGTGGACGGGCTGGGAAACACAGGAAAGGGAGCATCGAATTCCTGGAGGGGCGTCCTCCCAGGAGCCCTTCCCGGGAGCGCGCTCACAGGTAACACGACCTTCAAAGCGGAGGGGTCGCGGCCCTCGTTCTGCTCGGCCGACCGTGACCACTAATTGCAGGAAGTCGCCTGGGCCCCGTGCCCGGGGCGGGACACACATAGTGACGGGGGACGGGGGTGAATGAGCGTCCACACTCTGTCCCCCCACGGGACCCGCTGCAAACCCACAGGACAATGAGGTCAGTATCCGCCCTCACCCCGAGGTCAGGAGAGAGGAGAGGGGAGGCCACGGGAGCTAGGGTTGGGGCGGGGGGGGGGGCGGGGGGGGTAATGCATGCTTTTACGATCACATCCCCCATTCCGGCTCTCTTCCCTCACCCCCTTTTCTCTGCCCCAATTGCTGCAATTCCTCCACGAGGTCAGGAAATTCCATATATACATCCTGCTTTTAAAATGATTCCAGAGAGAGAGAGAGAGAGAGAGAGAGAGAAACATCAATGGCAAGAGAGGACCCCACATTCTCATCTGTTCTCGGCCGAGCGCCATAGCACAGCCTCGTCGTGGGCGGCCGTGCCCGGACTGTCTGAGTCTGGGTCTAACCACCACGCTGCCCCGACGTCCCCACCTCTCCCCTCATCATCAAGGGCAACCGTGCACCTCGGCCGGGCCCACAGCCCCTTGGCTCCCAGGGGCTGGGTGCTGCCCAGACGACGCCCCTGTGCCGGCAGGACGCTGGCTAACTCCTGCGGCAGCGCGGGACCAGCGAGGCCCGACTGTTCCTAACAGAGTGGCCGGCGGGCGGGACACGGCCACGTGGCTGGTGGACACGGCACGTGGCTGGTGGACACGGCATGTGGCTGGTGGGTCACGGCCACGTGGCTGGTGGGACACCCACAGACTTGCTCCCACGCGGAGGGCGGACCACTCGAACGCTCCAGGCAGAGTCTGCAGAAGTAAAGACAGCTGCCTTGCAAAAAGCAAATAAAGTAATTAATTCATTTTCCAAGAGGATAGAGCGCTCTCCTGGGCCAGCGCTTTTACTTTAATGTGTTTCTATTTGTTTCAGAGAGGAGGGGAGAGAATCACGGACCGGCTGCCTCCCGCACGCCCCCTACGGGGGATGGAGCCCACACCCCGGGCCTGTGCCCTGACTGGGAATTGAACCCTGACCTCCTGGTTCCTAGGTCGGCGCTCCACCCCTGAGCCCGCCCTGCTCGCTGCCGGGGGCGTCCCAGGACCCGGTCACACACCAGGCGCGGTCCACACGAGAAAGACCCTGACCGTGTGTGAACCCGCCTATTGGAGACAGACAGACCGGAGTCACACACGCCCGGGGTCACTCAGACCGGGGTCACACAGACCGAGGTCACACAGATCGGGGTCACTCAGACCAGGTCACACAGACCCGGGATCACTCAGACCAGGTCACACACGCCCGGGGTCACTCAGACCGGGGTCACACAGACCGGGGTCACACAGACCCGGGATCACTCAGACCAGGTCACACACGCCCGGGGTCACTCAGACCGGGGTCACTCAGACGGGGTCACTCAGATCGAGGTCACTCAGACCAGGCTCACTCAGATGGGGTCACACAGACCGGGGTCACTCAGATCGGGGTCACTCAAACGGGGTCACTCAGACCCGAGGTCACTCAGACCAGGTCACACAGACGGGGTCACACAGACCGGGGTCACTCAGACGGGGTCACTCAGACCCGAGTCACTCAGACGGGGGTCACTCAGACCGGGGTCACACAGACGGAGTCACACAGACCAGGGTCACACAGATGGGGTCACACAGACGGGGTCACACAGACCGGGGTCACTCAGACCGGGGTCACTCAGACGGGGTCACTCAGACCGGGTCACACAGACGGGGTCACTCAGACCGGGGTCACTCAGACCAGGTCACACAGACGGGGTCACACAGACGGGGTCACTCAGACCCGAGTCACTCAGACGGGGGTCACTCAGACCGGGGTCACACAGACTGGGGTCACTCAGACCGGGGTCACACAGACTGGGGTCACTCAGACCGGGGTCACTCAGACGGGGTCACACAGACCGGGGTCACTCAGACCCGGGTCACTCAGACCGGGGTCACTCAGACGGGGTCACTCAGACCAGGTCACACAGACGGGGTCACTCAGACCGGGGTCACTCAGACCAGGTCACACAGACGGGGTCACACAGGCCGGGGTCACACAGACGGGGTCACTCAGACCGGGGTCACACAGGCCGGGGTCACACAGACGGGGTCACTCAGACCGGGGTCACACAGGCCGGGGTCACTCAGACCGGGGTCACTCAGACCGGGGTCACTCAGACCAGGTCACACACGCCCGGGGTCACTCAGACCGGGGTCACTCAGACCGGGGTCACTCAGACCAGGCTCACTCAGATGGGGTCACACAGACCGGGGTCACTCAGACGGGGTCACTCAGACCGGGGTCACACAGGCCGGGGTCACACAGACGGGGTCACTCAGACCGGGGTCACTCAGACCGGGGTCACACAGGCCGGGGTCACACAGACGGGGTCACTCAGACCGGGGTCACTCAGACCGGGGTCACTCAGACCAGGTCACACACGCCCGGGGTCACTCAGACCGGGGTCACTCAGACCGGGGTCACTCAGACCGGGGTCACACAGACGGGGTCACTCAGACCGGGGTCACTCAGACCAGGTCACACAGACGGGGTCACACAGACGGGGTCACTCAGACCGGGGTCACACACGCCCGGACCGGCCGCCATCCCACTGGTTTGGGAACGAATTGATGGGTGAGAGACTGGCCATGTGGCCTGTGGGAGGGGCTCAGCTCCGAGGAGCTGGCGAATTCTGCATCGTCAGTGGGGCCGTTCGGTCCTAAGCCCCCGCTCCCACAGGCGTGACCCCGAGGCAGGAGGCTGGCCCCTCCCCGGCGCCAAGCGCCCACGGGGCCGAGTGAAGCCGACCGGTCCAGCCCCGAAGGTGCGATGCCGGGAGAGGCCGCCCGGCCGGCCCAGGCTGGTCACGCCCAGACGCCTGGATGACAGTGTTCCGTCTCCGGCTGCCTTCCCCGCTGAAGAGAGGACTGGAAGCCGGGCCGTGGGGCTCAGTGGTGGAGCCTTGGCCTATGAACCAGGAGGTCACAGTTCAATCCTGGCCAGGGCACGCGGCCGGGCTGTGGCTTTGACCCCCACTGGGATGCATGTGGGGGGGCTCTCATAGTCAGTGTGTCTCTCTCACACTGATACCTCTCTCTCTCTCTCTCAATCAATCAGAACATACCCTCGGGTGAGGATTAAAATTTTCTTATCTTCACCCGAAAGTATTGTTTCCACTGATTTTTATTTTATTTTATTTTATTTTATTTTTAAAATATTTTTTATTGATTTTTTACAGAGAGGAAGGGAAAGGGATAGAGAGTTAGAAACATCAATGAGAGAGAGATATCGATCAGCTGCCTCCTGCACACCCACTAGAGGGGATATGCCCACAACCAAGGTACATGCCCTTGACAGCATCGAACCCGGGACCCTTCAGTCCGCAGGCAGGTGCTCTACCCGCTGAGCCACCTGGCCAGGGCTAATCACACTGCGCATGTGAAGCTGAGGGGAATGGACAGGTTTGAGCTACTGCCTCCTGCACCCAATTTAAAAACAAAAAGATGTCCCCACGGCTCCCAGGCACCCGCACCCGCAGCGCCTGTCCCCTCCCTGCTCCCGCGGAGAAGAGATGGGGGACCCACCCGCAGGGCAGGAGGCGGTGCGGCCGCAGACAATGGGAGAGGCAGCCGCGGCCGCCAATTCCATCAAAACGCTCTCCCTCACCTTCTCGCCCGGACACAATAGCCCGTCCATGGAGCCAACCTGTTGAACTAACTCTCCGGCCGCGGTGGAGACCATCGGCAAACAGAGCCGGGGCCTCGGAGGGTCGGCACGCAGTCAGCGGGAACGCGGCCCCCGGGCCCTCCGCGGCCTCCTGGTCTGGGAGCCGCTGCCAGCCCTCTCGCTGGGGCGGAGCCCAGACGGTCTCCCTGAGTGAGCGGCCGCACCCCGCGGAGGCGGCAGACAGACAGACGGGCCTCGGAGCGATGTCCACAGCAGATAAGCCGGCGCCGGTGGCGCTCGGCGAGAGGCCTGGTCTGACGCTCATTCCAGACCATCGGAAGCCGCTCCCGTCTCCTCCGAGGCCACTGCCAGCGTGAGGCTGTTTGTGGTGGACGGAGCGGCCCCGGGATTTACACGGCGGCGGCCTCGCTGGGATCGAACTGTGTGTCCCCGTGGCCGGCGGCAAACACCCCCCTCACCGCCAACGCGCTGTCTATGCGGCCCCGCTGACCGCCCGGGAGCGGTTCCACACGCCCACGCCCGGCGGGTGCGGCCTGGCACGCGGAACGCCGTGTCTCCCAGAAGACGGGCACGTGAAGCGGGCCTCCTCCCGCGGAGCCGGCGGCCGGGCACGTGGTCCGGGCCCTCGGGGCCTCGCCGCCTGCCGAGCACGGCCACGCGCTGTCCTCAGCCGGGTTTACGGGTCTGACTCCGGGGTCTGGGGACGGGGACCTCCACGGTCCCGTCTGACTCTGGGGTCTGAGCACGGGACCTCCAGGGCCGGCAGGCCAGAGAGCAGCCGTGGGGCCGTGCCTCCTCGCCGGGCAGCACAATGGGCCGGGCCACGCAGGCCATTACACGGCCATTAGCGGCGGATCGATGTCCATTAGCGGAGTAGAGGGCGCCCCGGACACGCTAGGGCACGGGAAACGGGAGCTGGAAGACGTTCCTGAGAATCACTGATCTCATTGTCGGGGGGGGGGGGGGGGCACTCCTCAGTATGTGCAGCAGACATGCCAGTGTGTGAGAGTGTATGTGTGCATGCTAGTGTGTGCATGTATGTGTGAGAGTGTAAGTGTACATGCTGGTGTGTGCATGTGTGTGTGAGAGCATATGTGAGCATGCTAGTGTGTGTGTGTGTGTGAGAGAGAGCTTGGGTGTGTGTGACGCTTATATGCACACCTTCAGCGTGTAGAACAGAGTGCACAAACTGTCAGCGTCTCTGTCTCCACGGGAGCCTGCGGCTGGTCTGGCCGCGCCTGGACCGGGGAGGACCGGGAGGATAGGGAGGACGGGGAGGATGGGGACGAGAGCTGAGGGGGCGGCGTGGCCTCTGAGGTTTTGCACGTCAGCGGGTGGCAGTGGCGAGAGGTGGCAGAGGCCTCAGCGGCCCTGGAGGAGCCCTGCACGTGGGCGCACTCAGCGGATTTCCATTCCAAACAGGCCCTTACCGAGCACGGCTGCTCCTGTGCGTGGGTTTCCACGCTGGTCCCGCCGGGAGCCGGGGAGCCTGCGGCCTCGGGGCGCGGAGGCAGCCGGCCGCCGCCCGCTCCTGCTCCCCCCGTGGACACTGCGTCTCGGACGGGGTGTGCGTGGCGCCCCTGGCCGGGGCGGGGCCGGTGCAGAGAGGCCTCTGAGCACCTGCCAGTCCCACCTCCTGCTGGAGAGCAGCTCCCGCCCTGTCGGCCGCCAGCTCGTCTCCAAGGCCTGGACTGCGGGACCGGACGGCTTCAAGCTGGGGCCAGGGTGCCCCGAGGGGCCGGTGGCCACGTGCGGGGCAGAAGCCAGCGGGTGGGCCTTGCTCCCTCCCACCTTCTTGCCTGGGGTGGCTTCACTCATCCCCAAGTCCTCAGCCTCAGCGGGCAACGGAGCGGCCGGGGTCCTTAGAGCGCCCCCACTCGGCTCCGATGCGGCAGCCCATAGGTTAATTGTTGTTATTGATGGTCCCTCCGCCCTGGCGCCTGGAGAAGATGGGGGAGGCGTGCTGGGAGCTCACGCTGTGTAACGACTGAAGGTCGCCGTCTGTGGGCCTTAAACCCGAGCTCCGTGTCTGTGGGTCTAAAAGTCCCAGGTCTCACCCCCCGCCCCCGCCCCAGGCCCAGCCTCTGGGCTGAGCAGCCTCTGCGTGGCTGAGCAGCAGCCCCCAGGTTTGTGACCGCGGCACCCACAGCTGTGCCCTCCCTGCCCGTCCACCCTCCGCTCTGCAGGCAGCAGCTCCACGGCCCGGCTCTCCCAGTTCCACCGGCTCCCAGTGCGGGGCCACGGACCTGCTCAGCCCCCGCCAGGCCCCAGCGCCCGCGCCACGTAACTCCACGCCCTGGGCGGCACCTCACGGCCCTGCCTCCTGCCCCAGGGCCGAGCCGGTGCAGACCTGCCTCCCCTCCCTACCCGTGCCTCCGCCCCGCCTCTCCTCTCCTCTCCCCCAACTCCGCCCGAGCTCAGGGACCTCCTCCCGGGTCTCTGCTTCCACCGCCCCTGCTGCCCACGCCCCCGAGTCCCCGTGACGGCGGTCCAGCCCGGCTAACGGTGTCCGCCCAGCCGTGCCTGAGGCCGGGGCTGTCTGCTCAGACCTGCCCCTCGGCCACGTCAGCGGCCAGGCCTGCCCGCAGGTCAGCACCCCCCAGCCTGGAGGACAATGGCTGCAGAGGCGAAGGCGCCCCCCCCTCCCAGCACCCCACGTTCCCACCCGGAGCCTCGGACAAAGGCCCTCACAAAGGCCGGGAGCCGGGACAAAGGGCCGCGCGTGGGCACCGCAGCCTGGCCGCTCAGCCGCTCGCCGTTGCCATGGCGCGTTTTAATTAAGGGTAAGGATCCTGGTCCTGATAACAGCATCGGTCCTTTGTTTGTCTGCGGTCCCCTGGGACAGAGCTGGGTCTCAGGGGAGGGAGGCAGCCCCCGGGAGGGACCCTGGGGTGGGCTGCCCGGGCCCAGACTCCCGTCAGGAGCACCTCCTCCAGGCTGTCACCCAGGATGCGCCAAGGGGTGGACACTGCTGTGCAGGCGGTCTGCTCTCAGCCCCTTCATCAGGTCAGAACGAGGCCACAGTGGGCCCGGGAACAGAACCGTCAGAAAACCAAGCCCTCTGCTCCTCAGCCTCTCCCCACCCGCCCCCAGGTGCCTGTGGCCTGCAGAGGACATGCATTTATACTGAGAGCCTGATAGCCAACTGCCCGTCAGCACCTACAGGGCCCGCCCACCAGCACAGGGCCCGCCCATCAGCACCTACAGGGCCCGCCCATCAGCACCTACAGGGCCCGCCCATCAGCACCTACAGGGCCCGCCCATCAGCACCTACAGGGCCCGCCCATCAGCACCTACAGGGCCCGCCCATTAGCACAGGGCCCGCCCATCAGCACCTACAGGACCCGCCCATCAGCACCTACAGGGCCCGCCCATTAGCACCTGCAGGGCCCGCCCATCAGCACCTACAGGGCCCGCCCATCAGCACAGGGCCCGCCCATCAGCACCTACAGGACCCGCCCATCAGCAGCTACAGGGCCCGCCCATCAGCACAGGGCCCGCCCATCAGCACCTACAGGACCCGCCCATCAGCACCTACAGGGCCCGCCCATCAGCACCTACAGGGCCCGCCCATCAGCACTACAGGGTCCGCCCATCAGCACCTACAGGGTCCGCCCATTAGCACCTACAGGGCCCGCCCATCAGCACCTACAGGGCCCGCCCATCAGCACAGGGTCCGCCCATCAGCACCTACAGGGCCCGCCCATTAGCACCTACAGGGCCCGCCCATCAGCACAGGGTCTGCCCCATCAGCATCTACAGGGCCCGCCCATCAGCGCCATGTCTGGCTGCACCTGCATCTCACCTGAACTGAGCAGAGAGAGAGGAGCAGAGAGAGGAGCAGAGAGAGAGGAGCAGAGAGAGAGGAGCAGAGAGAGGAGCAGAGAGAGGAGCAGAGAGAGAGGAGCAGAGAGAGAGGAGCAGAGAGAGGAGCAGAGAGAGAGGAGCAGAGAGAGAGGAGCAGAGAGAGGAGCAGAGAGAGAGGAGCAGAGAGAGGAGCAGAGAGAGGAGCAGAGAGAGAGGAGCAGAGAGAGGAGCAGAGAGAGAGGAGCAGAGAGAGGAGCAGAGAGAGGAGCAGAGAGAGGAGCAGAGAGTGCCCCCGGTACCTCCCCAACCCCCAGATGTGGAATCTGCTCTCAGAGCCTGGAGAACTGAGCCAGGACTTGAACCCAGGTTTACTGCAGAGACCCTGGAGTCCCTGTTCCCCCAGCCGCCTCTTCACACTCCCCGATGCCTACTGTGTGCATGGCGCGCAGTCAGACAGCAGTTCTGGGCAGACAGGACACCAGTCCCGGGCGCCGGGCCGAGGCAGCCACACACAGCTTTACTGTTTCTAGCGGCCACAACAAGGGGGAAGGGAGGTGGATTCTAATAAAAATGTCTTTTAGCACATGACTCAAAACATGTTTCCACACATGATGGGCTCCTGTCCATTCTCTACGGGAGGAAGTCTTCAAATCCGGAGAAATACAATAGCAGTCCAGCCACCTGCTCCTGCGGGTGGGCCTGAGCCCCTAACTCCCCCCACTCCCGCCCAGCCCTTCGCACCGGCTCTCCCTCCTCCTCTCCGGGAGGCACTGCCAGCACAGCTGAGGCCCTGAGGGGGCGGGGCCAGCCTCCAGAGGGTCGGGCGGCCCTTGCCCTGGGTGTGCCTCCTGCCCCGGGACACCACGGGGCACACAGAAATGGCGGTGACCTCGGCCGGCCATGCGGGCTGTGCTTCTCGCGAGCTATCCCAGGCCACCGGCAGCCATGCTAGGAGGATGCTCAGGCAGCCCTGAGGGAGCCCCACCTGGTGAGACGCAGAGGCCTCCTGCCTACACGAACCTCGGAGTGTGTGCTCCAGCCCCAGCAGCCGCCGGAGACCCTAAGCCACCCTCCCCGCCCCCCGCCAACAGCCCCACCGGTATTCCTGCCCCGACAGACGGCACAGTGTGGGGTGGTCCTCCTCGGCCTCCCCTCAGAGTCCTCAGCTCTGGGTAGTACCGTTTCCCCGAAAACAAGACAGTGTCTTATAGTAATTTTTGCTCCCAAAGTTGCGCTAGGTCTTATTTTCAGGGGATGTCTTATTTTCGGGGAAACACGGAACTTTCTCATCCTTGTCCTCCCAGCAACCTCCCCCCGACCACCGTGCTCTGCCAGCCCTGAGAGGCCAGCCTGTGTGCCCCCAAGATTAGCGAGGTGGTGGAGACAGCACCCTGAAGACAGGCTCCCCAGGGAGCGTGGAGCCCGGTCACGGCCAGGCTGGGAGGATGCAGTCACTAACACATTCGTATGGCCAGTGAGCGTTGCCCCACCAGGATGAGAATGTGGGGTCCTTTCCACCCTGAGCTCCCCATGGCCGTGGGTCTCTAACTGGCCAAGCGCTCTGACCGGGGCCCGGGCTCCGTGGGGTCCTCTGCCCCCTCTGGAGGGAGCCCGGCTCTCGGTCGCCCCAGGGAGGGCGGGAAGGTGTGGGTGGGGACAAGACCATCCTATCGCTAGGCCCTGGCCGAGGCCTTGGCCTTGGGCTTGGCCCCGGGCCTGACCAGGTGCTCAGGCAGGCCCCGCTGAGCCCCAAGGATGCTGCGGAGGAGGCAGCACCACGGCCAGAGGCTCAGCGGGGTCCCCGGAGCCAGCGCTAGGCCCCCGTCGAGGCCAGTCCAGAGTGAGGCCCGGCCGCGTCCCAAAGGGATGAAGACTCTCAAGACAAAGACGAGGGGAGGGTGACCCCGAACTCCGGCTTCTCCGTGGGGGGCGGGCCTCTCGCCCAGTCAGCCCGGGAGCCAGGGGCTGAGCAGAGACTTCGGGGGGCTGGGGGGGGGGGGTGTCCCAGCCCCACCGCGGCCTCTCCTGACCCTGGGCACAGCTGCCCTCTGCCCGCCTGCGGCTGCCGCCCGGGGAGGGTCCTCCCGCCGGAGCCGGCCACGGCACAGCCCCCGGCGGGCCCCATTAGCACAATTCAATTGTGCGTCTGTAATTGCAATCCTTTTCTAGAAGGAGGGGACCAAACCGAATTAGGAGGGGACAGTGCGTACTTCCTTTCAGGGAAAAGAAATTGGAATAAAAGCAAAATTAGATTTCCCTCCGCGGCCCTGGATTGGGGAGCGGGGGGCTCCGGGCAGAGTCCTGCCACTGACCCTTCAGCTCAGAGCCGAGCGCCCTCCTGGCAGGGGCGCCGCCTGCGGAACGGAAGAGAAGAGGAGCGGCTGTGGGCACTTCCACGGAGATTCAGCCGACGGCAGGGGCTGGGCCGCTCGGGAGGAGGGTCAGAAACGCGCTCTGCTGTGTGCCCAGAGCCGCGTGATCCCGGACGGGCAGGCCCGGCGTCCCTGGAATGCTCAAGCCAAGCTAAGAACTGCAAACACAGGCATGTGAAGGCACCACGCAAGGAAAGTTCTTGTTATTATGACCGGCCGTGTGGCTCAGTGGTTGAGCGTCAGCCCAGGCACCAGGAGGTCAGGGTTCGATTCCCCATCAGGGCACAGGCCCGGGTTGCGGGCTCCATCCCAGTAGGGGGCGTGCAGGAGGCAGCCGGTCCGTGATTCTCTCTCATCATGGGTGCTTCTATTCTCTCTCATCGTTGGTGTTTCTCTCTCCCAGTCCTTTCCTCTCTGAATCAATAACAACATATTTGTTGTTCTTTCCTGGGATGTCAAACCACTGAGACACGAAGGCCTGACTGGGAAAGGCTTCGGTGAAATACCCAGCGGGCTTAACAAGTAAGCCGGGAGCCTGAGCATGACTTGACTCTGCTCCAGCATGAATATTTCATAAATTACACGCAATTATTAACATCAACACCAGCAAATTAATTACTGTCGATTCATATTAATAAAACTGCGTTTTGTAATAAGTAAAGTTAGTCTACGGTTCCCCATCCGTCTCCGAGGTATTCACATTTGTCAATTGTCCTCTACTCGAGGCGAAAACAAAAGTAATCAAATAACTAATTATTGTGCTAAATGCAGCGCGCTCACCCGTCAATGAGAACTCCCATTATTTATAGCCCTGTGGCCTAAACACTCAGATCTGGGCTGATTCCTGCGCGGAGGAACGTCCCAGCCGCTCCCGACCCCTGGCCCCGGCCCCGGCCCTGAACCCAGGGAGGGGGGGTGGCGGGGGCCTCCTGCCTGGATGACACGTCTCGGCAGGTAGCTCAGTGGTTGCTGCGGTGACAGGAACTCCAGCCAAGTCTGCAGAGCGTGCGGCAGCATCCCGGTCGCCGGCGGCCAGTGGCTCCGCGTCTCCCTCTCAGTGCCACAAGGATCCTCCGCCAGCTCCTGTTCTCACCATGAACCTCTCCTCCCGGCACAGGCTCCAGGCCGAGGGTCCCGCCCGCACAGCCCGCTCAGAGCCTGCGGTGGCGGTCCCTCCAAAGTGAAACCCGGACGCCCCCAAGACGGCCTGCAGGGCCACAGCGGACGGAGTGGCTCAATCTGGATCCCGTCCGTGTCACTCACAGCTCAGTGCCTGAGCAGCTCCCCCCTTTTTTAATACGTGTTTATCGATCTCAGGGAGGGAGGGAGAGAAACATCCCTGAGGAGAGAGAATCACCGATCCGCTGCCTCCCGCCCGCCCCACACTGGGGAGGAGCCCGCAGCCCGGGCCTGTGCCCCGACCGGGCATCGAACCCTGACCTCCTGGGTCACAGGTGGACGCTCAGCCGCGGAGCCACGCCGGCCGGGCAGCAGTTCCCTTTTTCACAGAATTAGCCCAAACAGCCGTTCTTCGCGTGAAAACCGCCGATGGGGCGTGCTCCGCGCCGGCCGGTCCCACGGGGAGGAGCGGGAGGAGCGGGCCGTGCCCGGCTGTGTGCCTGAGGGAGGCTTGTCAGGAGCACGGGGACCAGCCGGGAGCAGTGCCGCGGCAGGTGCTGGGGTCGCGGGGCCGAGAACCGTGTATCTCCAGGGACGGGCACCGGGCAGGCCCTCCGCCCCCAGGACTGGTGAGCCGGCACCACTCCTGAGAGGGTGGAGCAGAGGAGAGCCCAGGCTCATGGACAGCCACCCGGACCCGGGACCCGCCCCATTTGGAAACAGCCTGGAGACCGCCCGCTGGGAGCCAGCACCTTCCAGGGGAGGGACAGGCCGAGAGAGTCTCCCGAAACGCAAGCCCAGGTCCCCAGCCAAGGCTCTTCCTGTCTTTCTCTTTCCACCCCAAGACATGTTCCTTCTTCAGAAACAGAACGCAGAAAAGCGGAGCCGTGCACACATACACTCGTGTGTGCAGACACACACACATGCATGCACAGGCATGTGTGTGCACACACCCACATGCATGTGCAGACACGTGTGCGTGCGTGTTCACGCATGCACACACATGGACTTGTCTTAACATCGGTGAGGATCATGGAGTCCAGGACACCCCGTGCAGTGCCGCTGCCCCCCCCCCCCCCCCGTTCTCAGCGCTCCTGTCCCTCCCTCCGCGTCTGCTTCTGAACAGCCGGAGAGTTAAGCAGAGCGACGGCAATAAGTCTGCATTTCTTGCCTCTTAATAGCAGGTGTCACCACCTTCATGCGGTTCGAATGCGGTTGCTTTGCATCTAATTGGCAGCCTTGAACAAAGGAAAGGTAATTGGACGTGGGGCGGGGGGCGCAGAGGGAAGAGGGGCGTCTTGCTTAACTTCGTGCCGATAATTACCGACACAAAGACGCTCGCAAGAACATTCGACGCTGGCCCTCCGCCAGGAAAATTAAAGCCGTGTTGCTGCTCCGTCGCTCTGAATGCGCGGAATTGGCAGAAAAACATCTCGTCCGCGGATAATGGCCTCTACAGCCCGGAGGACGGCGGCACATGGATTTAAAATAAAAAAAAAGGAAAAGAAAAAGAAAGAAAGCGAAGAAAGAGAAAAGGAGAAACAGTCTCGGGCTTTTTCCAAAACGGTGCTAATGCGCGCGGAAGCTTAATTTCATAATTTGCTGGCAGCCGGGAAGGCGGGAAATACAGCAATTTGCTACATTCTGCACAACAAACCTGCTTTTCCTGGGAAGGGGTAATTATCCCCATGGAGGCAAAGAAAAGAGAGAGAGAGAGAAAGAAAAAATCCGCCATCTCATATTAGGCTAAAGTCTCATCCAGAAGAGAAAAAATGCCTCATTACGCGTAATTACCAGGGAATTAGAAACATCATTTAACTAAATGAGCGAATAATGCTCAGGATATTGAAGAAACTTGCCTGCACTTCTGCAAAGCACTCTAAGTCCCATTACAAAAATTGCCCCTCTTTAATGGAATAATTCCAGGCCTCGTCTGCCCGGCTCCAAACAGAAAGAGGCTCCGGGAGGCACAAAGGCGGGGACGCCGTAAACAACTGTTGAAAGGGCTGAGAGGAGGCGCAGTGCCTCCGAGCGGGGCCTCCAAATGGCCCCTCATCTGCCGTAATCACGAAAATGAAGCGGGGGGACGTGGGCAGGAGATCACCCCCTTTTTAATTGTCTTCCTTCCCCAGGCTCGGGGCGCTCGGGCATGGACGGGGAGGTGGAGGGGAGATCTGGGGTCCGGCCGCTCCCCGCTCCCACACACGCGCAGGGCGGCCATGTGTTCTCAGAGCAATCACCGCGGCGCTGCCCGGGCCTCAGGGCAGTGACCGTCTAGGGCCAGGGTCACCCGCGGTCAGCAAACTGCGGCTCGTGAGCCACGGGCGGCTCTTCGGCCCCTTGAGAGTGGCTCTTCCACAAAACACCACGGCCTGGGCGAGTCTGTGTTGAAGAAGTGGCGTTAGAAGAAGTTTAAGTTTAAAAAATGTGGCTCTCAGTAGAAATGTCAACCGTTGTGCTGTTGATGTTTGGATCTGCTGACTGATGAGTTTGCCGACCACTGGGCTAGCTGCTCACGAGCCGGCCCCTCCACTTTCAATCTTTGTCAAGTGTCAGCGTCAGATCGCCTGCCCCTCCCTGCCCCGCACGGAGTCGACTGGCCAGGCCGACACCTGCTCGCTCTGTCCCCTTCCTCCAGCCCCGGGCGCGCTGCTGGCTCCTGGGCCTGCCCCACCCCAGCAAGCCGTCAGCTTCTGAGAGACACAGGGTCACGCCTGGTCTTCTCCGGTTAAGGACGAGTTGTACATCCATTATGTCTCAGCTGGTGGCCCGGTGCAGGGACTCGTGCACATTGAAAAGAAATTCATTAGAAGAATATTTTAATATTCTTAATAAAATAGCAATATTTTATTAATAAAATAGCAATATTTAATAAAATAGCAATATTTTAATATTGCTATTCGCCCTTTCTAATAGAAATGTCAACCAAATTCACCATCAACAATGACAGATGGAAACACACGTGTGTTGCGATTGTGCAAGTCAACTTAGCCTTTTACATATAAAGATAAACTTGCTCTATTAGACCTGCTTTCTGATGTAGCTAAACTTTTTCCAGCCCAGGGAAGAACCCCAATTTCTCCTTCAGGTAATTGTCAGCAGCACAGCAGTAAGTATCAGCATGAAGCAGATTATTATTGCAGATCACGCAGGGAAAACAAAGGGTGAAATATTTAACTGCAGCCGTGTTTGACTATAATATATTCTGCGCAGTGAGAAAACCTGAAGTCATTCTCAAGGTCCACCATCTCTTCTTTTCAGTTGGGTCAAGTTTCTACACTTTCTAAATCTCTATTTTCTGGCTAATGAAAAGAAAATAGGGTTCCACCAAGTCTCCTATCTCCCTACTCCAGGACTTCTGTGAGGATCAAATGAGATGAGGCATGGGAAAACACTTCACAGACATTAGGTTAAAGTGTGAAATGTTTGCACCTGGCTATAAAGCAAGTCTGTTCGTGGGCTGAAGAAACTACAAGGAGCTTTGCTGTTGCCAGGGAGAGGAAGCCAGGTGTTGCTATGTGATATCATTACTCAGTGCCCACCGTGACTGTTTGAGGGCTGGGCTGGTCTGGTCTGTGGGCTGCATTTTGTGCCATGGAGTCTCGGCAGCATTGGCTGGGATTTGGTGGGCTGTTGCTCTGGGGTGGTGGTGGTGCCTGTGTCCCATTTGGGGTAAGCCGAGTGTTGCTTTGTGGACATCAGGTCCACGTCACAGCAGCTCCTGCGTTGAGAGTCTGCCCCTTGGTGGTCAGTGTGCATCATAGCAACTGGTCAGACAGACACTTAGCATATTAGCCTTTATACACACACACACACACACACACACACACACACATGGTTGGAAAAAAACAACCTCAGCAATGAGCATGGTGAGGGTAATCCTATAGCACAGGCTGGCGCTGGCCACGTCATCCCTGCCATCTCATCTAGCCCTACAGCAGCCCACCCTATGAAACAGGCCACTGTTATCCCACACAAAGACCGAGGACGCAGGCTCAGGAGTTAAGTAACAGCCCCAAGTCCCACAGTGAGTGAGTTGTGACACCTGATTTAAACTGGCAGGTCTGCCACAGAGCCCACCTCCAGGACCCCTGCTGTGCCAGGGCAGGTCACTCAGGAATGTGGGGTCAGAATGCGGAGGGTGGATGAGGAGAGGGGTGGTGGGTGGACGATGGATGGAGAAGGGAGGGAGGGAGGGAGGGAGGGAGGGATGGCTGGAGGGATGGCTGGAGGGATGGGTAAATGGGTGGATGAGTGAATGGGGGGATGGGAGGAGGGAGAGGGAGGAAGGACAAACATAAACATGCAGTCTCTCAGGAGCTTTCAGAACCTGGTCCTGTCTGGGTAAGCACCCCACCCCCACCCCCGTCAGGGGACCCGAGGGTTGTCTGAGGGTCACCTTTCTGAGAGAAGGGCATCTCATTAGGCTCTGGAGACCACAGCAGCCAGTCCCCCGGTTTTAGCACCTCCGCCACCTCTAAGCACTTGCCCTTAACAAGAACCTGGAGAGCGAGAGGCTTAGGAGAATAAAAGCTCCTTTGAAGAGAGACTTCACACTTGCTTCTAATTCTCTGCTAGTGTCAGGCAGGGTCCAGGCAGGGAACGGAGACACGGCCATGGAATAGGGCTTTTTTAATAGAAATCCAACTGCCTGTGGTCGTGTGAGGAGCTGGGGAGGGGCGTGGAGGCCGAGGAGGGGGGCTGGAGGGTCCACAGTCAATCAGAGGCCCGGCAGGTCCAGCCTCTGCACAGCTGCTGGCAGGGTCTGCAGCCTGGCACCTGGCACCTGCAGGTGGGCCTTGCGCTCTGGCTGGGCATCAGGGCCCAGAGCCTGAAAGACCTGCTGGGTGCAGGTCAGCAGGGGGCAGGGACAGGCAGGGACCCTGAGCACCCGGTCTGCCGTCCATCCCCTGCCCTGATGCCCACAGACCCCAGCGAGCCGGGTTCCCTGTCTGCATGCATTCCTCCTGGGCAGACTCTAACCCGGGACCACAGGCAGCGGGGATGCTGGGAAATGTGGTTCCCAGCTTAGCCCGGGCAGCCCTCGAGGCCCACCAGGCTCCTTTGATTAGAGAGAGAATGCTTCACATTATGGTTCATGTCTCTGGGGAGACTGCGCCCGTGAACCGTGATCACATGGCCAGCAGGTCGCGGTATGATGGCCGTCATGTGACTGAGGATGAACCGGCTTCTCGGGAAGAGGCCCTCAGCCCAAAGGCTGAGGGTGTGTGGGAGCCGCGGCTGAGCCGGTCTCCGACGTGACCCCCGGAGCCCTGACGGGACGGCGGCCGGAGAGGGAGAAGCCCCGTGGCCTCCGCTGGGGCGAGGCCCAGCGCGCCCGTCCCGCGGCGCCCGTCGAAGCACCGGCCCGGGTGGAGGCAGCTCCTCCGGCCGCGAAGCCGCCTCGGGGCCCCTCCCTCGGAGCACGCCGCCTCCTCTCCCCTCGGCGGGAACGCCTGCCCTCAGGCCGACTGGGAGGTGTCCGTGACACGTTCCCCCGAACTCCGTGGCCTGCCCGCGCTCCACACGAGCACGGCTCCTGTCCCAGTGGCCCGGAGACCCGCGTGAGACTGACCCCTGCACACACTGACCCTGAACAGAAAGAAGCAGAGCGGACTCGGACCCGCGCCGGAACTGAAGTGCAAGAAACAGGCTTTGGCCTGGCAGCCGTGGCTCAGCTGGGATCCAGGTCAGGGTTCGATTCCCATGCCTGGGTTGCGGGCTCCATTCCCAGTGGGGGGCGTGCAGAAGGCAGCTGATCCGATTCTCTCTGATCCGTGATTCTCTCTCATCATGGATGTTTCTCTCTCTCTCTCTCTCTCTGTCTCTCTCTCTTTCTCTCTCAGGTAATGGTGGCTGGTCACCCCCTAGGCCACCTGAAGCCTGGATACAAGCGATCCTGTGATGGTTACTGACGTGGACTTCCAAGTGTGCGAGCCAGGTCACATGGGCAGGTGCCAGGTCACATGGGCAGGTGCCAGGTCATGTGGGCACGTGCCAGGTCACGTGGGCAGGTGCCAGGTCACGTGGGCAGGTGCCAGGTCATGTGGGCACGTGCCAGGTCACGTGGGCAGGTGCCAGGTCACGTGGGCAGGTGCCAGGTCACGTGGGCAGGCTGCTGACAGCTGTTGGAGAGGCAGCAGGTGCCCGCTCACCTGTGGCCACTGCTGAGCAGCACAGGGTTGGCTAGTGGAGAGGGTTTTATTGATTTTTAATCCTCACCTGAGGATATTTTCCCATTGATTTTAAGGGGGAACGGGAGAGAGGGGGAGATAAACATTGATGTGAGAGAAACACATCGATGGGTTGCCTCCTCTATCAGCTCTCACCAGGGCCCTGGCTGGGGAGAAGCCTGCAACCAAGGTACATGCCCTTGACCGGGATCGAACCTGGGATCTTTGTCTGCAGGCCGGCGCTCTGTGCACTGAGCCCACCTGGCAGGGCAGTATGTAGGCTTTTATAGAGCTTGGGCTCTGTGGAAGGGTCCTGCTTTATGCACTCAATGCGGGAGGAACGTTCTCCCACTGTTTGTCTCCTTATTTTAGAGAGAGACACGTGGATTTGTTCCACCTCGTTACAAGTTCGTTGGACAAAGTCTTCTCGCTGGGCCTCCAGCTGGGTCAGGGCACCCGGCTGGCAGTGACCACCGACGATGGCAGTGTGGCTGGCGTGTGACACCGTCGTGTGACCGATTTGGTGCTCGGGCAGTTGGCTGACCCGGGGCCTCACGTTCCCAGCCCTCTTGGTGGGAAGGACGGTTATGCTTGGCGGGAAGGACGGTTATTGCTCTTCAGTCTCAGCCCACACGACCGGTTAGTGCCAGTGCCGTGCCGGCCGGGGCTCGTGGGAGCGCCGTGTGGGCGGGAGCCGTGAGAACCTGCTGGTCCTGCCTCACAGAGGAAGGTCTGGCGAGACGGCCGCGCCCCTCGCCCGGCGGCCCGTCCGCCCTGGAGCTGCCCGGGGGGTGTCAGGCCCGGCAGGCGCTGGTGCCTGAGTGTGCAGGAGGGAGGCGGTGGATTGCAGTAAAAGAACAAGTAAACCCAAGTGACACCCAGTCAGAGAGAAACGGGGACGAGAAGGCCCTGGAAGCACTAGGATGACGTGTGGGTCGCTGGGGACCAGGTGGGAGGGGCCGTGACGAGGCGGCAGGGAGGCAGGGACACTCAGGAGGACACTGGCTTCGAGACAGAGGACAGGGCCCCACCCGGAAGCGGACCCACGGCTCTCCTCCGGCCACGTCCTCCCACTGCAGTCCCTCAGCCATTTCACCCGTCTCTGTGCTGGCCTGCGAGCCTGTGGTCACACTGCAGACCCATATCCGTGCCATCAGGGACATCCCGGGGCGTCTCGGTGACGCCGTGGTGCCGGATCCCAGACAGCCTGTCACCGGTCCAACCCCCGAGCTCTGAGCTGTGCACCGGCGCTTCCAGGAGAGGCCCCCCTGCAGGGCTGCATAGGCTCAGGGGCCGGCTGAGGAACGGCAGGACCCCAGCAGCCCTTCCCAGGCGCAGGCCGCCTCCGGCAGCAGCACGGGCAGGACGGAGGGAGGAGTGGACGGAGGGAGGAGCCCGGCCTGAGGGACCGGTCCGCCCAGCAGGCCCGATGCAGGAGCTTCCTCTTCGAATGAAGCACATCAATCACCCACATGTACAACCATCCGAGGCGGGAGGGTCTGCCTCTCGGCTTTATTGGACAGCGACACAACAGGTTATTTTACAAAAGGAGCTCAAGCTGCTCAGAAAAGGCGCCGGGGCTGTGGGGAGAGGGGCTGGGACAGGCCTCCCGCCCGGGCCGATGGCTGGCAGGCGGCGGACAGAGCCCTGCACTCCCCTCGAGGGGCCACACCAGTGCGCCGGGAGGAAAGCAGCTTCCGCAGGAGGGAAGCCAGGGCCAGACGGCTAGGTGGACCTGCAATGAGAAAAGACGGTTCAAAAGACGGCTCAGACCAGCGAAGTTTTCCCTGAAACACTCTGCATCCGAATCATTTCTCACACTCATCACCGACCAAACACACTCTGGGCCCAGCGCTCACCACCTCTAAGTGAGCCGTGCAGTCGGCACAAAGGGCCGGGAAGCGCCTAGCACAGGCCCCAGTGCGTGCTCTGCTGCGGGCAGCACACTGAAACGGATCGCAGTCTCACGGCCATTTTTCCTTTTTAACCATAATCACCAGCGGCTGGACAACTGAAATGGACATGGAACTATATAAATGTCAGAGAAACATGTAAACCTCATTAACGTTCCCCAGAACTCATTCAGAGATAGAAACAGGTCCAAATAGATGCCTGTCTAAATGTACTGCAATTACGTTACAATTATTTTTCCAAATACACAGATAGGCTCTGTCTTTTCTCAGCTCATTACTGACTCAAACAATTCGCCCTTCTGGGATCAATTGTTTGCTAATAAATAATTGTTTACAGTCACAAAATGATGTTAGGAGGTTTTCTTATTAGTTTCCTTCTGCACCCTAATAAGATTGAAAGCTAGCTGAGTCCCCAGAGTCCAACCTTACCCTCGCTCTGTTTAACAGCCCAGGAAATGATGGACCATCTGCTCCGAGAAGAATGGGCGGAGGAGGAAATGCTGTTTAATTGAAGATTAACCTCCTCGTGGGCAGTCTGAGGCCCGAGAATGCGGCCATCAGCGGTAGGAGAGGGCTGCAGAGCCTGCCCTCCTCCATTTCAGCCCCGAACACAATGCACAGGTTTTACTGCCTCCATTTCTGCCCACACGCGCACTCCCACAGCGGACACAAACCAGCAAGGTCAAACGGACACTCAAAAGCGCAGTCACTGCTCCAATTTCGTTTGCCGAATACCTTTAATGCAGCAAACCATCAAGCCAGCCCATGCGCTTAAGAAAAGTGTTTGTTTACAGAACAAAATCAATAAAAACCTCTTATCCCTTATGTTTAGGTTCCTATAATATTAAAATAAATGTTTTCTCCAGTTTCTGGGTTAATAGTAATAAATCCACCATTAGAGTAGGAATTGTTTTACCATCAGCAACATGGCACTAAGTAAATGAAATCTTGTCAAGTACATGGTGGCCTACAAGTTCAAAAGAGAACAGAACAGCATGAGGTCAGAATGGCCGGCCAGGACAAGAGATGAGAGATTTGGGGGAATGGGGGGGGCAGGGGGACAGAGAGCACGCAGATGGGAGCACAGCCTTTCCTAGGCTCCCCGTGCCCGCCTCTCAGGTCCCGCCGGTGAGAGTTCCTATCACCAGTGCTTCCCCCTCGGCCTCACAGGGCCGCACCGTGCTCGGGCGCCAGGCCGTTTCCCCGCAGAAAGAGGGCCGAGCACCTCCCCACAGCCGTCCTGCAGGCCCGGGCGCAGAGGGATGGGAAAGGACGGGACCGGGAGGGGCATCAGCTGCCCCGGCCTGGGCAGGGCACCGAGGAAAGGGCCCTGCCGCGGGTCCCGACCCCGGCCACCAGTCCCGTCAGCCCGGCCGGGAGATCTGTCGGTCGGCACTAAGACCCGCTGCCCGGGCAGGGCGGTCCCGCTCTGCGTTCCCAATGACCCAGCCATTCCCTTTGTGTAGATGTCACAGAGACAACCTCCGTGGAGGGGAACGCTTTTTGGCAGTTCAGAGTCTTACATATCTTAAATAGAATTTGCTTAAATAATTCTTGAATTCCTCAACTTAATTTCCCAGCAATGAGCTGGCAATAACTCCCGAGACCCAATAACTGGGCCTAGTCAAGAAGAACGAGGGTTTGACATTCTCCCCGCAGAACAACCAGGCACCATCTTATCCATCAGACGTCTATCAACCCGCGGATATTGAAAGCTTGGAGCACAAGATAAGATCAGCTCCCGCCCACAGCCCGCCGGACTATCAGGCAGGCATCAACCGCGCTATTCATGGCTCCAGAAAAATTAATAAGCCGGGGTGAGCCGAGCGCAGGCTCAAACACAGGTGAAGACGCTCACTTGGGCTTTGTCTCTGCGTCGGTCACTTGGCGAATGAAGATGCCGTCCTCGGGGTGCTCCGTGTCGTCCATCTCGTACATGTAGGAGGACGCTATTGCCAGCGTGGTCCCATCGCTGCTGAAGGCCAGCGACGCGATGCTGGTGGGGTACCGGTGGAACTGGCACAGCCGCTTTTTGTTAAACGGGTCCCAAATGTTTACAAACCCGTCAGAGCCACCTGCAAGTGATTCGGAAAAGTCAAAACGATCCTTAAGGCAGATACAGAAACCACCACCATCGGCACCGCTGGCTCCTTTAAAGATCAGGGAGACACTTCCCCCAAGCAGCCCTGGCCAGCTCCGCTCCCTCCAACACACACGGGAGCACCTCCTTCACACACCCTGCTCCGCGCCAGCCTCCGGGCCCGGCGGACGGTACCTGTGGCGAACGTGTTGTGGATGTTGTGGAAGGAAATGGCGTTGACCGGGTAGATGTGCTCGATGTTGTTCTCTTTCAGCCGGTGGCACTTGAAGGCATACTTCTTCTTCTGCACCTCGGGGCTGGGGTCCAAGTACTCCACCGCCACGCGGCCCTCAATGGAGCTCAGCACGTAGCCCTGCCGAGGGAGCCGAGAAGCCGCGCCGGTGAAGCCGCGGGCGGGCCAGGCACCCCCCATCCCACCCCAGAGAGCGAGGATTCCAGAAAGCAGGCTGGGCAGTAGAAAATGCTCAGGCTACACTGAGAGTGACAACTGACCCAAAATGTCCAGAACCCAAGACTTGGTTTTATTAAAAAATGAGACTATCATCACTTAATTTTTATGTCAAAGTAAAAGACAAGAAAAACATAACATCTATTTCTTTAATTCTTCAAGGTATAAGAGATTACTATTGAAAACCTACTTATGGAGATAAGAAAATCAGTTAAACTTCCATTATAGATAAACTGGAGAAATACTCTGACAAAATGTTAGATGACATAAAAATATTTAAAATGCAAGCATATTTTGATCATGTAGCTAAATTTCTCAAGTCTGAAAACTGCAACTCCTCGTTTTCAATGGAGATTGACAGTATTTTGAAGGAAAAAATGTGAGCCCTTCGAAGCCCTGCCTTCCAGCTGCAGGAGCCGAGAAGCGCTGACATCCTGTCTCTGCAGCCGCTGTCTGCTGTCTGCAGACACGTCCCCCTGCGCCCTCCGCGGCCACACCGCCCCCTCCGGGGCTGCAGGCAGCGGGCTCCCACCGCACAGCAGCACAGCCAGCTCGTTAGCGCGGCGAAGACAGGCTGGCCCTGCATGAGCAAGTGTCAGAGGGCACCGCCTTCCACGCAGGGGCCGCCTGTAAAATCCCAGGCCTGCTGCTGCCTCACAGAAGAGCTCGGTTTCAGAAAGAGAAACGGAGAGAGAACAGCCAATCCCACACCCTTCATTTCGATTCAAATTTGAACCCAGTGGCGTGAAAGTGACATAAGGCTCTCCTGGACTATGTGTCTGTCAAGCCTCCTGAACCAGTATCAGCACGGAATCAGAAATCCTATCAGACAGCCCCCCTGAACATCAAGGTCAGCTCTAAAAGCGGGTCAACACGCTCCCTTCTAACAAAGGATGTCAGAAACCCACCTAACAATTCTAAATCTCTGCTCCAAAGAAAGGACAAAGTTTTTAAAGGGCAGCAAGCGGGTCGTTATTACAGAAGACCGTTACTTACAGACCCCGAAGGCGGGGCGGGTGGGGGGCGCACCTGCTTGTTGGGGAAGGCCCGGATGCAGCGCGTCTGGTACTTGAGGCTGGACTCGCGGCGCTGCTGCACGTAG
Source organism: Pipistrellus kuhlii (assembly GCF_014108245.1). Lineage (NCBI taxonomy): Eukaryota > Metazoa > Chordata > Mammalia > Chiroptera > Vespertilionidae > Pipistrellus > Pipistrellus kuhlii. Next base: position 47,139,200 of record NW_023425460.1, read on the forward strand.
CCCATGTTGCGCAGGTCCCACACGAGCACACGGCGGCCCGCCGTGCCCACGATCAGCCGGTCCCCGGACACCGACAGCGTGTACACCTTCGGGAGACCCACTCAGTCAGCTCCGGCCCAGAAATGACATCTGCCTAAGATAAGCCCACCAACCCTACAACCACAGAAACGGGAACTGACCAGGTTCCCAAACTTTGCGTCCCATTTTCATTACACAAACCAGCTACCCCATACAAAATGATAAAACCAGGATATTTTTCATGCTTGACCAAGTATATATTAATTCCTTATTTTATAATGTACATTCTAATTAATTCCAAAATCGCTTTTGAGGAATTCTCATTACTAAGACAAATTAAATTTTTAAACAACCTTTCCAGCCTGTTTCACTCGGTGACGGTGACGACGCTAAAGTGTAAAAACAGTCAAAAAGGAGACAATAAGCCAGAAAACAATGCGGACGCCTCTCCAGGGCTCTGGCTTTTCCGCCTCTCCAGGGCTCTGGCTTTTCCGTGATTCTTCTGGGAGCCTCTGGAACAAGCCTTCTCCCGGCCTCCCGCTGTCACACCACCGGGAGGGCTGTCCCGGGGGGAGGGCGGGCACCGCGCCGGCTCATGAACTCAGAGCGCACCCGGCAAAGCCCACCCTGAGCCGAAGGCAGAGCCCACTGCAGGCAGAGCTCGCCTTTAGGAAAAGCGTAGAAGGCCTTTCTCCATCCAAGTATTTTCCCACCTGGAGCCCCTTTTCAACAGTAAAACACCTTCCACAGAAATTCCTTCAAGATAAATAACAAATACACGCAAGGATTTAAGTGTTCCTTTCAGAAATCAAGTCAAGATAGCAAGTTCCTGAAAATGGTGGCAAAGTGTATTTTGCTGACCATGTTAAATCTTTTGATAATCTAGACTTCAAAGTTGTTCTCTGATTATTTCTCTGTTAGTGAGCAGCTCTAAATTATTTTTTAGCAACTCTAACCTGATGTAATATTTTAACACCCGAAGAGTCATTTTACAAAATGATAAGGCCTGTATCATGGTGAGACATCCCTTTAACACATTAAGCCACATGGTTAATCATCACTAATACGTTAACTACATACCAAAGGTCAAAAAAATAAAAATAAAAACAAGTTAGGGTTAACAATGCAAAAACCCAATATTACCACAATCTGGCCTTAAAATTCAACAACTACTTTGACCAAGGGAAAAATAAGGAATTAAAAAGATTCAAACAGTTTATTTAATATAGATATACTTACATATAGACATACTTAAAAAAACCATAGTTCATTCAGAAAACAAACTGTTTGTAGAAAATAGAAATTAACCTAAGTCGCATAGAACACCAAACTAAGAAAACCCAGAACCCAGAAAGAAATCACTTTATAACAGGACAATCGGACTGGGAATTTTATCTTAAATCTTTATACAGGTGACACAGAGTCTAGCCGTGCTTTCTACCCCCTCCGATCATCTATCACAGGAAGCCACTGTCAGGCTACTGACGAGGTCTATACATCTATCAAAGGAAGTATTAAAAAAACTGACATAATGAACCTCGCCGAACCAATAAGCAGCTTGATTCAGTGTGGCTGTCCATTACATGATATTCTGTCAGCAATTTATCACAGCTCTTAACATGTTACATGCAACCATATATCAAAACTAGAAACAATGCAATTATTTCATTCTGAACAAAGGTCTTGCCAGGTTGTAGATTCGACTCTGAAGTGACAAAAATAATGGCTCTTTGGATGCACTCCAGTATATAACGACGCGCCAGGAGCTGAGGAGTGTTTACACTGAGAAATAGACTAAGTGAAGGATACCTCTGCCCTGCTCAGCCAATCCATCTTTAAAATTAACTACCACTTGCTCACATTGATGAGGCTGCAGCCAGAATGCTCCATCCCCCTTTCGCTGTACAGATCAAGAGGTTAGAATAAGACACAGGGGCTCGGTTTTAAGGAGCTGGTTCACCAGAGCCTTCAGACAACGCCTGTCTGTGTCTAACGTGAATGAATAAATAACCGGCAGGAGCCAGGGACAGAGGCCAGGGTGCGCACTAAATCCACAACGCCAACAGTAACGCCCGTGAGGCCTCAGGCCAGAGCAAATGAGAGATGCACCCAACCCTACCCACTACCTCTGACGCTCCCCCCAACCCCCCCACTTTGGTCTGAGCCGTCTTGGCTAAAAGCCTGCTCTGAAATCTCAGGCCTGAGCAAATGAGAGATGCACCCTCCCCCTCCCCCTCATCTCCCCTCCCCCCCCTCCCCCGCGCTTTGGTCTGAGCCGTCTCGGCTAAACACCTGCTCTGAAATCTCAGGCCTGAGGTAGAAGCACTAGCAGCACCGACATTTGTCACTCAGGCTGCTGCTCTCCAGGACAAACAGGACACAGACAGGAAAACGTGGAGCAAAATAAATCTCCCTCAGCATCTCAGCACCTCTGTATTTGGGTTTGTAACATACACCTGTGCAGCCTCCAGCTCTGCCGCCAATACGCAGTCCTCTCAGCACCAATCCCGAGGCCGCAGCGGCTGAGCCGAGCCTACCTTTTCGGGCTGAGAGAAGGTGCCGGCGTTGCAGGGCGTCCTGGGGTCCCACAGCTTCACCGTCTGGTCCCAGCTCCCGGTGACCATCACATTGACCTCCGGGCAGTACTCCACACACCTGATCGGGGCGTCGTGCGTTCCCACCAGGTTTTCTAAAGGAAAAGCAAAGTGCACACTGGTGTTACTGCGCCTGCCACCCAGGGTCCCCCAGTGAGCAGGAGTCCACTTCCCCCGCCCCTGCCCGCCGTCCAGCAGTCTGGTCCCAGAGGCTACCCTGAACTTCAGGTCACTTAAAACGAGAGCACGTCTATTGTCCTCACCCGATTCTGGATTCCTTTAAGGAGGAACCTTGTTAAGTCTGTAGCTATGACAGTGTCTAGTTCTGACATATGGCAGGTGCTCAAGAAACGCACGCATGCTGAATGAAGACATGAGTGGGTAACTTGTCTTTTGGACGTAAATAAAATTTATCAAATTCAGCCAATGCAATAAAAATCTTATTAAAGTGGTAACAGATTATCTGAGATATGGAGATGAAGAAAGCATGGAATCTTATGATTAATTCATTTGGTTTGCATGATGGGTCAAATTCCCAAAACCATTTCTTTCCTTTCAATTTCAACTCTTCACTGTCTCATTCATTCATTCAATTAGCATCTACTGAGTGTCTACTATTGCCAGCATCTGTGCCCAACGCTCAGCACACAACAAAGAACAGGAATTGATCCTGATCCTCAAACAGGAAAGATACTTGTTTAAAAATATTTATCATCTAAAAAAGACAAAAAGCTTACCAGGTTGGGCAATGAAGTACAGAGAATAAACAGCTAATTCCTTTAATTATGGTTTCCAGCATCGAAAACATTTTTAAGTTTGTTTTTCAGTGTTTTTTCCTGCTTTTAAACAAACAGGACCTAAACCTGCAAACTAACTTCCTCTGTGGAATAAGCTGCTGGCCAGCACAACCAAACATGAGCAGCTGCCAGAGACAATGCCCAGTGGCTTTTCTGCAGAAACCTCTTCTCCTGGGTTCCTTTTTCTGGCACAGTATTGTGCCCCTCCTCTGCCCATCCTTTCACTGCCCAACCACTCATCCGGTCCCACCTGGGCGTGCGTCTCCTTCAAATACATCTCTGTCGGATGCTGTGTACACACCAACCCCCAAAAGCAAAACACGATGAACGCTCTGCCTGCAGCTCTGTGCGCCGGGCCCCACCTCCCTCTGGCCCCTGAGCAGGTTAACCAGGAACACCGGGCCGCCCGCCCGCCCGCCCGCCCGCCCGCCCGCCGTCAGCCGGAAGAGCTGCTGAAGGCTGCTCTCTGCTGAGTCAAGACCCAGCGGGATTCACAGTCGCGAGCTGTTTTACTTCAGAACATTAGACTTTTTAAAGCCTACCCTTCCTCCAACTAAATTAAACCGGCTCCTGACAGGAGAACTGAAACATCAGCCTGTCCTCGAAGCCGCCCAGGTGCCGGGTGCACGCAGGGAGATGGGGCTCAGGACGGGCCTCCTGAGGAAGTGCACACACCAAGTGCTGATGGGTAGCTTAGTCCGATCACTTAAACACAAAGTCCTAAGTGTAATACAGGGCCTGGGCCTGAGCCCCCGAGGAACTGCAGTCCCGCCTCTCCCCTCCTGAGCGGCACTCACACCCGAGCACTCGCGCCTCGCGCACCAAAGGCAGGTTACCTTGGTCCGTGTTCAAATCGTGCATTTTCAATTGGTTGTCTAATCCCCCACTCCAGGCGTGCGTTGGGTCCTACAAAATAAAGGTTCGGGTCATTGGAAACAGAGCTTTAGAGATGGTTTGCAAATCCCGCCGGCTGACCAGTTTATGCTCAGTGACAGTCACGGGCCCTCACTCTCTCAGGGAACACACACACAGCTCACAAAGTAAAGCAGCCAAGTGGCCAGGACAAAGCACACCGAGGACGGGGAGCTAGGGAGCACCGCCCTGCCTGCACGGCCCCACCGCCAAGGCAGGTGCGGGAGAACAGGCCAGTGACCCCGGGCGGGGAGCGCCCTGCCGGCCGGAGGGGCCGCGGGGCGGACACGTACGTAGAAGGCACAGTCCAGGACGGCGCCCGAGTGCTGGTACTTGAGCCGCAGCGAGTTGGCCGGCACGTCGTAGAGCCGCACCGACGTGTCCCAGGACGACACGAGCAGGAACTGCGAGGTGTTGGGGCTGAACTTCACCGAGGAGATGCCGTCCTCGGGCGGCTGGTTCAGCTTGAACTCATTAGAGCCGGTCATCTGCGGGGCGAGCGCGGGTCAGAGGCCCGGGACGGGGGACGGGGGACGGGGACGGGACTGGGGGGCTGGGAGCTGGAGACGGGAGCTGGGAGCTGGGGACGGGGCTGGGGATGGGGGACCGGACTGGGGAACTGGGGAAGGGGCCGGGGGACGGGAGACGGGGGCTGGGAGCTGGAGACGGGGGCTGGGAGCTGGGGACGGGGGACGGGACTGGGGAAGGGGACAGGAGACTGGGGCTGGGAGCTGAGGACGGGGCTGGGAGCTGGGGACGGGGCTGGGGGGCTGGAGACGGGGGACGAGGAAGGGGGCTGAGAGCTGGGGGGTGGAGACGGGGGACGGGGTCGGGGGACGAGGGCTGGTAGCTGGGGGACTAGAGACGGGGTAGGGGGACGGGGGACGGGGCTGGGGGGCTGGAGACGGGGGACGGGGGACAGGGTCGGGGGACGGGGAACAGGGCTGGGGGGCTGGAGACGGGGGACGGGGACGGGGACCGGGTCGGGCCGCCGCGCCTGCGCAGAGCCTGCGCGCCCACCGTCGGGACTCCCCTCCCCCCGCCGCCCCCAGAGCGCCCAGCCCCCGGCCGCTCCCCGCACCCCGACTCCAGCCCCGCGGGGCCCTGCACCCGCCCCGCCGCGGGCTCGCGCCCGGCCCGTCCCCCGGGGCCTGCGGCCCGCATCTCCTGAAAGGAAAGGCAGCGGAGGGAGGGAGCGGGCTCCCCGCGGACGGCCCAGCAGCCCCGCGCCCGGGGAGCCCGGCGCGCCCCGCCGCCCGGCCCGTACCTTGACTTCCCCGCGGAATCCACTGGGCCGCCCCGCCGCCGCGCCGCGCTCCCAGCTCTAGCGGGCTGGACCGAGTAGGCGGGGAGGAAGCTCCGGTGCTCGCCTACCATTGGCTGATTTCAAACGCCAACGTCTCAGTCTAGGCAGACGATTGGCCTGCTCGGGCGTCGGTCAACCAGTCATCCTCTTCCGGCTCAAAGGCAAACGCGGCTTTTCCGATCATGTGGTCTCGCGGTACCGCTAAGCTGAGGCGCCTCCCAGCTAGTGCTGACCGAGTGAAAACTACAACTCCCAAGGAGCATCGCGCCAAGACAGGGTTTACGCCTTCTCAGACACGTGTGCGGCACGCTGGGAGATGGAGTCTCCCTGGGACCGACGTCCTTCCAGTCCTCTAAATACTAACCAGGAGGGAAAGATGCTCTTTGGGGTTCGAAGCATAACTCCCTCTTCATCTGAGTTAATTTCGCAGACACAAGAACCCCATTTTGGTCATTATTTCTATAGAGCTGAATTATTCTCCCTTTCACTGGACATACATACACTCATGAAGTTAACCAAAAATTGGAATAGAGAAGGAAATATTGTCTCTAATGAATTGCGTTATTATTTTCCTGGAGTTTCCACCTATGAACCAGCGTCTCTCATTTCCTGTTGATCTAATAGAAACTCATACATATTTATACTATGCTTTATCTCTCCATTGCATCCTTCCACAAACATTTGAGTGCCTACTGTGTGCCAGGCTTGGTGAAGGGCTGGGAAGATGCATTAATCAGACCGTCCTTGCTCTGGAGGAACTCCCTGTCCAGAGGGGTGGACAGACTGGAGAACAGATAATTTGCAATGTGTTAAAGTTCAAAAGCTTCTTTTAGACATACATTAAAATAGGGTATTAAAATGCCAGCTCTAAGCTTCTCTACCCACCCCACCCACACCCAGAATTTTGAGCTCGGTTTGCTCTATTTTCAGTTTCTAGAATCCTCCACAAATAGAATAATCAAGAAGGTTGCCTCTGTAATAAGAAATAATTTGATCTCCGTGAAAGAAAAGCAATACTTAATTTGTAACTAGAATGCTGTGACTCAGTTACTCTTAAATACCAAAAACACTGAAATTGTTCAAGGTGACTCATGCTATAACCTCTTTTTCACTTCCTTTTGTGGGGAAAAAAAAATCTCATCTGATTACGTAACTTAGTATAAAGTGAGAGGAAATTGTTGAGGTTAAAGTGACTTTTAAGGTGCATGGATAGAGGGAAAGAGTTTGGTCTTTACGCATTCACTCAAGCTGACTCAGGTGCAATTCCTTTTCTAATTCTAGACACAATAAGCACAGAAACCACCACTCTTCTCCCCACTGGAGAGTAATACCTCTGCTCAAAGGTCAGATTCTTGCCCTCCCTCCTCACCAGCCCTCACACTGGCTTCTCTATCTCTTCTCTTTCAACAAGTTAATGGCTAGGTTAAGAATTTTAAAATACAGTGCCTTGACTCCATCCTAACGTTAGCTAAATAATTTTATACCCAAATAATTTTATTTAGTTCCTTCTCCCCATCGCTTATTTAATTATATTAGTGCTTGGAGATTCTGAGCATGAATTACCCACTAATAAAATCTAAGTGTATTTCATTATCTATTGGGCGTATGATTCAGGTCCCTCTGGGCATGCAGTTGCAACCAGACTCCATTTGAGTTTTGAGAAACGTCAATCTTTTAAATCCAGTTTAGACCCCAAAAGGAGGCTGGTGATTTGGCTGATTATTCAAATGAATTGATGGTCATGAGCTAGGAGATCTGGCCAAGATGGAGTCTTGGACAACATTTTAAATCCAAATGCAAGGCTGTGTGTGTGTGTGTGTGTGTGTGTGTACCAGTAAGAGAGAGGAATTCCTAGAAACTAATGACTGTTGGACCCTGCTGTCTGCTAATCTCCAGGTTGGTAAGAAAGTGAATACCCACCACATGACAATCTGTAAAGGGGTCGCCCCTAAAATCCGAAGGGCAACTTGGCCATTCAATGAGCCCAGTGGCCAGAGGAAACCACTTGCTGTGAGAGAAACCCACATTTTTAAACCATCACCCCGGAGAAGGATAATCTGCTGGCCTGCAGACAACAGCGATGCGGACGGGCTCTTCCTGTGCGAGAGGTCCCTGGAAAGCAAATCGGTTATTTCTGCATGAAATGCTCAAACAACACATTCAGAGGAAAGGGAGAATTTAAAGTGTGCAGTTGGGGAAGGGAGGAGGTCCTTGAAATAAAATATGGGTACCAGCCCTGGCCGGGCAGCTCCCGGTCAGAGCATCTTCCTCAGACACTGGAAGTTTCTGCTCCATCTCTGGTCAGGGCACACACCAGCATCAGCCAATGGACACGTCCGTAAGTGGAACGACAAACCACCTCCCTCTCTCTCCTCTCTCTCTCTCTTTCTCTCTGTCAGTAAATAAAAATATGTGTACCAAATACATCAGGAGGAAATGGACCAGTGTCACTGTTCTCTCCCTCCGAATACCCCACATTTAGCATAGTTCTCAGCCAGCAGCAGGGCCAGTAACTGCTTATTGAATTGGACTCAATTGAAATGAAATGGATGCACCTGAACGGACCCAGGATTGGCAGAGGTGTTCTTGGGTACCGTCCTTCCGGTGTCGCCTCGAAATAAATTGTGGTTTTTATGAAATCTCATGTGAGAAGGAAAAAATAGGACCTCAATCTGGACAAGAAACAGCCTGTTGTGGTGGGGGGGGGGGGGGTTGCAAGTATTCCGTACACATGCTGCCTTCCTAGACAGGAAATCGCTTCCAGGATGTGAGCTTCCCGCACCTTTGCACCCGCTAAGGGGGTCCCCGTTTCCCCCACTCCCCCAACCCACACCCCTGTCTGGAGCTCGTTTCACGTGACACCAAACACCAGCCACCCCTGAACTCAGGCTTCCTCTTCAGACCAGGAACCGTTTTAGCAGGAACAGGTGGCTGCGATCCGCCCTGGGAGAGATTTGCATGCGGCTCCCGCGCTGTTCCCTGGGCGCCTCACTTTCCTCGCGGGCACCCGCGCCCGTTGGGGCCGGAGGTCCGCGGGCGCCCAGGCCTCCCCGGCTTTCCTCCACGCGGGCAGCCGCGCGCTGACCGCGACCCCATTATTCAGCCGCACACAATGCGGACACCCGCCAGCAAAACAGCCAGAGAGGTGCCCCCCCAGCCTCGGCCCCCCGCACCCCGCGCCCCCTCTCCTGGGGTCCAGCGCAGACCCCCCCTCCTCCGCCGCCCAAGCGCCCGCTCCCCGCGCTGCACGGAGCGCCCCGCTGAGCCACCCGCCGGGCATGGCCTGGCCGCGGACTGGGGGCGGCGAAGGGGCTCGGGACCCGGTCCAGGCCGCGCCCCCACCTGCCCTGCGCCCCGGAGAGGCGCCCGGGTCCAGGGCTCACCGAGCCGCGCGCCGCCCCGGTGCTGCCCAGCCCAGGCGGCCCGTGCCGGGAAGGCGCTCTCTCCCTCCGGTGCCGCCCCGCCGTGTCCCTCTCCGCACCGGTTTCGAACTGGATTCGGGGTGTGGAACGGGGTGCCATCCAGCTCACGTGGCGCCAGCTAGCATCCCGACCCTTAACCCCTGACCCCGGCCCCGCCCTCACCCGGCGGGTCAGCCTTCTTCTACACGCCCCCAACCCCTCCTCCCCAAGCGGGAACCCCTCCACGTGCCAGCAGCCACCACAGCCAGCGAGGATGCTTAAAGTGGTTTATTTCCTTTTCTTTAAAAATATGTACAGATCTGGAACCTCACCTTCGCCCCCGCCCCTCCTCGGGAAGAGGGAAACGGAAAGGCGGCGCGGAGGTCACGGTCCGAGGCGCCGGGGCCGTGGCGGACTGGGCGCAGGGACGTGTGTGCGGAGGCGGAGGGCGCGGAGGCCGGGCTGGTGTTTCCCTGTTTGTCTGGTTGGCTTCTCCCCAGCGATCCCGCCGGCCCGGCCGCTTTTCCCACCGCCCCGGGAGGACACCCCTTCCCGCGGGTTGTCCAGCCTCCCGGTTGGTTTGGGGCAGAAGCGGGTCTGGCCCGAGGCAGACCCATAAGCCCCCAAAAGATCCACAGGAGAGAGGGGGGCAGAGGCCATAAACAGGAGGTAAGGAATACACACGGTGTATTTCTCGGTGTTTCTGGCCGCTCGCCGCCCGCTCGGGAGCTGGAGCCGCCCTGGGATCGCGCTGGGGGCTCCCGGCGGCGGGCCTGGGCGCAGGGCCGGGGCACCGGGGGCGCGGGGCGCCGGGGGCGCGAGGCCGGGCGCATGGACACGCGGTCAGTAGTCCAGCTTGTTGTACAGGCCGTAGAGCGGCAGGGCGGGCAGGCTGCCGCCGCCGGGGTAGTAGAGCGGCGCGGGGAAGGCCAGCGAGCGCGGCACGGGCACGCGGAGCAGCGAGCTGTCCCGGAGCACGAGCGGCAGCCCCACCAGAGTCTGCGCCGACGCGTGGGCCATGTTGGCGGCCTCCAGCTCGGCCGAGAGCTGGCGCTTCCACTTGTTGCGGCGGTTCTGGAACCACGTCTTCACCTGCGTCTCGGTGAGCTGCAGGGAGGCGGCCAGGCCGGCGCGCTCGGCGCTGCTCAGGTAGCGCTTCAGGTCGAAGGTGGACTCGAGCTGGTAGACCTGGCTGCGCGAGAAGACCGTGCGCGTCTTCTTCTTGGCGGCGCCCGCCGGCCGCTCCGCGCCGCCCTCCCGCGGCCGCTCGGGGCCGGGCGACGGCGAGCCCGCGGGCCGCAGCCGCTCCTCCTCCTTACAGTCCGGGTGCGGCGGGAGGAAGGGCAGGTGCGGCGAGCCGGCCGGGCCCGCGCCGCCGCCGGCCTTGGGGGCGCCTGGGGGGGAAACAGACAGGGAGGCCGTGGGGACGGGGCGCCTTGGGCTCCCCCGGCGTCGGCCGCCGCCCCCTCCCTCTGGCCGGCGCCCGCAGCCCTGGGCCCGCGCCCGGCCTTTAAGAAAGTCCTGGGACCCGCTGCCAGCCCGGGCTCTGCACGCCCGTCCCGGAGAGGGGAGCGCGGGCGGGGAGCGGGGCCGCGTTCGGAGGCGGCTCTGCCCGGAAGGAACGGGGCCGGGGAGCTCCCGGCTTTATGGGGCGGCGCCGCATCACAGGCCGTTTGTCCGGGGATCGCTGAGGACTAAGCGGGGCTGCCCGTCCGCTGCCGTGAACGGGAACGGCCCCTGAAAGGAGCTATTGTCAACGTGCGACCGGGCTCCTGCCCGCCAGGGTGGGAGGAGAGGGGACGAGACAATGAGCCGAGGGACCGCGGGGGCGAGCGGTGTCCACGCGCTCCGGGGCCAGCGAGGGCCGGCACCCTGCCCGCCCGGTCCCTCTCCCTCTCCCTCTCCCTCCGCCCGGTCCCCCGCGACCGCCCCGCGCCCCGGTCCCTCCCCAGCGCCCGTGGGGCCCAGCGCGCGCGCCTTCTCCCCTCGGACCCGGGACCCCGGGCGGCCAGGGCTCCGGCTAGCGGGGCCGCCGCAGAGCACAGGTCCCTCCCCCGGAGCGCGCGGCCGGGCGGCGGTCCTTACCCAGGCCGGGGAAGGGGATGGGGGCGTGGCGCCGGGCGCCCGGCTCCGTGGGGCCGCGCGGGTCGGGGCAGAAGCAGGCGGGCGCCTTCCAGCCATCGTCCGGCTCCTCCTCCTCCGAGGACACGGACAGGCTGCGCGTCCTGGCGGGCCAGCCGGCCGGCTCCCGCGGGGCCTCGGAGGGGCCCCCGCCCAGGATGGACTGGATGGAGAAGCTGGAGACGCCGGCCGCCGGGCACCTCTTGCCCGCATCTTCCTTGCTGCCCATCCTGGTTCATAAGAAACCGGAGGAAACGAGAACGCCCTTTAGAGACGGTCGGCGGGAAGGTGGTGCGGGAAGGCGGCGGGGGAGGGGCGGGAGGGGGTCAGGAGGAGGGGGCGCGAGGCTGGCGGGCGGCCCTGCGCGCGGGGGACGCGGGCCCCGGACGCGGCGCGGGGTCCCTGCCCGCGGGCTCTGGTGGCCCGCCCGGCCCCGGCGCGGACGCCCCCGCTCTGCCCGCGGCGCTCCGGGCCCGCGGCGGGCGGCGGCTCATTTGCATAGCGGTCCGCGGGACGCGGCCAATCGCAGCGCCGCCGAGCGGCCCCGGACATTTTCAAAAAGCCGAGGCCGGGCCCGCCGCGCCCGTGCTCCCCTCGGCGCGCCCACGGCCGGGCGGGCACTGCGGGGTCCAGCCGGGGCCGCCGGGCCCGAGCGCCGCATCCCTCCGGACAGGCCCTGGCCTCCGTGCGGCTGGACCGGACCCGCGGGCCGCGCCTCCTCCGCGGGCCGCGCCTCCTCCGGGGGCCGCGACTGCGAGCAAGTCCGGTCTGGCGAGGCCCGACTCCCCCCGCAGGCGACGGGTCCGCGCCCCCGGAGAGCCAGCGCGGGCTGCTCCACGACCCTCCCCAGCCTCCGCGTCCGGAGCCAGCAGGCTGGGAGCCCCCAGACCCCCGCGCCCCTGGGGGGAGGAGGAGGGGGCGGAGCCTGCGCCTGGGAGCTGCCGCGCTCCCGGGAGCTCAGCTGTGAAGCCTGGAGCCGCTCCCGCTGCCCTTTCTCCTCCGCAGGCCCCACCCCCATCCCAGGTCCCGGGCACCGCGGGGCCGTCTGGGTGGGTGGGCCCGGCAGGGGCGGAGCCCCGGATCCTGTTTCCAGAGACCCCGGGTCCATCCCAGCGCCCCGTGGGCAGCGAGGACTCGGACAATCCAGTCCCACCCGGGGGTTCCTGGCCTCGGATGGAAAGTGAACCCCTCGTTAGTGCGCTCCCCTCTTGTTTCGGGGGTCACCTGGAGTGGGAACGGAAACGCCCTGGCGAGCGCACAGTAGGAGCTCTCCTAGGGGCACCGGGAGCGCACAGTAGGACGTCTGCAGACCTTGGCTGGCTGGGCCACACCCATCTGGTCCATTTTGCTCTGGCTGTTTTCTCCCTCTTTGCAAATATCGGAGGAGGCGGGACTGCTGGCCCAAACAGCGCTGGGCTCCGGGGAAGGAGAGGGGCGGGCGGGGAGGGGCGGAGGGGACGTGGTGTTGGAATTGGGCAAAGCCGCTTCCCTCTGGCCTGGGAGGCCTTACCAGGAACCTTAAACTTCCTGGGCCTTGTCTCCTCCTCTGAAAAGTGGGGGAGCAACGCCTACCTCGAGGAAGCCCGGAGGCCGCAGTGCCCACTCCTGGCCCGGCACCCAGTAGGCACTCGGAGGCCTGGCTCCTCACAGCCCCCCGAGGGAGGCCTGGCTCTCGCCCCTCTCACCCCCAGGTCAGTTGTTCCTGGACCCAGGACGGCTGGCCTGAGGCAGAGGCGGCCTGGGCGCGGTGTCTACCGAAGCTTCTAAGGTGAGGAGAGGCCCCCAGTGCTCAGGCACCCCCACCTCCCGTCTGCGGCCTCGCCTCCCACCGACCCCGAAGCCCTGCCCCCTGAGTCCCCAAACGCAGCTCCGGGTCAGTCCCCGCCCGCACCCAGGCCCTGAGGCCCTGGGGCCCTGACCGCGAGCTCCCTCCGCGCCCGCAGCGCCCTTTGGAAGCCCGGCGCTCCGGGCACCGTTAGCCGCGGGGAGGGAGCACCGCGGCCGGCGGCGGCGGGCCTCTCCCTCCTCGGCTCCTCCGGGGCTGGTTAATGGGCTAATTGATTAGGAGTCTCTGCGCAGCCGGGCGCGGGCCGGCGAGGGCGGGGGCAGGCTGTGCGCCTGGCCCAGAGGCCAGCGAGGGGCAGGTGCCGGCCTCAGTCACCCATTAACCTCTTCGGGGAGCGGCGGCGGGCGGAGACACATTACAAATGGTCAGCTTTCATCACGCTGTCAGCTCATTAACCCGGAAGGACCCGGCGCAGGAACACAATTTGCGTGGCCTCCTCGGCTCGGCCACAGTGCGCAAGCTCCGGGGCCGCGGGGCGGGACCCTCACCCGCTCCCACCTGCTTGGGGTGGAGGGGAGGGTCCTGAAGGAGCACCCGACTTCCTCACCCGCCCGCGGCCTCTCTGCGGGCCACAGCACCCGCACTGGGCGCCCCGCACTGGGAAGAGGGCGGGAAGAGGGGGTAGGGCCCCTCTGCGCGGGTGGAGACCTGGTGCGGGACCAGGCGCGCATGGGGAACATCCCTGTTCTCTGGCCCTTGGACCCTCACAGCAAACCCAGCTGCAGGCCCTGCCCCGATGTCAGGGCGGGAAACGGGCTCCAAACAGCAGAGTGAGCAGCCTCAAGTTCAAGGTGGCTCCGCTGTGAAGACCAGGCCCCTGGCTTTGGGCTTAGGGGATGGCTGCGAAGGAAACGAAGACCCTCCCCACTCCGGACGTGGGGGGTGGATCTGTGTGTGGGGTCAAGGGCTGGGGGTGGGGTGGCCAGGTCTGTGGGGTGGGCCTAGGAGAAGCACTAGGCGACAGGGGACTCTACCTTGGAAACAACCGGCCTGGCGACCCAGGGCCTCTCACCCCGCACAGGCCCCGCCCCGCGAAAGGAGCCATCCTGCCGCTACCCGCCTGCTGGCCACGCCCACTCGCAGGGCCGATCTGGTCCACCCAGAGGTGCGCTCCCGCCAACTCCTTGCAGCCTCCTTCACCCCACCCCACACCCTTCGTCCGAGGCTCCGGCTTTGAGCAGCTGGCACGCACTTGCACAACCGTTACACACACGCATACATGCACACGCACACATGCACACGCACACGCACACGCCTCCACACCAAACAGGGCGCAGAGTGGAGTCAGGGATGCAGGCGGAGACTGGAGAGACCTCTGGCTCCGACCTCCTGGCCTCTGCTCTGCCCCGCTCAACTAGTCCCCTGGGGGCCTCCCCCCTGTGCACCGCCCGCAGTCATACGCATGCGCTGGGGGCCAAGACGCGACCTTCCCGCCCTCCCTGGGGCATCCGAGGGTCCCCCAGACTCCACGGAGCGCGCAGGGGCCCGCGCAGCTGCAAAGCACACCTTCAGGAGCCCGCCCGGGCTCCCGGCTCCTCCATAAAGGATCTCAGTAAGTTCGTGTTCCAGGCCTCAGCCACCAGGTCTCCATCCTGCGTGCGCCATCCTTCACCTCAGAGCCGCCTGCGACCCCCCACTCCCCCAGCCTCCTCTCCTCCGGGGAGCGGGTCCCTCCCAGCTCCACTCCGTCCCCAGCCGCTGCTCCTCGGGAAGGGGGCCGGGTGGACCGCTCCCTGGAGGAATGATGCTGAGGGGTTGGGAGGAAGGACAAACTTTCCCAGGCCGGAAGGACGCTTCCAGCGTGGCCTGGAGATTAGGCCGCTGCTCAGTGTTAACCCGGCCCGGAGCACACTCGCGGAGGCGGCTAATAAAAATTGATCCTCCGCGCTCGGCAGCGGGCCCTGGGCCGGCTGAGCGGTAATAGCGGAGAAGGCTCGCGGGGAAATGACAGATGAAGTCATAAACAAGTTTGATCTTGGAATCAAGCTTCGATAAATATTAAACACAGTCTGAAACCCCCCCCCCCCTTCGCCGGTGGATTATGATATATGGCGCGTCCAAACTTTAAAATAAGGAAATACCAGAGAAAATGATCTCAATAAATTTTCTAAGTATAAACGTTGATTATGTTTCGATTTTCATTCAAGGGCCTCTGCTGTTCGTTCTTTGGTGCAAATGACATCTCGCAATGGGCTCTGGGGGCGGGGGGGCTCCCTCTTTGGGAAAGAGGGTCCAGAGGTGGACAATTTATGTAATCTGCGGCTGGAAAATGAATTCTGTAATTTATTGGAAAACAGAAAGTCCCGAAGATTGGATCAGGAGCGGCCGAGCCCCGGCACCCCGCCCCCACCCCCCATCCATCAAGTTCCAATTAACAGCCTAACCAGAGAGCCTTAATGGGTTTCCAATCTAGTGGCCCTGATAGACTCATCAATTCCTCTGGGAGAAATTAAGAAAATCGACCGCCCCTTGGCGACGCAGTGTCATTCCTTTCTGCAACTATATGTCAAATTAAAAACACAATTAAAATTTAAACTGTTTCAATCAAAGGGTGCCCTGCAACCTATGTTTCACTTAATAGAACTTTGATGAAAATCTGATGCGTGCACTCCGTCACCCAGGGGGGCGGGAAGCGCAGGAGGGAAGGGGATTCTTGCTGTTTCTTAGGATGTTGGCGCCTGGGCGAGGCCCGCCAGGTGAGTACCCCTCTGGCTCCGGCCACGTGATGGGGGGGGGGCTCTGGCCACGTGATGGGGGCACGGGCGCTATGGGCGCGCTCCCACTGCCAGCTGGACACTTGCCCCCACCCCCCACCCCTTTCTCCCTTCCGTCCATCCACCGCAACCGAAAGGGATCCTTTGGGAACCCTAGCCACACAGATTTGGGGAATTTCACCCCCGAGATGCATGGCCTATAGCAGCGGCGGCAGAGGGAGGCAGCGCAGCCCTGTGCACAGCGGGGGATCTCAGAGGAGGCACGGGACCTGCCGTCCTCCTCGTCTCACGTCTTGGGGGTTGCTCTGAGCCCATGAGCTGCTCCGGCACTTGGAGGCCCAGGTGGGAGGAACCCCAGGCGGAGACGTGAGCCCCTTGGTTGTGGCTCTGGCCTCACTCAGGACTCGGGCCAAGGCGGCTTCAAAGTGCAGCGGCCTAGTTCCCCCAGGCCGTTCCATCCTTCCGCCACCGGCGCCTCACTGTGCCCGGGGTGAGGGCCCCCTCCACCGCTCACCACGCCGGGAGCGCGCGCACACGGGCGCACACAGGCGCGCGCTCCCGGAGGCGTGTGCACAGACCCCAAAGCCGGGAGGGTCTGCGGGCCGCGCGGGGCGGGACAGAGTGGGCGGGAGCCAGGAGGAGGAGCCGGCGGATGGCCTCCGCCGGACCCCTAGGGGCCCCCGGGGGCTGCCCGGCTGCGTTCTGGACCCCAGACGGGGGTGTCCGTGGGGCTCCCGGGTCGTGCACTCTGGCGCCGTCGGGGTGACCCTAAGAAAGGTCTTTCCTAGCGGCGCTGCCGAGTCTGTTTGGGGCGCTGAGGACGGCCCCTGGACAGGCCTTCAGGCCGCGGGGCGTGACCACCGGGGAGGTGGAGCCACGGGGAGCCGCGGAAGGCCCGCGGCAGCCTGCGGCCTACGGGCTCCGGGGCTCCTCCGGGAAGTCCAAGCGCCGGAGCACAAAGGGGTGGAAGCAGGAGCTCGTGCCCGGTCTGGCGGCCCGCAGCCCTCAGGGCCCCCTTGTTCCCTCTCCCACCCCGGGCCCAGGCCCTCGGCGGCCCGCACGCGCCCACAGAGAAAGCAGCCCGCACCGACCTGCGGGCCTCCTCGGTCCCGCGCCGGGCCCTCCAGCGCGCCGGCAGACAGGAGAGGAGGCGCTGCAGCCCGCGCGGGGCCACCGGCTGGGGCAGCGGCGCCGGGAGTGGCGAGGGGCCGTCCCGGCTCAGAGTGAGCGCCTGGCGGGGCCGGGTATATCTGCCTCGCTGTGTTTGATGTACACACACTCGCTCTGTTTACCACCAAATAAAAGAAATACATCTGTGTTGCCAACAGAAACAGCTGGAGCTCCGGCTCCGCGGTCTCCCGGGGCCGCAGAGCCGCTGTGGGGACTGGCTCCCAGCGAGGCCCCGGCCTGGCCGAGGAGTGTGGGGCTCCCCCCGGGGCTGCGGGCACCGCTGGTGTCCCAGGCGCC
Source organism: Pipistrellus kuhlii (assembly GCF_014108245.1). Classification (NCBI taxonomy): domain Eukaryota; kingdom Metazoa; phylum Chordata; class Mammalia; order Chiroptera; family Vespertilionidae; genus Pipistrellus; species Pipistrellus kuhlii. The sequence continues at coordinate 47,156,376 of NW_023425460.1, forward strand.
TGGGGCAAGGGGAGCAGGAGGCGCCTGCGGGAGGAGTTCAGGCCTGGAGCAGCGCCTGGCTCCTCAGCCCGTCCTTCCCGCAGGCTTTTCCGGCCCTGGAGGAGGTGCTGAGGCGTGGACGAGGCTGGTGCTGAGCACACGGGGCGGCCGGGAGCTGCGCACACGGAAGCAGGCGGCCTGTCAGGAGGGCTAGTGCTGCGGTGCCTGTCCGGCCTGCTGTCCGGGGCAGGAGGGCTCTGGCTGGGAAGCGGGTCACTGGCACGGACTTGAAGCTGAGTGGTGCCCGGAGGGAAGTACTCGGGGCTGGGGCTGGAGGAGAGGAGGCTGGGCCCGGCTCTGAGGGGAGGGAAGCTAAAAGGATGAATCAGGAATGAGGGTCATTGTGGGGGGCGGGGGTACTGGCCCCCTGGCTGCCCTCCTTGGACCGCCTCGGAGCAGGTGGGTGGGGGCACCTCACTCCCCCAGAGTCCCCTCTAGTGAGCGGTTCCCCCACCATCCCTGGGAGAGGCCCCAGCCGGGAGGGGGTGGGAGGGGACCGGACGTTGGGTGTGGGGAAAGGTGACCCCAGCCAGCTGCCCAGATGCGGCAGCTCAGCCAGCGTGCTGTTGGCTTCTCCTGACATCAACAGCGGCGGCGGCCGCAGAGAGATGGCAGCCGGGCCTCTGATGGAGGGAGCGCGAGGTGGCTGGGCTGCTCTGACTGTCCCCCCCCCCCCCCCCCCCCCCCCCCCCCCGCCAGCCCCTTCTCCTGCTCCCTGAGAAATGCCAGGCCCCCACCTGACCAGAGGGGAGGGCGGGCTTCTAGGCCCTGGCAGCCTTCAGCCCCAGGAGGCGGAGCGACCCTCCTCCCCCCCAGGACGCCCCGGGGCTCCGGGGAGATGCCCCAGGCCCTGCACTGGCCTCTGCTTGCAGAGGGAAAGGAGGATAAACGGAGCGTGTGAAGAACCAGTTATTTCTTGACTTTGTAAAGACTGGGTCGGTCAAGAACCGTTTTCTCAAATCCAAACACAAATAAAGTCTTTTCTTGGCGCTTGATAGCATCGGTGTCCGGGCTGTAAAACCTGAGGACGTGTTTGCTGTTGCAACATTGCTTTTAATGAGCTGCCTCGGGCCTGGCCCGCGGTGAGTATTGCCAACAGCCTCGGGCATTGCTCTGTTTGCAGGTAACACAGGGATCGCCGCATTTTGACCCCAAATGTCTGTTTATTTTTCATTTAAGACACATGCCCCCGTTTTTATTCCAAACTATAGGGAAATAAAGGGAGGTCTGCCTTCGCTGTGGTCCAGGCTGAAATTTGGCCATAAATACTCATGCCCATTTATCGGGGGCAGCTTGCCATCAGCGGGAGACGAGGCGGGACCCTGAACCATTTGTGCCGGCTGCGCTGGAGGAGCCTAGCGCTGGGAGAGGGGCCTTAGCGCGCAGGCTTTTTCTCCAGCGGAGGCGCCCCGCTTGAGCGCTCCGCAGGCGGCGTCTCCGCGGTCGGCATCCCCCTGCTGGTTCCCAGCTCCAAGGACGCGCTGCTGGGAGCTGGGCTGCAGCCGCTGCGCGCAGGCAGGAAGCCGCCGCGGGGCGAGGGGCGCCGGAGAGCCTGCTTCTGCCGCGGACCCGCGCTCCCAGCGGCCGCCCGCCCCCGCGCCCCGCCGGCGTGGGAACAGCGAGCAGCGCGCTCCAGGCCGGCTGTGGGGACGGGGAGGGACACGGAGAGGCCGCCCTTGGGGTGTGGGCGCCGGTGGGCATCGGCACGTGGACTGCACCCCCATTCCACCCCCGCCTCCCTGCCGCCCAGGAGCCACCGTTCCTCACCGGCTGCAGAGGCCGCCCTGTCCCTTGGCCTCCCCAGATGCCCGGCCTCTCCCAGCCGGACTTTGGGGGCTGCCTGTGGCCACAGCCAAACCCTAAATCCACTCCCGTCCCCTTTGCCCACACCCGGGCCCGCCTGCTCCAGGCCCGCCGCCCCTGCCCAGGGCTGTCCCCCCAGAACCTCCCGGCTCCCGCAGGAACCACGTCCCCGGAGCGGATGCGAGGCCACCTCAGGGCTTGGCCGCCGCCTCGCCCATCCCGCAGCCCAGAGAAGCCAGGTTCTCGCCCTTCTGCCCCTCATTCCTCTCCTGCTCCGGGCGTTCAGAGCCACCGGAGGTGCCGCGGAGGCAGCGGCCACGGCGGGAACACAGCCGCCTTTGTCTCTCCGCCGCCCGGATGGACTCAGCGGCTGCGCCCGGGCCGGACTCCGCGCACCGTCAGCCCCGCCGGCAGGGAGGACTGTCCAGACACCGGCTCCGCCCGGCAGTCAGTCACACACGCGGCAACACCAGACGCTTCGCTTTGCTCTTTAATGAGTTGCTTCGCTTTTCTCTTTAATGAGTTCCGTTTCACCAGGACATGGAGTGTAACAATGTTTTGTTTCTTTTTCTCTTTTTCTTAAAAAGGGACTGAACCCAGACGGAAGTGGGGAGATGGGAGGGGGGGCTGGGGGCAAACTACCGCAGAACGACAGGTGCAGCCGAGGGGGGGATGGGGGGGACAGACACGGATGGGGCGGCAGAGCGAGGAGCCCTGCGGAGCGGAGGGTGAACTTTACAAGAAATCTGTACATTTATCAAATAAGTTAAAATTCTCCTAAATTGATTGTCCTTCACTTAAAGCGCTCCAGTTTCCCGTCTCAACTTCTCTGAGCATTGCTACCTGCCTGTCCGTCTTTCCTTTCTCTCTCTCCCCCCCTCTTTCTTTTTCTGAATTGTCTCTTCCTGAAGCAATGGCCGGAGTACACAGTCCGCCTCTCCCGCGGAGGAGGGCCCGCGCTCCGGGGGAATGCCGCGCAGTATTGCACAGATCAGAAGCACAGCTGTTACTGCCCGACCCAGAGGGAGAGGGAGGGGGTGCGAGCCACAGGTTGTTACTTCTCGTAAGGAAACCGCTCTCTGGGAGGGGGTAAAACAATAACAGCAATATTAAGAATAATTTACCGACAAGTGGAACTCCAAAAATAAACGCCACTAATAAATAAGGCTGCGCCAGGTCCGCCACCAGGAGGCTGCTGTGGGGCGGTCTGGTCTTCTCCCTCCAGACACTGAGAGAATTCTTGGGGCGCAAAGCAGAACAGATGAAGGATTGAGACAGACAGACCTTGAGGAACTGAGGCAGACCTCGCGAGAAAGCAGGGCGGCCTCCGTTGGGGGATTCTTACAAGAGGCTGCTCAGGGTTTGAAAATTGGGGAGGATAACTGTTTTTTTTGTGTGTGTGTGGGAAGGGGGCGAGGAGAGGCAGAACCACACCCAGAAATCTAGAAATAAAAATACTACAATGCGAATCCTCTCTCTCTCTCTCTCCCCCATCTCTCTCTCCCCCCTTCCGAAAAATAGTTTTCTAGGAACGAATAAATTAGAGGGGGCCCGCTTTTTGCGTTTATTTTCCTCCGATGAAAATAAAACCGATGAAAATAAAGCAGCAGCGCCTGGTGGGAGGGGTTGCTCACATCCCCAAAGCTTCCAGCGCGAATAGTTTGGAATATTCCGGACCTGCTTCCAGTCCTCTTTAACACAGAAGCTGAAAACCAAAAGGCAGAGGGGCAGCGCCTCAGATCCATGTGGGGGGTGAATTGCACGAGAATGCGTTGCAAATACTTACAAAAAACGCTACCATCAGGGGGAGGGGAGGCCGGCCTGCGCCGCGCCGGCTCCAGAAGGCCCCAGGCCCGGCCCAGTCTCCTCTCCTCCGGGGCCGGGGAGGGGGCCGGGCGCGCCCTCCGCCTCCCCTCTCCCGGGTCTCAGACGGGCCGGAGCAGCGGCACGGAGGAGACCACCGGGTGCGAGTAGTAGACGGGGTGCGGGAAGGTGAGCAGCGGCTGGCTGGCCGGCACCGGCGCCCCCGCGGCCGCGGCCGCCGCGCCCTCGGCCGCCGAGTTCTCGTGGTAGAGGATGGGCACCCGCACGATGCGCTGCGCGGCTGCGTGGCTCAGGTTGGCGGCCTCCAGCTCGGCCGCCAGCTGCCGCTTCCACTTGTTGCGGCGGTTCTGGAACCAGATCTTCACCTGCGTCTCGGTGAGGTGCAGGGAGGCGGCCAGGCCGGCGCGCTCCGAGCTGCTCAGGTAGCGCTTCAGGTCGAAGGTGGACTCGAGCTGGAAGACCTGGCTGCGCGAGAAGACCGTGCGCGTCTTCTTCTTGCGGCAGGCCGGCTTCTTGTCGGGGCTCTCGGCGCCCTTCTTCCAGTCCTCCGGGCCCGGGGGCGCCCCGGCCGCCTCCGCCGCGCCGGCCCCGGCCGCCCCGGCCGCCGCCGCGCCCTCCTTCCTGCCCTCCTCCGAGTCGCTCTCCTCCAGGACGATCTCGTCCGGGCTGCGCGAGTCCAGCTCCTTGGGGTCGGCGTCAGCCTTGAGCAGCGGCTCCGGGGAGTCGCGGTCGGTGCCCGAGGCAGGCGAGGAGTCCCGCAGGAGCGCCTTCTCCGACGCTGCGGGGAGAGACACACGGAGGGATGAGCGCGCACCGGCGGCGGCGAGGCCCGGGGAGACCCGCGCCGCCTCCGCTTCTCGGGCCTCAGGGCCTCCCGCCCGCCAGCCTGCTCCGACCCGGCTGAGCCAGAAGCGGGGCGCAGCGCCCCGGGGTCCCCTTCCCTCCAGGACCTGCGACGGGGCCCCTGACGGTGGCCGGCGACCGTCCTCTTTCCCCAGCGCCCCCTCCCGCCCCCCGCCCTGGGGCGCACAGAGGGGTTCGCCTCTGTCTGGGGGCCACCCGACTCGCTCCCTCTATCCGGGCCAAGTCCCCGGCCCCATTCTCCTCCCGCCCCGGCCTCCGAGGCCTCCCCGTTCCCGCCGGAGGCTGCTGTCCCAGGGAAGCGCTGCGCCCGGGCTCCGGCTCCACCTTCTCACCAAGTGGGATTGGACTCCCGGGCCGGGAAGCTCAGTGGGCGGCCCGGCCGGCCTGGGGGTGCGGGCCAGGGGCCGGGGGAACTTGACAAACCCTGGGGTGGAGGTGCGGGGAGGGGCCCCCGGGGCTGAGGGGGGCGCAGCGGGGCAGGGCGGTGGGCGCGCGGGGACGGAAAGTTGAAGGAGCGGTCGGTAGGTACCTTCAGGCCGCGGGAGGGGGCCGCCGGCGGGGGCCAGGGTGTAGGGGTACCACCAGGCCGGGGGGCGCTCCAGGTAGTGCGCGGGCAGGGCGAACCGCTGCGCCGGGATCTCCAGGCGGGGGAAGGCCAGCTCGCCCACCTGCGAGAGCGCGAAGCCCGCCGCGCCCTCCAGGGCCCCCTTGGCGGCGGCGGCGGCGGCGGCGGCGACCGAGGCCGGAGCGAAGAGCGTCCGCGGGGGCGGCTGCGGCTTAGGGGGCGCGCGGGGGTGGTCCCCGTTGAGCAGGTTCTTGATGGAGAACGGGGACTCCTTGGGCGCGGGCGGCGGCGGCGGCTGCGCGCTCGCGGCGCCGGGGGCGTCCGGCCCGGGCTCCGGCATGGTCCCCGGTCCCCTCTCCCCGGGCCCCGCGCGGAGGGACGGCGGGCGGCCGGCGGGCTGGCGGCGGCCGGAGATCAGACCATACACGGAACTCCACTCCGGGCGCGGAGCCGGCGGCGGAGGCGGGGTGGCCCGGCGGGGCGGGCTCACATGGGCGGGCGCCGGGGGGCGGGGGCGGGGCGGCCCTGCCGGCGGCACCGGGGAGCGCGGCGGCGGCTCCGGCTCCCGGGGCGGCGGCGGCGGCGGGAGCAGGTCCCGGTCCGGGCTGCGTCAGTCCGGCCCGGATGCTAATGATGAAATCAAAATGTCATCCGAGTTAAGCGCGGGGGGCGGGCGGCGATTGGGCGCGCACAATGGCAAATGGGATTAGGGGCGCAGGCACCCCGCCGGCCGCCGCCCCTCCTCGCTTCCCCGGTTTGGCGCTTTGGCTGCGGGCGGGGAGCCGACGCTCTTGGCTTTATGGGGCCCAATTAGGCGGCCAGCGAGGACCAGCCCGTCCGCACAAAGGAGAGCGGCTCCGCGGGAGAGGCGCCCGGAGCGCCCGGCCTGAGCGCGCGGAGGAGAGGGGAGCGGAGACCCAGCCGGCGGCGCCTGGGCCCGGAGCACACTGACCGCCCAGCCGCGCGCCCGGAGCCCAGTCCGTCTCCCTCCCCCGCCCCCGGCAGCCCGGGGACCCGCTTCCTCCTCCACCCCCCAACCCGGGGACCCGCTTCCACCCTCCCCAGCCCCGGGACCCGCTCCCCCCCGCCCCCCGCAGCCCGGGGACCCGCTCCCCTTCCCCCCACCCCCCACCCCCGCTCCCCGCCGCCGGCTGCGGGAGGGGGAAGAGGTGGGCCGGGCCGGGTCACCTCGGGGTTACCCTCGTTCGCAGCTGCCGCCCCCGCCCCCGGGGCCTGGCACGGCCGCCGCCCGGGAGCCGGAGAGCGATCCAGCGCGGGCCCCGCGGGCAGGACACGGCCTCAGGCCCAGGGACTTCGGCGCTCTCCTCCCCCAGGCGGCCTGGCGGCCCCAGCGGTCACCCAGAGCCTGCCCAGGGCGCGCCGCCGGAGGGTGGGGTCCCAGCCCCCCTAAGTGGATGGGAAGGGAACGGGGGTGCGTCCCAGCGCCCTGTCCACGGTTCAGTAGCCCCAGGGCCTTGGCCTCTGGCGCCGGAGACGGGAGAGGGGCCCCTCCCCGGAGAGAGTGGGGGTGCATCTCTGCGCCCCGACCTGGGGCGCCCCTCGGCGGGGCCACAGGGGCGCGAAGAGGGCGCTCCCCTTTCCGGCCACGGGGGCCGGAAGCCTGGCGACCCCAAATCGGCAAGTTTCCCCCAGAAGCCGCTCGGCTGAAGGCTGACACTGGGGGTTCCCTAACCTCTAACGGGGCGATGGCACCGGGCGGCGACTCACCCCCCGGAGCCCTGCAGAATGCCCCCCCTGGACGGAGGCACAGCGGGCAGACAGCACTGCCCCGGCTGCTGTCAAAGCAACCACCCCCTCTGGCTGCACAGAGCTCTGGGAGGCCGGGCCAGGCTCTGGATCCCGCCATCAGCATTGCTTTGGGGGGCTCCCCTCCTTAGAGACAGCTTTCCCCTCAGAGAGAAGGGCACCCCGGCCGGCCACCCCTCACCCGCTGTGAGCGCCCCCCACGGCGGTCCTGTGGGCCCCGCTCTCACCAGGCCTTCTCTTTTAAATATTTTTATTGATGCCAGGAAGGGAGAGGGAGAGAGAAACATTGATGATGGGGATCAGGATGGCTGCCTCCTGCGCGCCCCCCATGGGGATGGAGCCCCGATGGGGAATCGGTCCCTGCTCAGCCCCAGGGCCCGGCCAGGGCCTCTGTCCTGGGATGGAGCTTCCCTACGGCAGGCCCCGCTCTGGCTCCCAGTTGGGAAACGGGCTCTATTTTCCCATCGGGGTTTCGGGGACCGCCCCCCTCCATCAAGCTCGGTGAGCGCCTTTGGTGCTTCTCTCAGGAGTGAACCCCGTGTTTCTTTGGGGCCCAGAAGTGAACACCAGGCTCTGCTGACGGTTCCTCTCCGTTCGCTCCGGGCTCGCTGGCCGCACAGCGGGGCCGGGACCTGATGGGACCATCGCGGCCGCGAGGCCCTGCAGGCGGGTCCCCGTCGGGTTTCGCCGGTGGCCAAGGACTCCGGGGGAGACCAGGCCAAGGTCACCCCTCGCTGCCGGACCCCAAAGCCACGTTCTCTCCAAAGACAGGCAGCTCCCTCGCGGTCCGCGCAGGATGGGGGAGAGGGGGGAAAGGGGGTGCACGGCCCGCATCCCCAGCCTCGCTGGCGGCCGGGATGGGGGGACAGCGCCCCCAAAGGGTGTCAGGGGGTGCGGCACAGTCTCCCGGGTTCTGAGCACGGACGCCGCCCCGGAGAGGGCCGCGCAGGAAAGCTGGTCCCCCGAGGGCGCTGGGCGGCTGGAGCTCAGCCCCGGGGACGGGGGCCGCCTTGGGCCTGTCTCCCCGGGTCCGGGTCCGGGTCCGGGTCCGGGGGGGCCCTCTGGCCGGAGAGGAGTGCGGGGGGCGGGGACCCACAGCGGATCCCCCCAGTCCAGGGGTGCTGCACCCCAACAGCCGGCCCGGACAGGCCCGCCCGAGGGTCCCCCGCCTCCGCCTCCGCCTCCGCCTCCGCCTCCGGCCGCGCCGCCAAAGCCGGGCGAGCGGCGCCCTCTAAGGGGCGTCCCCGGAACCGCACCGCGGCCTCGGCGGCCTCCCAGTCCCCGTGGGCAGGTCAATCCAGCGGGAGACGGAGCAGCTCTTTCCGTGGATTCGGGGACCACCCCCCCCAACCCCCGAGAGCGGAGCCGCAGCCCCGCCGGTCCGCCCCCGGGCCTCGCCCGCCCCGCTTCCCCCGCCGGGGGCTCGGGGATCTGTGATGTTCCGCGGCCCCTGGTCCCCAGGCCCCGGAGCGTGGGCTGGACGGAGTTGGGGGTGTGTGTGGCGGTGACCATGTCCTGTCCCCCCTCCTGTCCCCCCTCCTGTCCCCCTCCTGTCCCCCCTCCTGGCTCCCCGGAGCAGGCACAGCCGCCAGGCCCCCGCCCAGCCAGGAGCGAGGACAGGAGTGAAGTCTCCTTCCTGCTCAGCGCCTGGGCCTCCGGAGCCCCAGACCCGCAGCAGAAAACAGTTACCTTGTTTTTAAAGTAAACGAGCCAGGGATTGAGCATCGACCTACGAGCCAGGAGGTCAGGGCACAGGCCCGGGTTGTGGGCTTGATCCCAGTGTGGGGCGTGCAGGAGGCGGCCGGTCCATGATTCTCTCTCATCATGGCTGTTTCCATCTCTCTCCCTCTCCCTTCTTTTTTAAAAACTATTTTTTAAAAATGATTTCCGAGAGGAAGGGAGAAGGAGAAAGATAGAAACATCCATGATGAGCCAAAACTGGTTTGGCTCAATGGATAGAGCGTCAGCTTGGGGACTGAAGGGACCCGGGTTCGATTCCGGTCAAGGGCATGTACCTTGGTTGCGGGCACATCCCCAGTGGGAGGTGTGCAAGAGGCAGCTGATCGATGACTCTCTCATCGATGTTTCTAACTATCTCTCTCCCTTCCTCTCTGTATAAAATCAATAAAATATATATTTTAAAAAAAGAAAGAAAGAAACATCCATGATGAGAGAGAATCCCTGATCGGCTGCCTCCCGCACACTCCACACTGGGGAGGGAGCCCGAAGTCTGGCCCTGACCGGGGATCGAACCCTGACCTCCTGGCCCCCAGGCCGACGCTCAGCCCCTGAGCCAGGCCGGCCGGGCTCCACACGCCTGCCGATGGCCACGTCTGTGTGTCTCCGGGGCCATCCCGGGAGCTGACTGCAGGCGCCAGGGTGTGGCCTGCACCCTCACAGGAGCCAGGGACAGACGCGCCTCGTTCTGCTCCGGATGCCACCCCCTGGGCCCTTGGGCAGCGACCTCTGAAGTGGGCGGGACCCTAACCCTCTGCTTGCTCAGGCCGCGCTCAGAGCCTGGGTCCGGGCGGCCCAGGTTGTCACTGGCCTCCGGGGGCATGGCCAGGCATTTCGCCCCAGAGCTCAGTGGTCCCCTGTCCTCGTCCGTCACAGTCCGCTCCGAGGCGCTGTGGCTGTGGGTGGCCGTCCCCCTCCCGGACACGCCACGCCCGTGGGTGTGGCGGAGCTGAGAGAGGGGCGTCCTGGGCCCTCCGGGGCCACCTATCGCCGGGGCCGCTGGAGGCACTGCCCCCAGGACCTGCGTCCGCTCTGAACGGAGGCCCGGAGCCACGGGGACAGACCGAGTGCTTCCTCCAGCCCCTGAGGGCCCTCACGGAGGGCAGACACGGGGCCCCGAGGCCTGCAGGGTCCCGGCATCCGGGCGCTTTGCGCTCGGACGCTCCCTGGAGTGTCTGTGTTTTTCTGGGATGCGGAGTGACTGGGGTGCCGAGAATGGAATCCAGTTTGTCAAATGCACACTGAGCACCTACTCTGTGTGACCCCCTTACAGGGCCGGGCTGATGGGCAGGCCGGGGTGGGATGTGGGGCGCGGCTTCCTCGCCCTGACCTCGTTAGGGGGGAAGCAGGACCCCCTCCGTCGCTCCTGCATTTACGTTCCTGCCGCACCAGGCCCCTCCATCCCTACCACCCCACCCCCGGGGCCTGCAGGGCAGCCCCGCCTGGGGTCCTGGCCTCTGGGCGCTGCCAGCTGGCTGCCCCCATTTTGGTGGCAACGTGACCACCAGGGAGGCCACCCCACCCTGAAGACACACAGGACGGCCTCTCTCGGTGTCGCCCCCCGTCTTCGGACACCGGCGGCCACGTTTCCGTGGGAGACAGGACGGTTAACCATGGGCGTCCCAGCGGATGGATCGATGGTGCAGCCAGGCCGTCGGCGTGGCCGATTGGCGGTGATTCAGACGCCGGCTCGCTCCGTCCCCGTTCCGAAAGCAGGCCTGGCCTGCGGCCGGGGCCACGCAAACAGCGCCATTAGGTCCGAGTCCCCGGCCTTGAGTGGCCCAAATAGTCTTGTCGGGGCCGGCAGCGCGGGGCTGATTGTGGGAAAATTGGGGCAATTTGCCAAAATAAGCCAAGTTCCTCCTCGTATTCTTCGTGTCTCTGCAGGAAATGGCTCCTCAGAAACGGAGTGGGAGTTAAACACCCTCAATGGCACCTCAGGTCCCGCCCGTCACCCCCCCTCCCCGGAGACCACGGTCCAGCTGCAGCAGCCGTTCCCAAAAGGGGAGCCCCCGAACCCCAACATTCCCAGGACTATCCCACTGGCCCTCCGCCCGCAGCCCCTGCCCGCCCACGGCCGGAGCCACGGCCCACGATTCTCCTCTGGGCGGGGGGCGGGGGGGCCCGTCCCAGCAGCACACACCTTATCCATTGCTGCCCTTTATTGTGCACCACGTGTGTTCCTGTCAGTCCCTCCCTGGCCCTCCAGGCTGGAGAGCCCTGTCCCCCTACTCTGACCACACGGGGTTCACCCCTCTCTCCTGGCCCTGCACACCCACGATCTCCCCAGGGCCTGCAGGGCACCCGTGCCCAGCACCCTCACTCCTGTTTGCAGAATGTCACCCAGCTCCCGGCGCCCACCATTCAGGGGGGCCTTTCTCTGAGCTAAAACCCCAGGCCCTGGGCTTCCTATAGTCCCTTCCCTCCTTCCTTCCATTCCTCCTTCCTTCCCTGGTACCTTCCCTCCTCCCTCCCTTCTCCCTCCCTCCTTTCTTCCTTCCTTCCTTCCCTCCCTCCCTTCCTTCTCTCCTCTCCTCCCTCCCTCCGTCCCTCCCCCTCTCTGCGCAGTCATAAATGTGTGCTGTGCCCAGTGAGTTGACTTGCGCTCCTGATCCCCAAAGGTGGGGCAGGAGGGGATCCTGGGGGGGAGAGGTCATACAGAAGCCAGACGCCCCCCGGGGAAGGGCTGGGTTCGGGGTGACACCGGGACCAGAATGGTCCGGGAGCTCGGCCTGCGGCACCGGGCTGGGAACACGGGATGGAGCACGGGATGGAGCACGGGATGGAGCACGGGATGGAGCACGGATGGAGCACGGGATGGAACACGGGATGGAGCACGGGATGGAACACGGGATGGAGCACGGGATGGAACACGGGATGGAACACGGATGGAACACGGGATGGAACACGGGATGGAGCACGGGATGGAACACGGATGGAACACGGGATGGAGCACGGGATGGAACACGGGATGGAGCACGGGATGGAACACGGGATGGAACACGGATGGAACATGGGATGGAGCACGGGATGGAACACGGGATGGAGCACGGGATGGAAGACGGGATGGAGCACGGGATGGAGCACGGGATGGAGCACGGGATGGAACACGGATGGAGCACGGGATGGAACACGGGATGGAGCACGGGATGGAAGATGGGATGGAGCACGGGATGGAACACGGATGGAACGCGGGATGGAGCACGGGATGGAACACGGGATGGAAGAGGAGCGCACGTGGAGGGGAGGTGTGTGCCCACGGGTGCTGACGGGGACCACGCGCCAATTACAGGGACGTGTGGCCGCAGGAAGGACCACCCCACACTGAACTGTTACTGCACACATTACAGCGCACGTTCCCGTTACTTAAAACAGCAGGAGACGGGTCGCCACGAAGTCCGTGGAGACCTCAGGTCTAGCCGGGAGGGGGGTGATGGGGGGGCAGCGGTGGGGGGTGTCCATGTTTCCCTGACCTTGAAGGTGAGGCAGTCAGGGAACCGGGCAGGCGGACGCATAACCAGAGCCGCCCACGGAGCCCTGTGCGCCAGGCTCTGAACTGAACCTGACCTTGAGCCTAAACCTCGTGGTACCCCCGCTCTGACCCCAGGCTGAGGCCGGGCAGGGGCCACACGGCAAACCTGCAGACCCGGCCTCCTGCTGGGAGTTCTTACGGCTTCAGAGAGGAAGGGGGAGGGAGAGGGAGAGACAGCACTAAGGAGGGAGAGAGGGTCATGGGGATCGAACCGGGGACGGGGCCGGTGCCCTCACCTCCCTGTTCACCTCACCTCCTGGGCCCACTCCCTCCCTCCGGGGGCGCACGTGTCGCAGGCAGTGGGGAGGGACAAGATGCCTGTTTGTTCCCTCACAGCGGGGAGCGGGGAGCAGCTGGGGGGCTCGTCCCCGTGGGAACGGGAAGGAGGAGGGAAGGTCAGAGGCACCCGATGGGAGAGGAACCGCGAGGAAGCAAAAAATTCCGGAAAAAAGCGTCACGTTCGTAGCGAGGTTCTGCGCCTCGCGCGGAGATGGCCTTTCGCTCGGAAGTCAGTCTACGAAGCAGGAACGCGGCTGAGTGAGCCTGTGCGGCCTCAGAGAGGCAGACTCTGTGAACCGTCTGTGTGCGAGTCCGGGAAACTCCACTGGCTGACTAACAAACAGGAACTGATTCCTTTTCAAAAGACACCTGGTCCCACCCGCAGCCGTGAACATAGAAGGTAACCAGAGCCCTGGCTGGTGTGGCCCAGTGGGTGGAGCGTCGGCCTGAAGGGTCCCGGGTTCGATTCCGGTCAGGGGCACGTACCTTGGTTGCGGGCACATCCCCAGTAGGGGACATGAAGGAGACAGCTGATCCATGTTTCTCTCTCATCGATGTTTCTAACTTTCCATCTCTCCCTTCCTCTCTGTAAAAAATCTATAAAATATATTATATATATATATAAAAAAAGAAAAGTAGCCGAAACCGGTTTGGCTCAGTGGATAGAGCGTCGGTCTGAGGACAGAAAGGTCCAGGTTCGATTCCGGCCAAGGGCATGTACATTCGTTGCGGGCACATCCCCGGTAGGGGGTGTGCAGGAGGCAGCTGGTTGATGTTTCTCTCTCATTGACGTTTCCCTTCCTCTCTGTAAAAAATCAATAAAAATATATTTTTAAAAAAAAGTAACCAGAAAAACCCCTGGTTATGAATACGAGAAGAAGTTCACAGTCTTAACGTCGAAAACACGTTTCTGTGGCCTCACAGGTATTTCCCGGGCCTGGAAACCAGGCAAAGAATGTGATGCTGTTTTAGCAAATCACAAACAGAACCAGCAGGTCATCCCAACCAGCCAGTTAAATCAAATAAAATGCTGAAGCGATGCCTCTCGGTTATTAATACGCAGAACTGAGGGCAGGGAGCCCTGGACATCACGACTGGAAGCCCCGAGGGAAGGGTGCTGGCATCGCGGGCAGGAACGTACGTCCGTGTCGGTTTTCCAGAAAGTCATTTGCCAACGTGGATCCAGAGCTTCTTCCAAGTATAAGCCAGCGGTCGGCAAACTCATGAGTCCACAGAGCCAAGCGTCAACAGCACAACGACTGACATTTCTTTGGAGAGCCACATTTTTTTAAACGTAAACTCCTTCTAACGCCACTTCTTCAGCATAGACTCGCCCAGGCCGTGGTGTTCTGTGGAAGACCCACACTCCAGGGGCCAAAGAGCCACCTGTGGCTCGAGAGCCGCGGTTTGCCGACCACGGGTTCAAGCAAACTGGTTCCCTTTAAAATAGACCCCAAGGAAACAGCTGGGAGCTTGGCCATGGAACACGTGCCCACAGCCCGGAGCACCATCCCTGTTAACTGCAAACATTACTCACGTGTGTGCCCTGGTTATTAATACGCAGAACTGAGGGCAGGGAGCCCTGGACATCCAGTCGTGATGTCCAGGGCTCCCTGCCCTCAGTTCTGCGTATTAATAACCGAGAGGCATCGCTTCAGCATTTTATTTGATTTAACTGGTGTAAGCAAACAGCGCGTTGTTACCCAAGCCATCGAAAACGGTGCTTGTGGCCCTGGCTGGTGTGGCTCAGTGGATAGAGCGTCGGCCTACAGACTGAAGGGTCCCAGGTTGGATTCTGGTCAAGGGCATGTACCTTGCTTGGTTGCAGGCACATCCCCAGCAGGGGATGTGCAGGAAGCAGCTGATTGGTGTTTCTCTCTCATCAATGTTTCTAACTATCCCTCTCCCTTCCTCTCTGTAAAAAATCAATAAAAAGTTTTTTTTTTTTAATGGTGTTTATGGCCCTGGCTGGTTTGGCTTGGTAGATGGAGCATCGTCCTGCCGACTGAAGGGTCCTGGGTTTGATTCCAGTCAAGGGCACATACCTGGGTTATGCGCTCCATCCCCAGTAGGTGGCGTGCAGGAAGCAGCCAATCCATGATTCTCTCTCATCCTTGATGTTTCTCTCCCTCCCTTCCTTTTCCTTCCTCTCTGATATCAATAAAAAAATGTTTTTTAAAAATGGTGTTTATGAGGTTCTTTAATGACAAGAAAAAGTACTCATGATACATCTTAACCAAAAAAAAAAAAATTATGTTCCAAAGCATGGTGTGGACACAGCTTTTTAAAAACTGTGTACATTACCCCCAGTGGGAGGTGCCGGAAGGAGGGGCCTTAGGGGTGACAGCGTGGATGAGGCCACGGGGTGGGGCCCTGGGTGGGATGAGCGCCCTCCTGTGGTGAGGAGACAGCCAGCTGCGTCTCTGCCCCGTGGCCCCAGGTCCGGGCCTCCCCCTCCAGAACAGGGAGAACCATGTGGGGGGTCAGCCGCCGGCTGTGCTACTGTGTTTCCCTGAAAATAAGACATCCTCCGAAAATAAGACCTACTTACAGGTTTCCTTTTGAGTGAAATATGAGGCATCCCCCGAAAATAAGGCCCACCCCCAGGCTAACCATGAGAGATTTGGTCCACTGATTCTGAAAGAAATGGAGTAACAAGAAATTCACCAGGAAATTCGGGAATTGGATTGTGATGATGATGTTCCAGAAGACAATGACATGATTGCCATTGAGTAAATGAGTAAATTCTTGATACTGGAGGATTCACAGTTTGTCTGGTTTGTGTTGACAACTACCGTATTACTGTACCATATACAGGTAATACATTTCCTTTATTTTCATTTAACAATAAATGTGTACCGTATTCTTCTTCATGGAAAAATAAGACATCCCCTGAAAATAAGGCCTAGCGCATCTTTGGGAGCAAAAATTAGTATAAGACACTGTCTTCTTTTCGGGGAAACAGGGTATTTGCTGTCCGCCCCCGGCACAGATGGCTCAGCCTCAGCGAGAACTCGGCCCACAGCCCGGGACCCCCCTCCGGGCTGCGCTGGGCCTGGGCGCGGCTCCCGGTGGAGCTCCTGGCCCAGCGGCTGCCGTCCCCTCCACGTCGGCTCTACGACGCGGCTCTGGGGAATGAGGCGGCTGTGCCCTGGCCGGCGAGCTGCGTCACCACAGCGAGTCAGCTGCAGGGATGAGTCCCTCCGAGGATCGCGCCTCCGGTTCCTGTTGGCACCGCGGGCCCCGGAGCCGGGCCGGGTGGCGGGCGGCTCAGCGGGCGGGAAGGCGGGGCAGCGTGAGCTGTTTCAGGAGCAGCTCCCGCTCCGGCCGAAGCCGAGTTACTGGTGCCGATTCGGTGCCGTGTGCGGGCGCTGCTCGGCACGGGCGGGCGGGGGCGGGCCCCGAAGGCGGAAGTCCGTGTTGGGCTCACCAAGGAGAGCGGCCGCCGTGCCCAGCGTCCGTGCAGCTTCGTCAGGAGCACGGTGAGCCCAGCCGCCGCCGATGGCACCGGCACCGGCACCGGCACCGGCAGCCGGAACGCCGCAGCGCGGGGAGCCGCCCCACGCAGGTGCCCGTCCCGTCCAGTTCTGAGCACGTGCCCCGTTCCTCGCCGCCTTCCGAGCCGCAAATGGATGCGGGGAAATCGCGTGGCCAAGGCCCGACGCTGTCTCCAGGGGGAGGTTTGGCGCCTCCGTGGCACTTGTGCGATTGCCGAGCCGGTGACCCCGCGGAGACACGGCCGGCCTCCCGCTGACCCGGGCATGGCCACCACAGAGGAAGTGCCCGTCCCTCAGTCTGGATGCCCCCTGCCCCCCCGCCCCGCCGGCTCCCCGCAGCCAGCGAGAGCCTGGTGCCCCCGAGGGCCTGAGGAGGGTGGGCCAGACCCACCCCTGCCTCCAAGTGTCTGCCGGCCCGGCTGAGGGGCCGAGTGTCGTCCTCGGAACCAGGAGGTCACGGTTCCGTCCCCGGTCAGGGCACAGGCCCGGGTTGCGGGCCCGTCTGGCGCCACCTCTGCTGGTCCCCCCGTCCCGGAGCCCGGCCGGCTCCTGGGTCTGCACGGAGCTCCGCAGTCCAGGAAGATTCATGTCGGAGCCTCGGGCAGGGCTGTGAGGCTCTCCTCCCGGTAGCTCACATTTTAATTAAGAAAGTCGCCCTTTGGTGAAATTGCAAAATCCTTGTACTTAAGAATCAATAAAATGTGCAGCGTCTGAAATGAGATGAGTAACGGCCCCGCTGTCTATTTTGGGCCCAATTACTTATTCATCGAAGAGACCAGCTGCTGGCCGCCGTCCGTCACGAGCGAGACACTTCCCTCGACTCTGTTGTGAGAAGCCGCAGCCGCGCCGGCGCTAACTGTGAGGCAGGAGCGAGTCCCCACCTGCATGCATTTTAAATAAGAACGTCCACATTATCTTGTCCATTTAAAATAATTGTATGGAAACGGGAAGAAATATGATCCCGTGGAAGCTGCCCGCTGCCTCGCCCGAGCGGGGAGCGCCAGGCGCTGCTTTTTAAAATTCATGGAGGCCGAGCAAGATGGATCGCGAGCAGCTCCTTCCTTCCCAGGACTGCGGGGCCTCCGGGCGGGGCTCAGCCAAGACCTCAGATCCAGCAAGAACCCGAGGGCGTCACTGCCTCAGCCTGGACAGGGCCCGGGCAGGGACAGGGCCCGGGCAGCAGGGTCCGGGCAGGGACAGGGTCCGGGCAGGGACAGGGTCCGGGCAGGGACAGGGTCCGGGCAGCAGGGTCCGGGCAGGGACAGGGTCCGGGCAGGGACAGGGTCCGGGCAGCAGGGTCCGGGCAGGGACAGGGTCCGGGCAGCAGGGTCCGGGCAGGGACAGGGCCCGGGCAGGGACAGGGTCCGGGCAGCAGGGTCCGGGCAGGGACAGGGTCCGGGCAGGGACAGGGCCCGGGCAGGGACAGGGTCGGGCAGGGACAGGGTCCGGGCAGGGACAGGGTCTGGGCAGGGACAGGGCCCGGGCAGGGACAGGGTCCGGGCAGGGACAGGGTCCGGGCAGGGACAGGGTCCGGGCAGAGACAGGGTCCGGGCAGCAGGGTCTGGGCAGGGACAGGGTCCGGGCAGGGACAGGGTCCGGGCAGGGACAGGGTCCGGGCAGGGACAGGGTCCGGGCAGCAGGGTCCGGGCAGGGACAGGGTCCGGGCAGGGACAGGGTCCGGGCAGCAGGGTCTGGGCAGGGACAGGGTCCGGGCAGGGACAGGGTCCGGGCAGCAGGGTCTGGGCAGGGACAGGGCCCGGGCAGGGACAGGGTCTGGGCAGCAGGGTCTGGGCAGGGACAGGGTCCAGGCAGGGACAGGGTCCGGGCAGCAGGGTTTGGGCAGGGACAGGGTCCGGGCAGGGACAGGGTCTGGGCAGCAGGGTCTGGGCAGGGACAGGGTCCAGGCAGGGACAGGGTCCGGGCAGGGACAGGGTCTGGGCAGGGACAGGGTCCAGGCAGGGACAGGGTCCGGGCAGCAGGGTTTGGGCAGGGACAGGGTCCGGGCAGGGACAGGGTCCGGGCAGAGACAGGGTCCGTGCAGCAGGGTCTGGGCAGGGACAGGGTCCGGGCAGGGACAGGGTCCGGGCAGCAGGGTCCGGGCAGGGACAGGGTCTGGGCAGCAGGGTCTGGGCAGGGACAGGGTCCGGGCAGGGACAGGGTCTGGGCAGGGACAGGGTCTGGGCAGGGACAGGGTCCGGGCAGGGACAGGGTCCGGGCAGGGACAGGGTCCGGGCAGCAGGGTCTGGGCAGGGACAGGGTCCGGGCAGGGACAGGGCCCGGGCAGGGACAGGGTCCGGGCAGGGACAGGGCCCGGGCAGGGACAGGGCCCGGGCAGGGACAGGGTCCGGGCAGGGACAGGGTCCGGGCAGAGACAGGGTCCGTGCAGCAGGGTCTGGACAGGGACAGGGTCCGGGCAGGGACAGGGTCCGGGCAGCAGGGTCCGGGCAGGGACAGGGTCCGGGCAGCAGGGTCTGGGCAGGGACAGGGTCCGGGCAGGGACAGGGTCCGGGCAGCAGGGTCTGGGCAGGGACAGGGTCCGGGCAGGGACAGGGCCCGGGCAGGGACAGGGTCCGGGCAGGGACAGGGTCCGGGCAGCAGGGTCTGGGCAGGGACAGGGCCCGGGCAGGGACAGGGCCCGGGCAGGGACAGGGCCTGGGCAGGGACAGGGTCCGGGCAGGGACAGGGTCGGGCAGGGACAGGGCCTGGGCGGCATTGATCTCCCGGACCCTGGCACTGCATGGGCCCAGGAGGCCTGGCCGGGAAGGAGGAAACCAATGTCCCGGTTCAGGGTTCGGGCTGGACATGTCCCCGAGCCTAGGAATCTGCATTCGGACAAGCCCCTCAGGGGGTCTCCCGAGCTCCCACGTTTGGGGACCACAGCTCCAACCATGGGTCAGCGGATGAGAGCGGGGCTGAGAGCTTCCGTCGGAACCCTGCGCCTTCCCGCGGCCGGAGGGAGCCGCTCCTCAGGACGGCGGCCGAGGGTTGCCTTGCACAGCCTCCCGGGCCTCAGTGGCCCCAGCACAGCGCGTCCCGGGTCCCGCCAGGAAGAAGCCCAGAGCTTCTGGAATAAGCGTCTCCACGAGGGGCCTGGCCTGCATCCCCTGCAGGTGAGCCTGCTCTGCCTGCCACGTGCCCCGCCCGCCCGCCCGCCCCTTCGCACTGCGGCTTGTGCAGCCTGTAAGCCTTAACCGTGGCCTGTGCGGCTGACCACGGTGAGATGCGGACAGCATTTCAGGCTGAGATACGCCAGCCTTGCCTCCGAGCTCGTCACGGGGGCGGGGGGGGGGGGGCACTTTCTCCTAAATCGGTCATTCTGAATGTCACTCAGAGACGCTCCCACGGAGAGTATTTTTGGCTCCACAGCGAACCGACGCATAAAAAATGAGGCTGAGATGCTCCTGCCTCCGCCTCCCCCAGCGGAGTCCTCCCCACGGGTCCCGGGAGGGGAGAGTCTGTGTCCATCTCACCACCGCCTACGGGGCGGCCTGCGAGGGCACACCCTCGAAGACCCCCCTGAGCGGCCGCGTGGCTCAGGGGCTGAGCACCGACCAGGAGCCAGGAGGTCAGGGTTCGGCTCCCGGTCGGGGCACAGGCTCGGCTGCAGGCTCCATCCCCAGAGTGGGGTGTGCAGGAGGAGCCGGTCCACGAGTCTCTCTCATCACAGATGTTTCTCTCCCTCTCCCTTCCGCCCTGAGATCAATAACAACAAACAGAGCATACATATTTAAAAAGACCTGGACAGGCACCTCTATCCCCCCCATCCCCCCGGTTTTCAGATGAGAAAAATGGGGCTCTGAGGGGGGAGGCAGTTGGAAGGTCACCCAGCTTTGGGTGCCTGCGTCTAGCTCTTGGACTCCCAGTTCTGCGAAGAAGCCAGCATCATCCCCATCCTGTCTGCCGGCCTAGAGATACGGGAACCTGGCAGGGCAGTCTCAACCCCTGTGAGCATCCCTGGGGCGCACCGCTTCAGTGCGGTGTCCCCTGGGGGGGTAGGCCCCTCGGCCACCCGCCTGAGCGGAGCAGCCCCCGTGTTGTCTGGCACAGCCCTGGGTGCAGCACGGAAAGTCCCAGGGGGACGAGGATGGGGGTCGCTCACCTGGCCAGCAACACGCTGCCTCCGAGCTGCGGGGTCCCAGGGGGGAAGGGGCCGTGCCGCCTGCCGCACAGGAGGCTGCCAGGGGCTGGGCTGACCACGGAGGGGGCGCCAGGACCCCAGGGAGGCACCTCTGAGGCGGCGGGGCCTGCGGAAGGGGGCGGGTACGGGGACTCAGAGGGCGTGGTCTGAGAGAGCACACCTGGAGCCTGTCCTCGCCCTGCTGCCTGGGACCCAGCCCCGCCCACCTCCCGGTACACGGCAGCTTCATCGTCATGTCTGTCCTGTGGTCCTGATGCATAAGCCCCAGTAGGCTCGGAATTTTGTCCGTGTGCTCCGCGGGGAATCCCTAGGAAAGTGCCGTGCGCTCCGGTGGGCTCTCCGTGCTTTGTGAATGAATGAATGAGTGTATGTATAAATGAACAATGGATGAATGAATGGGTGGATGAGTGAATGAATGAATGAATGAATAGATGGATGAATGAATGGATGGCTGAATGAATGGATGAATGGATGGTTGAATGAATGAATGGATGAATGAATGAGTGAATGAATGAATGGATGGATGGATGAATGAATGTATGAATGGGTGAATGAATGAATGGATGGATGGATGGATGGATGAATGAGTGAATGGATGAATGGATGGTGAATGAATGGATGGATGGATGAATGAGTGAATGGATGGATGGATGGATAGATGGATGAGTGAATGGATGAATGAGTGAATGGGTGGATGAATGGATGGATGAATGAACGATGGGTTCCCTGCTGTGATTGAGGAGCAGCATTAGGCGGCCAACAAACAAGCTGGGCTGCTGGGGGGCCACGAAGGGTCCCCCTGACCAGGAAGGTGGCTGCCGGGGCCGCCCTGGCTACTCCAGAGCCCGCCCTCCGTCCGTGCCCCAGGCCCTGGGGCTCTGGGTGGCATTTCTCCCCACAGACCCGGGGCGTGGCCTCTTCTGGAGCTCGGAGGCTGCCTCCCAGCCCTGCCACGGGGAGGGGGCGTGACTAACCAGGCCTCTTTTTTTTCTCTCTTTTTAAAATATATTTTCATTGATTTCAGAGAGGAAGGGAGAGACAGAAACATCCATGATGAGAATCATGAATCAGCTGCCCACTGGGGACCGAGCCTCAACCAGGGCCTGTGCCGTTGACCGGAATTGAAAGCGGGACCCATCTGTCCGCAGTCCGATGCTCTATCCACTGAGCAACACTGGCCAGGGCTCAAGGCCTCTTCTGTTTGAGGCTGGGTTGGGTGCTAGGCTTGACCCTCAGATGCCTGTGCCTGTGTCATAGAACGGGGGATGGAAGCCTGCCAGTCCGGCCCCCGCGTCCAGCGCTGGTGAATACCCCGCCGGCCGGCCGGCTTGGCCCGGCCCGGGCAGCTGCGAGGGCTCAGCGCAGCAGGACTCACCGCACACGCGGGACCAGATGCGGCCGGCACACGCCTCGTCCACACAGGAGGCCCAAGGGCCGTGTCCCCACTTCCTACACGTACGTGGAAGTCCCCTTGTTCGGGGCCCGCTTTGCGGTTAGTCTAGGGCTGGTCTGGGAGATAATGTATGGCGACTGTTATATTATTTATTTTCGAGCCGACGTATTGATCATCGCGGGCTGAGATGACGGATGGCGCCGGCGTGGGGCACGGTCAGCGGTTCCATTAAAGAAATGATAGTATTGCTCCTGGATTGTTAAAAGGTTCAGTTTAGGTTCTTTATAGTTTATATCCATCACTATTTAATGACCAAATGATGAAAAATCTGAGCCGTGGGGACCATTTTTTTCGGGGGGAGTTTTATGTGTAAGCAGTTAGCAAAATAAGACACTCCATTCTGGAGGGCGCGGGCGGGGGCGGCGAGGGGAGTGTGCGATTCCACGTCTCCGGGTCTAACCGGCTGTTGTCATGAGTGTCGCAGGTATTTAGCTGGGAGGAGGAGGCTGAGACAGGAGCCGGAGACCCGCCAGGGCCCTGGCTGGGAGGGCCCCACGGGCTCCAGGCTGGGTTGGACCGGCTGCTTCCATGGCCTCGGGGGTGAGGGGCCGGGGCTCGCACCAGAGAGCAAGGACTGGCCCCGGGATCAGTTTCCCCTGCTGGCCAGACAGGCCTGGTGGGCCGAGTCCCAGTCAGAGGGGCCAGCGGGCCGGCTGTCTGCAGTCAGAGGTCGCCAGGCAGCCTGCGGGAAGGGGCTGTGACGGACACTCGGCCCGCACGCTGTGTGTCTGCTGAGGCGTGGGGCCTCCCCTCGGGCCGAGGTGGCCTCAGGGGGAGCAAGCCCTGGGCAGGCTATGGGGCTGGGGCTTGGGGAGGAGGCCGCCCCCCAGCCTCAGCTGCCAGGTGTTTGCTGGGAGGCGTCCCTGTGCTGGGCCCTGCCCTCTCCCCCCACGGCACCGGACGGGCTTCCGGGGGCTGGCTCTGCTTGGAGCCACCCAGGGCCCCCCTCTCCTCAGGACCCTGAGCCTGGCTCCTCAGGATGGGTGCTAGTTTGGGGCGAAGTGTCCGGGCCAGGGGAGGAGAGGGGCAGGGTAACGAGACTTGAAGCTCAGATCTGGTCACCTCACCTGATCCCGTTTTCCCTGGCACCAGCTGAACTACATTTCCCAGCACTCTTTGCAGTTCCCCGGCGCCTGCCACCCTTTGCTCTCTGTGAGTCCTGGCTTGCAGGGGCCTCCCACACTCAATCCTCAGGGTTCTTCCTTTCCAGACCCCTGTCCCTGCTCTGTCCCTCCAAAGCTGCGGCCTTACCGGTGCCACCCGAGGCCTTGGACCAAGTGCACAGATGGGAGAGGCGCTTCTCTGCTCCTGAAGCCCGTGTCTCTCTCAGCGATGCGGGTGTGGCCCCGTGTCTCTCTCAGCGATGCGGGTGTGGCCCCGTGTCTCTCAGCGATGCCCGGGTGTGGGCCCCGTGTCTCTCAGCGATGCTGGGCGTGGCCCCCGTGTCTCTCAGCGATGCCGGGCGTGGGCCCCAGTGTCTCTCAGCGATGCTGGGCGTGGCCCCGTGTCTCTCAGTGATGCTGGGCGTGGCCCCGTGTCTCTCAGTGATGCTGGGCGTGGGCCCCGTGTCTCTCAGCGATGCCGGGCGTGGGCCCCAGTGTCTCTCAGCGATGCCGGGTGTGGGCCCCCGTGTCTCTCAGTGATGCCGGGCGTGGCCCCGTGTCTCTCTCAGCGATGCCCGGCGTGGGCCCCCGTGTCTCTCAGCGATGCCGGGCGTGGGCCCCATGTCTCTCAGTGATGCGGGTGTGGCCCCGTGTCTCTCAGCGATGCTGGGCGTGGCCCCCGTGTCTCTCAGCGATGCCGGGCGTGGGCCCCATGTCTCTCAGTGATGCGGGTGTGGCCCCGTGTCTCTCAGCGATGCTGGGCGTGGCCCCCATGTCTCTCAGCGATGCCGGGGTGGCCCCCATGTCTCTCAGCGATGCGGGGCGTGGGCCCCGTGTCTCTCTCAGTGATGCCGGGCGTGGCCCCGTGTCTCTCAGCGATGCCGGGGTGGCCCCCATGTCTCTCAGCGATGCGGGGCGTGGGCCCCGTGTCTCTCTCAGTGATGCCGGGCGTGGCCCCGTGTCTCTCAGCGATGCCGGGCGTGGCCCTGTGTCTCTCAGCGATGCCGGGCGTGGCCCTGTGTCTCTCAGCGATGCCGGGTGTGGGCCCCGTGTCTCTCAGTGATGCCGGGCGTGGGCCCCGTGTCTCTCAGTGATGCCCGGCGTGGCCCCCCGTGTCTCTCTCAGTGATGCCGGGTGTGGGCCCCCGTGTCTCTCAGCGATGCCAGGTGTGGGCCCCGTGTCTCTCAGTGATGCCGGGTGTGGGCCCCCGTGTCTCTCAGCGATGACGGGCGTGGGCCCCCGTGTCTCTCAGCGATGCCAGGCATGGCCCCGTGTCTCTCAGCGATGCCCAGCATGGGCCCCGGCCTGTGAAGGACGCCTGCAGTAATGCAGCTCCTCGGAAGCTTGACTCCGACCAGCTCCGCAGAACAGGGAATTGGCGTTTGGGTTCGTCCTGACGGATCCAGGACCAAGTCTTCACCACCACCCTCCCCACCCCCTATCACCCCACCACCCCATCAACCCCCACCACTCACCCCCCTGACCCCCCACCCCATGATCTCACTCTGGGAATCTGGGTTCCCAAGAGCCAGTGCTCACCATCCTGTGCTGCACCTGAACATTAGAGATCTGTGATTGGCCCAGCTTGGGTCATGTGGCCATTCTTGGCCCAATCACAGTGGCCAAGCAGATGGGCCCTCTGATTGGCCAGCTGCTCCCTCTGGCTCTGGGACACAGTCTGAGCAGGCAGGAGCAATGGGTGTCCTGTCCATGGGCTTATTCACCTGCAGACCCTGGTGCAGGCGGAGAAGGTGGTTCACAAACACGAATCACCTGCCGTTTCCTCCTGTGGTGGTGTGAGCTGCCCCCCTGGTGTGAACGGTTCCCTGGTGTGAACTGCCCATGGTGTGAACTGCCCCTCCTGTGAACTGCCCCCCCAGTGTGAACTGCCCTCTGCCCCAGGTGTGAACTGCCCCTTGGTGCGAACTCCTCCATGTGAACTACCCCCCGGTGTGAACTGCCCCCCCCCCGGTGTGAACTGCCCCTGCTGTGAACAATCCATGATGTGAACTGCCCCCCGTGAACTGCCCCTCCCCCGTGTGAACTGTCCCCTGGTGCGAACAATCCATGGTGTGAACTGCCCCTGGTGTGAACAATCCACGATGTGAACTTCCCCTGGTGTGAACTGCCCACAGTGTGAACAATCCATAGTGTGAACTGCCCCCCTGTGAACTGCCCCCCCCATGAGAACTGCCCCCTGGTGTGAACTGCCCACATTGTGAACAATCCATAGTGTGAACTGCCCCCCTGTGAACTGCCCCCCCCGTGAGAACTGCCCCCTGGTGTGAACTGCCCCTTGGTGTGAACTG
>NW_023425460.1:47186285-47319511 GCF_014108245.1 Pipistrellus kuhlii
AATTATTATTTCTACAGAGAGGAAGGGAGAGGGATAGAGACTAGGAAATATTGATGAGAGAGAAACATGGGTCAGCTGCCTCCTGCACACCCCACACTGGGGATGTGCCCGCAACCAAGGTACATGCCCTTGACGGGAATCGAACCTGGGACCCTTCAGTCCGCAGTCCGACGCTCTATCCACTGAGCCACACCGGTCAGGGCCACGCTGCTCCACTTTCTTGGCAGAGGCTCAAAGGGACAATATTGTCCCCCGAGCTTAAGCCAAAACAAAACAGAAACACAACAAAAACTCGGCGGCAGGGTGGGCCCTGGGGGCTGGGGGCGGGGGGATGGCAGGGCGGGCCCCGGGGGCCGGGGGCCGGGGGCCGGGGGTGGAGGATGGCAGGGCGGGCTCCGGGGGAGAGGGGGATGGCAGGGCAGGCCCGGGGGGAGAGGGGGATGGCAGGGCGGGCCCCGGGGGAGGGGGGGGGATGGCAGAGCGGGCCCCGGGGGAGGGGGGGATGGCAGGGCGGGCCCCGGGGGAGGGGGGGGGATGGCAGGGCGGGCCCCGGGGGAGGGGGAGATGGCAGGGCGGGCCCCGGAGGAGGGGGGGAGCACACAGCGTGTGCAGAGACCTCGGTCTGCTCCTCCCGCAGACCCGAAGCCCGCGGTGCACGTAAGACAGATGCCCGCCTCGCGTTCCCTCTGTAACTGGGTAAACATTTACCGCGACCGTTTGTAAATCTCACGCTGGAAACGCGCGGCAATCATGTTCGTTACCGCTCCCCGGCAGCCGCACTGCGTCCGATCCCCTCTTTCCCATGCGGGCGGCTCTCTCCTTTGCATTTCCCTGATTTATAGAAATACTTCTGCCGCGCGGAGCTTTATTTTTATCCTTCGGTTTTATCGGCGCCAAACGCCGCGGCGCCGGCTCCCAGGGAGCAGTCCCCTGCGGCCGCCCGAGCGGGTGCCTGGCCGCCTGCTTCCCCGGGCGGTGCCCTCCTGCCCGGCGGGCTGTGGTGGCTTCTGCTCAGGACCAGGACGCCTGCCTCTGCCAGGAGCTCGGCTGTGGACCTCAAGGCCCTGCCAGCTGCCGGCGGCAGGTGCGGGCGAAACAGGCTGGGTTTTTAAAAATATATTTTATTGATTTTTTACAGAGAGGAAGGGAGAGGGATAGTTAGAAACATGGATCGATGAGAGAGAAACACTGATCAGCTGCCTCCTGCACACCCCCTACCGGGGATGTGCCCACAACCAAGGTACATGCCCTTGACCGGAATCCAACCCGGGACCCCTCAGTCTGCAGGCCGATGCTCTATCCACTGAGCCACACTGGTCAGGACCAGGCTCTGGTTTTTGATGCAAAGGAACTTTCTGCGCCTGGAAGGCCAGGAGAGGAGGGCCGGGCCTGCCCAGCAGGACCTGCGAGGCCTCGGAGAGGCAGTGCCCCTGACACCGTGGCGCTGGCCCGGGGTCCTCATCGGGAACGTGGGTCAGGCGCACGGAGTTCCCCCGGGCACGTGTGTGATGACATGGAGAGGACGTGGGCACACCGGACACTCAGTCTCTGCGGGCACTGGACGGGGTGACCCTGTGACACCCTGGACCCATTTCAGAGACCAGGACACCGAGGCTCAGGAGGCCAGCACGTTCCCAGGCCCCGCTGACCTCCGTGTCCTCGCCCGAGGCCACACGCTGGTCAGGAAGCAGAGCCAGGACCCAGCCCACCCCCGGGAGTCCACGGGGCCCCCTCGCTGGGGACAGCAGCGGGAGGAGGTGCCGGCCCCCGCAGGAGGCTCTGGCGGGGCTCCGAGCCGGCTGTCTGCTGCTCGGCGGTGAGGGCCCGTGCTCCCGGCGCTCCGCTGTTTAATTTAATTATTGTAACGAGGCGTCTTCACGGCCCCTCCGACGCGCGTGCAATTACGGGGGTAATGAGCTGACTGCCAGGACCCGCGCGGGCCGGCCGTGGGGAGGCGGCCCCGCCGTGCAGGCCGCCCCGGCTCCGTCCCCACCGCATCCCGTAATTAGGCAGCATTACGGACGCAGCGCCCGTAAAATTGGATTGTTCACAAGGAATGAAACTTTAAGCAGGAAAAAGAAAAAAAGATTGTTAACAATTAAACATTTTCGGAGGGGATGAGGGGCGGGTTTCCCGCTGGAGGGGCTCAACTGCTCTTCTGTGGCTGAAGCAGCGACCGGCCACGGGGCGGACGGGACTTTCGGGCCCGGCAGCCCGGTAGTCATCCCCGAAGGAGAGACGAGGGGCGTTCCCGCCGGCGGGCGGCCTGGCAGGAGGGTGCCGCTGAGCCGGCTCTCCTGCAGCGCCGGGACCCCCCCCCCCCTGACCCCCGCCTGCTGCCACGTGACCTGGCTCTCCCCCCCGCCCTGCACGCCTCCCGCGTGGCTCCCAGCCTCCTGGCTTCCGTGAGGGCCGCGGCCACGGCCACAAGGGCTTCGGCGGCAGCTCAGCGTCATGGAAACCGTCCTGTTGCCCGGCCACGTGGCTCAGTGGTGAGCGTCGTCCTGGGACCCAGGAGGTCACCGTTTGGTTCCGGGTCAGGGACACAGGCCCGGGTTGTGGGCTCCATCCCCAGTGGGGGCCGTGCAGGAGGCAGCTGATCCAAGATTCTCTCCCATCATGGATGCTTCTCTCTCTCTCCCTCTCTCTTCCTCTCTGGAATAAAAAATAAACGCCTTAAATTTTAAGTAAAATTAAAAAAAACATCACCTCGAGGGCCAGAAAGCCCCACAGGACGACTCGTGGTTGGGACGGGAGTGGGAGGCCGTGTCCACCCGGAGGACAACAGGCTGCCGGGAGCCGGGCCGCTGGCTGCTGCCCCCGCCCGGAGGCCGGGGCCCGGCGGGCGGAGCCATGCGGCCCCTGTCGCTCTCGCGGGCCTGGAGCCTCCTCTCCGGAGGTTGTCCCGGGCGCCGAGGCCGGGCTGGCGGAGACGTGCACACGTTCCCAGCGCGTCCTCCTGGGCCGGACGGAGGCCAGGGCGGGTCTCCCCATCGGCTGGACGAGGCGGCTCCCGCCAGCCTGGGCCGCGCCCGCACTCCGAGGCGGCTTGGGAGACACGCTCTCCGGCCGGCTGCTCGCGCCCCGTCCGGTCCCACATTTACTGCTCCTCCCAAGCTCTGCGTCCGTCTGTCTGTCTGTCTGTCCGGCGGCGTCAGCCCGTTGTTAAGGTTTTTTAATTCCTATGTATGGACTGACCTGAATAAAATCCCTGGCACCGGTGAACACGTGACTGACGGCGAGTGGTGGGCGGGGCCAATGCCATCCTCTCGGCTCCCACGGAAACTCGCCGGGAGGGGGACCGGGTCGAAGGGGTCAGAGGGCGGGCGGCCATCGCACACACCCCTTCCCCTCCTCACGGCCGCCATACCCGAGGCAAGGGGAGCGGCCCTGACTGCCTCCCTCTCCGGCCGCCGGGACCCCCGGCCCGGCCTGGCCTGTTTGTATAAATGAAGACAAATGTGCAGGGCACCAGGGGAGGCGGCCGGGAGGGGCGTGGGAGCCGGGGGCAGGCCGGGGAGCAGGCCCGGCCCCAGGAGCCGCCACCGCGGCTGCCGGGCTGTCCGGGCCTGCAGAGCAGGGAGTCCCGGAGAGAGAGGAGGAGACCCAGCAGAAAGAGCCGAGGCTCGACTCCTCGGCCGGGTTAGTGTGCCCACGGGCAGCACCTGCAGCCGCAGACACGCTCATCGTCATTCCCTTCAAACTCGGAAGCGAAATGGACACGGGCTCATGGCTCTCGGTAACAACCCGCCCCGTGCCGTCCTGGTGTCAGTGCCGTCCTGACGGGAAACGTAAAAACGTCATCGGCAGGGACGTCCGTGTCCAGGGTCTGGAATGACAGCGGGTGTGGGGGGGCGGCCCCGAGGCAGAGCCGAGACCCGTGGTCCCCGCGGCAGCTGGCCCCCCTCCGGCAGCTTCGCCCCCACCCGGGCGTCTTCCCATGCCCCCCCCCCCCCGCCCCAGGGCTTTATGAAAGGCGTCTTTGGCCCTGGCCGGTGTGGCTCAGTGGGTAGAGCGTCGGCCTGTGGACTGAAGGGTCCCAGGTTCGATTCTGGTCAAAGTCCTGCCCCTTGGGGGCAGGCTGGATCCCAGCCCTCATCTGGGTGTGTGCAGGAGGCACCCAGTCTACGTGTCTCTCTCACATCCATGTTTCTCCCTCCCTCCCACTCTCTCTAAAAAGCAATGGGAAAACGTCCTCGGGGATGAGGATGAACAGGAAAGAGAGGCGGGTTCGAGTGGGAAACAGGCCGAGTCCTTCCTGCCGACGGAGGATGAACGAACCTGCCTGGAGCCCACGTTTCTGCTCCCTCCCACCTCGGCGATCCCTGGGCGGACCCGCCGAGGCCGTCTCCGAGCGGCCGGCGTGCCGGGGCCGGGTTCGGGGCGGCCGGCGGTCCCGAGCACGTGGCCCCGGCCGCGGGCAGCTCCCGCCTCCGCCGCCGTCGAGGTAAATCACCCGCGGCCCCCTGAGCCGCCCTGTTGTTGCAGGCGGCCGTTCTGACGGCGAATAAGCCGCCGAACTGCATATGCGAGCGGGGGACACGCCGGCTCAGCTTCATCGGGAGCGAGGCCTCGACGACGCCGGCCGCGGGCGCGGCCATAAAGCAGGGATGCGCGGGCATGTGTCAGCGCGGGGGCCGCCCTCAATCACCGGGAGGCGCCCATCCGTCCCCGTAATGGATTCCGGTCATGAGTGAGGTGCTCGCCGCGGACGGGCGCTCCCGGGCCCACATCACTCACCGCAATGGACTGCGGGCGCGCTGACAGCTGGAAAAATGCCCCCACTTTTCACTCCGTACAAATGGCGGGCGGACACAGTAAGTCAGCGCCGGACACTTCATTTCAAGTTTGGAGCTAGTGGCCCGGGCCCAAACCATCACTCCATCTTCTTTATTTGTGGGCCATGGTTTTGTACTCTTTAAGAATCAAATAAATACTGGTGTAATGGTTAGCAACTGCCAGTTCCACGAAAAATACTGCGGAATTCGCCAATAAGTCTTTCCCCCACACACACAAATTTATGCCCCGAGAACAGAGCCCATTCCCGACACGGGGCCCGGGCAGTTTTTTAATGGAGAGGGCGACTCACTTTAGTGATAAGAGTTTAAACCTGAACTCCTTTTTCCTCTCCCCTCGCTCATAGATCTCGCGCGGGAACAGGGGGAGGTAAACGATCAATATATGTAAGTGGAGGCCCGTTAGCTCCAGCCAGTCCGCGGCTGGGCAGGACCAGGCAGGGTCTCTCCCCGGCCCGGTGCAGCCCGGTCCGGCCCGACAGGCTCCTGGGACCCAGCGGGCCCCGGTTCGGCACTGGCTGGAGGTTTCCCGGGCGGCCAGAGCTCCTGAGTCCCTGTCAGCGTCCACGTAGCGTCGATGCTGCTGCAGTGGATAAAACTCTCTCCCAGCCCTGGCTGGTGTGGCTCAGTGGATAGAGTGTTGGCCTACAGACTGAAGGGTCATGGGTTCGATTCCCAGTCCCTGGTGAGGGGTGTGCAGGAGGAAGCTGATCAATGATTCTCTCTTATCATGGATGTTTCTCTCCCTCTCTCTTCTTCTCTGAAATTAATCCTGTTTTTAAAAAAATATATATTTTATTGATTTATAAAACCGGTTTGGCTCAGTGGATAGAGCATCGATCTGCGGACTGGGAGGTCCCAGGTTTGATTCCGGTCAGGGGCATGTACGTTGGTTGCGGGCACATCCCCAGTAGGGGGTGTGCAAGAGGCAGCTGGTCGATGTTTCTCTCTCACCAACGTTTCTAGCTCGCTCTCTCTCTCCCTTCCTCTCTGTGAAAAATCAATAAAATATATTTTATTGATTTATTACGAAGAGGAAGAGAGAGATAACAAGTTAGAAACATTGATCAGCTGCCACCTGCACACCCCCCACTGGGGATGTGCCAGCAACCAAGGTACATGCCCCTGACCGGAATCAAATCCGGGACCCCTCAGTCTGCAGGCCGACGCTCTATCCACTGAGCCAAACTGGTGTCGGCTCAATCATCTATTTTTTAAAAAAATACCTCCCGTTTGAGTGCTTTTTCTTTAATGTTTAAACAGCTTTATTGAGATATGATTCGCCCACTTAACGTGTACAATTCACGGGTTTAATAAACCAAGAAGCGTGTGCCACCATCACCACAGTCAGTTTTTTAAAAAGACACGCTTTTTACAGGTTGGCTTCAGAGAAACATCCACTTGCTGTTCCACACCCACTGGTTGCTCCTCGTGTGTGTCCTGACCGGGGATCGAACCTGCAGCCTTGCCTCATCGGGATGACACTCTCGCCAACTGAGCGACAGGCCAGGGCCGCCACGTCAACTCAGAACAGGAAGCCGCTGCCCATGGCAGTCCCCCCCCGCCCCCCCCCCCCCCCCCCCCCCCGCCTCGCACAGCCCTCTCCCACGTGTGTCTGTCCACCGCCCGTGTGCGTGCCCCACGGAAACGGAGCCGACCCGCATGTGGCCCGTGGTGACCGGCTTCTTCCGCCTGGCATCGTCTTTCTTTCTCCTTCTTTTGTCATCCTCACCCGAGGATATATCTTTATTGGTGTTTAGAGAGAGTGGGAGAGAGAAGGAAAGACAGAAAGATCAGCGGGAGAGAAACACATCCACTGGCTGCCTCCTGCATGTGCCCCTGCCCAGGACCCAGGCCAGGGAGGAGCCTGTAACTGAAGCGCTTGCCCCCGCCGGAACGGAACCCGGGACCCTCAGTCCGCAGGCCAGCGCCCTCTCCAGGGGCCACGCCGGGCCACGCCGCGGGCTGGACGCGTGCTCTGCAGAGGCGGCCTCGGGGCCGGCGGTGAAGCGCGGGCAGACCCCCGGCGTGAACAGGTGAGGAACGCACAGGCCCGGGCTCAGCGCTCCTCTCCGTCCCCACCTCTGGGTGACAGCTGGGTGTGACGAGGTCGCTGCTCTCAGGGAGGCTGAGCGAGACCAGGAGCGGCTGCTCCGAGAAGGAAGCCACCGCAGAGCGCCGGGCGCCGTGGCCCTGCCTCCTGTCCGGGCAGAGCGAGCTGGGAATTGTGCCCTGGGCACAGGCGGTGCGGAGCCTGGATTACATCCAGGCATCGGTAGGCCAGCCTAAGGACTACATTTCCCAGCACCCTCTTCTGCAAGGACTGGTCAGTGGCAGGGCAAGGATGATGGGAAATCTCTCCTTGAAACAAACCAGCTCTTAAGACAGCTGCCAACCATAAAGGAAGGTAGAGAGGAGGATAATGAATATCCAGGTCACCCTCACCACATTCACCCCCCACCCCCAAAAAAACACAATGAAAAATAAATAGACATGATGACATTTCACATCTACACATTTCAGGATGCATCTGCAAAAAAAGACATTTTCTTACATACCCACAATACCTCTCCACCTAACAAAGCATGGGGATTCCTCGGTGTTAGCAGAGCCAGCCCGGCCAGGGAGGAAGAGGGAGGGCAGGTCTCCAGATTAGAAAAACAAGCAAACGAAAAGCCCTCAGCTGACAAGATGAGATACCAACAAGCAAAACAACAGCCATCGAACACACACACGCCCCAACCCTGGTTTAACTTGAATTTCAGATAAACAGCTACAGCAGGTTCAGGCCGGGCCGACGGCTCAGCTGTTGCGCATCGACCTAGGAGCCAGGAGGTCCCAGTTGGATTCCCGCTCAGGGCAGGTGCCTGGGGTTGCAGGCTCGATCCCCAGTAGGGGGCTTGCAGGGGGCGGCCTATCGATGTTTCTATCTCCTTGTTGATGTTTTTATCTCTCTCCCTCTTCCTTCCTCTCTCTGAAATCAATACAAACATATTTTTAAAAATCACAGGTTCAGTATAAGCAGCCGCAGGCAGTATTTGGGGCACACTTACTTACACCCCATTCCCTGCTTCCCCGAGAGCGGGGCTGACTGGCGTCCTCCGTGACCCTGTGACGGCCTGGTCCCCGGTGCCCACCTCCCTGCCCTGCCAGACGGAGGTCACACCCGCGGACCCCCCCAACCCCTCCTGGCAACAGCCTGGCAGCTGCCAACGGCCACAGGCCTCAGCTCGGGAGCCAGCTGACCGGAGCCGCAGCGGGCAGATGGGCCGGGCGTCCTGGGAGGATTCTCTCACAGCCGTGTCTCCCTCTCTGTCCCCTGGGCACTGCCCACCCTCCCAGCTGTGGCCACTGCCAGCCCAGGATGGACCAGAGGGGGACTGGGTGGCGGATCGCAGCCTCGCGGTAGGGGCGGTGGCCATGACACCATGGGAGCTGGAGGGGGAGCCAGGGGGAGGGTCCCTCCACCGGGGACGGGCGAGAACAGGCTGGACGGGTTCCCAGGGGGCAGCCCAGAAGCGGGGCCCAGGGGACCCCTGACCGGCTGGATGGCCTGTTATTTACCCATGAGGACGAGGGGACAAGCACCTGACAGACAGGGCTCCAAGCGGGAAGAGGCCAGGCCTCGGATCCAAACCCGGAGCCCGTCCCCCTTCTCCTCCCCCTTAGGGCCCCCAGCCCTCCCTGAAGGCCGCTCTGCCCGCCGCCCGGGCCTGGCAGCACTGAGACGTCCCGGCCCCAGCAGCTCCGGAGAGCGCTCGGCGGGCATCACCCTTCATGGCGCCAAGGTGAACGGAGAGGCAAGACAGAGGGCGGCACGTATGCTAATCCGCCCAGCGGACCAGCAAACGGCTGCTCGTTTGCCGCCAGCCGCCTCCAGGCGCCCTCAGCTCCCTCCTTAGCGCTGTCCTCGTCCCCGTGCGGCTCCTCGGGGGGCGCCCAGCCAGTCTCCAGAGCTGCGGTCCGTGATGGTGTGGGGGTCCTCACGGAGCCCCCCCCGACCCCCGTTTCCCGTGTCCTACAGCCCAGCACCCCTGGGTGCCCTTGGCAAGGGCCCAGCCCCCCTCTGCCTCTGTGCCTCCCGGGCCCCTCTCAGGGCTGTGCCAGGACAGATGGGGGGGGGGGCAGGACACGGGTGCTGGGCTGTAGGACACGCGGTGAGGCAAGACCAGGGGGCGGCCTCCTGGGCAGCCCCAGACTTTGGACCCACGTCCAGTCCCCTGGCCCCCTCCTGACCGCAGCCACGGAGCTCACGGCCCTTCGCCGTGGGGAGGCCCCCCCTGCCCGGCTCCCTCGCCACAGACCGCGGGGACGGTCTGGCCGATAGGAGAAGGCGGCCCGTTGGCCCGGCCGGTGCTCGGTGTGAGCGCTGCCTGTGCACTGAAGGGCTGCCACAGCTGATGGAGGTTTCACTCTATATTGATCTTTCTCACTCCCTTCCTCTAAAAATAATTAAAAACCTTAAGCCCTGGCTGGTGTGGCTCAGTGGACAGAGTGTTGGCTTGCAGACTGAAGGGTCCCAGGTGTGATTCCAGTCAAGGACACAGACTCGGGTTGTGGGCCCCATCCCCATTAGGGGGTGAGTGGGTGCAGGTGGCAGCTGATCCACGATTATCATCATTGATGTTTCCATCTGTCTCTCCCTCTCCCTCCTCTCTAAAATCAATAGAGATGTATTTTTTACAAAAGGACATTCGGGGCACTGCTCTGGGGGAACAGAGTGGGGTGACCCCGTGCCTGAGGAAGCTAGGTGAGCAGGGACGCAGCGGCTGAATCCTAGCGCTGAGGGGGGGGCGGGGCGCGGGCAGGGGGGGGAAGTTCTCCTGTTCGTATCCAGGTCTTCCTTCCGGCAGAGCCGCTCCCTGGCTCCTGGGCCGGACCTAGGACTCACTCTGCTGACAGGACCGGAGCCTCTGACAGGACCACCCAGGGCAAACCCAGAGAACTCCAGCACAAAGGCTCCTGACTTCTATTTTTGTTTTTTATGTTTTTATTGATGTCGGAGAGGAAGGGAGAGGAAGGGGGAGAGAGAAACATCCACGGTGAGAGAGAATCACAGATCGGCTGCCTCCTGCACGCCCCACACTGGGGATCGAGCCTGCAACCCGGGCCTGAATCCTGACCGGGAATCGAACCCTGACCTCCAGGTTCCGAGGTCGGCGCTCAGCCCTGCGCCACGAGGCCAGGCCCAAGAGCAGCTCCGACTCAGCCAGAGCGTCCTGGAACGGGGCTCCCGCAGACGCGCCTCCGGGACTCGGGCTGCGGGCTCAGGGTGGGGACCGGCACCTGGGAACCGTTTCTCAAAGCACCTCTGCCTCCCAGGCCCTCGGGCATCACAGTCCGAGAGACGGCGGTCCTTCCGCGCCAGGCCGACGGCTGCACAACGCGGAGAGGCCTCTCCGTGGGCCGCACCGGCGGTGACTTGGGGGACTGCGGGCAGCGGTGGCCGCGAGCCCTGCCCACAGCGGCATCCCCCGGACTGGCCTGGCGTTTCCCTGGGGGCTCCCTGAGGCTGATGTGCGTGTGTGCGCGTGTGCGTGTGGGGGGGTGCAGAACGGGTGTGAGCGGGTACCCGCCCCTCTCCCCCGGCATAGGTGCAGCCCGCACCGGGGCCTCCTCACCCCCCGCGGGCTCCGTGTGCGGGTGGGAATCCGTGTGGGAAGTGCTGGCTGTGTCCCCGGGGAGGCGGCCGCCGCCCCCCGCGCCCCGAACCCGAAGAAAGGAGGCGGCTGGGACCCCGGAAAGTCACTTTTGGGGGGCTCAGCATCCCTCTGAGCTCACTGCCTCCGAAAGGGCGGCTCACAAGAGCCGGCTCCCGTCCCCGGGCGGGTTCCCGCCGGCACTGTCGCCCGGAGAGCCGGCCTGGGCGGCGGGGCGGGCGCCCCGGACAGTGATGGACAATGGCGCCCGCTGGGGCCGAGCGGCGGCTTTGTGGCCGCCTCGCCGCCCGCCCGCGGGCGCCTTTGTCCGGACGCTTGTTGGCGGTAATTAGCGGCCCGGCCGCGTCTTTAGAGGAACACGTTTCCCGTGTAACGTGTGATCCGCATCGCCGTGCTCTCATCAAAGGTAGCAATTACACGCACACGCCGGCCGGCACGGCGCGAGGACACGGAGTGGGAAGTGAATAAAAAGCCCTCTCTGCCCCGCCCACCTCCTGCCCTTTAGACGCGGAAATCCTAGTGAGCGGACGGGAAATAAAGTCCTCCTTACCCTCCCGGAGTGAGGCCCCGGCGAGTCCCGCACGCAGATAAAGGCCTTTCTTCTGCCCCCCCGCCCGGCGCACGTGTCTGAGCTCAGCTCACATGGGCGCTGAGCCTCCGGCTCCCGGCTCCCGGCCCCCGGCCCCCGGCCCCCGGCCCCCGGCCCCCGGCTCCCAGGTGGACTTGCTGTTCTCCCGCCCTGAATGGACCGGTTTGTGTTCCCCAAACACAGCGGGGCGCACGCCAGCCCGCTTCGGGAAATGAGCCGTTGGCCTCTCTCTGACGCCCCTTTCCCTTCTCGTTCAGGCTTCCTGCTCGCCTGCCAGGGACCTAACTCCTCACGGGGCAGCCATGGCCGGGAAAGAGCCCGGCCCTGGAACCCCACCGGGCCGCTGGAGAAGTGGGCTCCGGAAAGACTGTGTGTGTGCGCGTGTGCGCGCGTGTGTGTCTGCATGTGTGTGCAGGTGCTAGGTGCATGCATGCGTGTCTGCATATGTGGCGTCTGCCTGTGTGTATATGCTTGCGTGTGTCTGTATGTGTGTCCTCCAGGCAGATGCTCTGTCTCCCCCCGCCCCCCAGACAGAAAGTCCTTCTGGGAAGATGTCCTTGCAATGCCTCATGGGCTCGGTGATTTCAATTTCCCTCCCGGAGCAGGAGCGCCCGGCGGGCCAGGCAGAGGCGTGGAAACGCCCCCTCCTCTCGGCACCCCGCTCGGCCGAGGCGTCTGCGGGAATGACAGCGGCCGCAGAAACCCATCGGGGACCCCATTCCCGAGATTGGACACGCACGGCGGCGGCGAGAGCCATTCTCTCTGCACTGATTGACCCGAATGTCACGCAGATCCTCCCGGAGCGGAGCCACGGCCGCCTCAGCACCGCCGCTCCCCACGCAGCCCCCACCCCAGCAGGCGCTTGCCCTTGGCGGGCGGCGGGCGCTGCTCTGGCACGGACGTGGCTCCGGAAGTTTCCTCACGTGGCGCCCGGACCTGCGCGTGGGCTGCTGGTCTGATCGGAGGAGACGGGACACAGGCCGGGAGCCGGCAGTTAATAGCTCGCCGATCGCAGGGCTGGTTCCGGATCGACTGGGACCAGACGGCGGAGGAGAGGGAGAGGCCGTCGCTGTGATGTCACGGGCACCGCGGGCCCAGCCTGGATGGCCCGGGGGTGGGGCAGACAGGGACAGCCTGGGCCCAGGGACTGGGTGGAGCTGAGGGGGTGTGGAACGAGCCTGGACCCCCTCTGTCCAGGCTCACCTGCCGCAGATCCGCCGAGTGTGTGAGTCTGTACACCCCCCCGCCTCCTCCCAATTCTCCAAAACGTGCCTCAGTGTCCCCAGCCACTCCAGCCGCCCCCGGGACCGCAGGCAGCGAGGAGAGGAAGGAAGCCATTAGGAAAGGGCTTGTACGTCGAAGCTCCAGCAGGACGGCCGGCCTGGCTCCACTGCCCTTGGCCCTGCCTCCGCTCTCAGGGCTGGCGTGGGCGGCGTCACAGTCTGTTGGGGTGAACGTGGAGGCTTAGAGCACAAAAGCTGGTCACTCACGGTTCTGGAGGCTGGGAAGTCCAAGGTCAGGGGCCGCGGGGCTCGGTGGCGGGCTGGGTGGGCTGCTCCCATGCCAGCTGCTCTCCGGGGGCGGGGGCCTGTGCGAACCCCCATCGCCCACGCACCCCCCGGCCCGCCCAGCACAGCCCTCCCTCCACTCCGCACGTGTACCGGGGCACATCAGTCCGTCTGCAGCAGGTGGGAAAGATTCTCTTACCCAGACCAGCCGATCCCACAAGGCTGTTCGGCTCTAGGCCCCTCCCTTCCGGAGCCCCTGCCTCCCTCCTTCAGAGAGAAGCAGCGCCTCCTAGTTCAGAGCCCCCCGCCCTGATGTGCTGGGCCTGTGGATGGACCAGCCTTCCCCTCCTCCTCCTCCTCCCCCTCCTCTTCCCCCTCCTCCCTCTCCTCCCCCTCCTTTTCCCCCTCCTCCCCCTTCTCCCCCCATCAGGGCGTGGCTGCGGCCGCCCCGCAGCGGGCTCCCGGGCCAGGGCTGCGGGCCTCGCCTGGGCTCTCCTCGCTCCTCTCACCATGGGCATCGCCGGGCACTGCCAGGGCTCGGGTCCCGAGGTGGTTCCCTGCCACCCGCACCTGCAGGCCGGGCTGACAGGCCTTGGCTCCAGGCCCCGGCCCTCCTTCCCTCGGGGAACAGTGCCGCCTCCTCTCCTGGGGCCTGAGCTGGTTTCGGGGCGCAGCTCCCGCCCACCGGCTGAGCCTGCCCTCCAGCCTCTCCCTGCCAGAACGGAGCCTCCATTGTATTTTCTGCTCTCGAACGCTTTGAATGCAATTATTTCTTAAAACCCTGTGGGTCAGAGTCACGGGAGACGGTAGTAGAAATAGAAAACACAAAAGGAGAGTTAGGAGACGAGAAAAGCTGGGGAGAACCAGGAACAGAAGACCTTCCGAGAGGGCCGTTCAGAACGTTAAAATCCATAATAACCAGCACTCGCCGGACGCAGCATTCTCATCCATGAAAATTTAATTACCGCGGAACAATGGGATCCATATGAAACGCTCATCACCCCGCACGCGAGGGGACGTCCCGCCAGCTCAGCCTCTTTGTGAAAAATGTAATTACTCCTCGGAACAGTGGGGGCGGGGGCCGTGGGCTGCGGGGGCGGGGGGCTGTGGGGCTGCGGGCCTCGGGGGCGGGGGGCCGTGGGGCCGCGGGGGCGGGGGGCTGTGGGGCCGCGGGGGCGGGGGGCCGTGGGGCTGCGGGCCTCGGGCCTCGGGTCCCGGTGCTCCGTCCAGGGGCAGTTGCCATGGGTCTTAGGCAGGAAACCCACAGCCCAGGCGGACGCCGGGCAGAGGGAGGGGCCCCACGTGTGAGGAGGGAAGGGCAGGGGCACCTGCACGCGGGGGAGCCACAGGCGGCCTCACAGCCCGCCACCAGCCCCAGAGCCGCCTTGCCGCGGACAGAAGGATGGACCGACGGGGGCGCCTCCCAGAGCCCGCCTCCCACACGCCTGCCCGGGGACACGCATGCATCCTTTCCGGCGGGTCTGTGGTGAGCCGCGCTCGGCTCCAAGCAAGGTCGCCCTGGGCCGCTGAAGGCAACTGGCTCCGACACCGTGGTCCGCTGGAGGCCGGGGGGAGGGCCCGGGGGGAGGGGGCTCGGGGGGAGGGGCCCGGGTGGTGGTGGGGCCCGGGTGGTGGAGGGCCCGGGTGGTGGAGGGGGCTCGGGGGGAGGGGCCCGGGTGGTGGGGCCCGGGTGGTGGTGGGTCCCGGGTGGTGGAGGGCCCGGGTGGTGGAGGGCCCGGGTGGTGGTGGGGCCCGGGTGGTGGTGGGGCCCGGGTGGTGGGGCCCGGGTGGTGGGGCCCGGGTGGTGGTGGGGTCGGGTGGTGGTGGGGTCGCGTGGTGGTGGGGCCTGGGTGGTGGGCCCTGGTGGAGGGGCCCGGGTGGTGGAGGGCCCGGGTGGTGGAGCCCGAGTGGAGGGCCCAAGGGGTGGGGCCCGAGTGATGGGGCCCTGCGTGGAGGGCCCGGGTGGTGGGCCCCGGGTGGAGGACTCCAGGTGGAGGTACAGTCCTCCTCCGTCACAGGAAGTGACGTCACGGACATGGCTCCTGGGGGCAGGCACCTCCCTCCTGAGAACCACGGGGCCACGGTGCAGCAGGAGCACCTCCCGTCTGAGGAGAAACCTACGGCGACGGTGCAGGACAGTGACACGATGGTGACAGACGGTGACAGACGGGCACTGATGGCCAGCCCGCGCTGGGGCTCCGCACGGAGACGCACAGCCGTGTCCGATTCGCTTTATTTTGTTAAAACGTTTTCTTGGTGTTTGTGACTCAGGGTCTCACAACGAGAAGGTGTCCAGGCCCCACAGAAAACGTCTGCCATTTCTGCACGTTTAGCAGCTGCGGACGGCTCAAACCTGGAGACGTCCATGTCTCACCAACACGGCTGACGGTGCCCGGGGGGACTGGGGACAGAAGCGGGTGCCCAGCGTCCAGATGCGGGGAGAGCCGCCTCGGGACGGTTCCGAAGGAGAGGGGGCGTTCCTCCCAGACTGAATGGCTCCTGTGCCCGAGGCAGAGCCGGGGGGCGGCACAGAGAGGTCGGCCAAGACCCACAACCACAGCTCCGTCGGCCGCTGCGCTGCAGGAACCGTGCGGCTCCCGAAGGCAGAGCCGGGTGCCCGCGGCGGCCGCTCAGTACTGTGCGTCCAGGTGCTTCCCGATGGTGTTGAGCTGGATGTTGGACGCACCCTCGTAGATCGTACCTTAAACACGGGGCGGGTGAGGGCTCAGCTCAGACCTGCCCCTGCGCGCTGTGCTCAGGCCCCTCGGCCCCTCAGCACGCCGCCGAGGGGGCGCTGTGCCTGCGGGACGACAGCTTCCGCCCGGGAGTGAGCCTCCGGCCCCAGAACCCGCATCGCACGGCGGCTCTGCCTCCGCCTGGGACGCTCAGGCTCGTGGGCACCAGCCTTTTAGTAAAAGGAGAGTTACGGCAGATTTTAAAAATCCTCACCCAGGGTACGTTCTATCATTGACCTTCAGGGAGAGGAAGGGAGGCACAGATGGGTCGTCTGCCATACGTGCCCCCCAGGACCCGACCTGCCTGGGCGGTGCCCTGCCCGGGAGCTGGACCCAGCCGTCTGGTGAGGGGCGGAGGCTCCCACAGCCGAGCGCCGGCTGGCGGAGCCGGCTGTGGTGTGACCAGGCCTGCGAGGTGTTTACAAAGGCAGCCTGGTGCTTTTAACAGAACATGCGAGCCCAGGCTCTGGAGGAAGTGGTGGGAGAGCCCCCTGCCCCACCCCGGGCAGCCGGGCACCAGGGGGCAGCAGCGAGCGCACGGCCGCCCTTACCGATCTTGGCGTCTCGGAAGTACTTCTCCACGGGGAAGCTCCTGGTGTAGCCCACGCCGCCCATCCAGTCGATGCATTTGCTGGTTGTCAGCCCCGCGACCTGCCACACAGCGGGGGTGCCCGTGAGATCCCCTTCCCACTCCCGGGCCGTGTGGGTGGCGGGTGGCGTGGACACGGGGTCTGGGAGGCTGGCCTCAGGGAGGCGGAGACAGGAGCTAATGGGGAACGAAGGGTTCCAGGACCATGTGAGGCCGAGGAAGGAGGACAAACTGCTGAGGCTGGAAGAGCAGCCCCGGGGCTTGGCCGGGTTCTCGGTCCAAGTCTGTGTAACACGGTACACGTCTGCACAGCACGGAACACGTCTGTGTGAACACGGCGCAAACCTGGGCAGCCCCTTCCAGGTGTTTCCATTTCCCCGCGTCTCCGGGGCATTCGCTCCCCCGAGGTGGAGCCAGCACCCGATGAGGCTGATTTGGGGTGTACGGGGCCTCCACCTGAACTGGGGCCTTGGCTTCCACGTGGGACCTCACAGAGTTAAGCCTTTCCTGCGGAGGCGCCTGCGCTTTCCTTGTTTCTCGAATCTCGGCAGCAGCAGCCGCAGCACTCACCTCGGACGCGTAGTACTTGGCCATGGCCGCCTCCTTGACGAAGGGCCTCCCCGCCTCCACCAGCCGCGCGGCGTTGTAGGTCAGCAGGCGCGCCGCCTCCAGCTGGGTGGCCACCTGGGCCACCTGGTGCTGCAGCCCCTGGACAGGAGGCCGCGTCAGAGAAGGCGCCTGGCCCGCCGACGGCGACAGACGCCACCCCGGAGCTCCCTCCCCCCCTTTTGTGCAAACACTGCACAACCTGCCGCTGCCCGGCAGGTGCTGCTCAGCGCGCTTCCCAAGTTCACGGAATCCTGTGTCACCACCAAGTTAACTTCAAAAGTTCCACCTCTATTCAATAGTGGCTTTCAACCCTCAGTATGTTCAAGTGGAGGGCAGACAAGTTCCAAAGGAGCCAACGGTGAGTTTACACTCTCATCTGCTGGAATTAGAACGTGTGGTCCTGCAGCTGCCCTCCCTCCAGGAGCCTGCGGCCTGCGGGGCATGACGCCATCGCGGGCGGAGCCAGCCCATTGCTCTGATGGGAGCCCAGCTTTTCAAAACGACCAAGTGGAATCCAGGCTCACAC
This sequence comes from Pipistrellus kuhlii, assembly GCF_014108245.1. Classification (NCBI taxonomy): domain Eukaryota; kingdom Metazoa; phylum Chordata; class Mammalia; order Chiroptera; family Vespertilionidae; genus Pipistrellus; species Pipistrellus kuhlii. Next base: position 47,203,298 of record NW_023425460.1, read on the forward strand.
AGACAAGAAGCTGACACGCTGCTTTTCATGATCAAACTTTTAGGTTTTCTAAGAAGCATCTTTAGAAACGTCACCCTGGTCCTTCCCCCCCAGCCCCCAGTCCACAGTCCACAGTCCACAGCTTCTTGTGTGCCAGGGACCAGCCTCCCGCAGCCCTGCCCTGCGCCTGGCCCTCTGCTGCTGTCCGGCGGCGGCCGGCTCAGAGCAAGTCCTGGAGGACCGTACTGTGACCATTTGACCAGAAGCTGGGGCCACAGACCCTGTAAATCTGGTACCACCTGCCTGGCCCTGGGAACTCAGCCTCCGTGCAGATGGCGGGGATCATGTGACTGCAGGGAGCCTGGGAACTCGGTCTCTGTGCAGAGGATGGTGGTGGTCACGTGACTGCAGAGACCCGGGCAGGCCTGCTATGCTCCCACTTTGCAGACCTTGACCTGACTGCACCCCCAGCCCGGGCCTCTGCATGCGTGCAGTGCGTGTGCTTGCATGATGCCTGGCTGCTACGCACCTCGAGGGAGGCAGCGGGCCCAGCTCACGGGGATTACGCGGACGGCGCAGTGATCCCTCTGCATCCCCGTGGATGGACTGGCTAAGCTCCGTAAGCTGCCCTCTAGCCTCCAACCTGCTAGGACCTGCTGAGGGCGGCCGGGCTGGAGAGGAAGCCGCTATGGGCCCCAACCAGTCCCCTGGCTGCCGGGAGCGCTGAGAGCCAGGCCCGTGCCACCCACACGGGACAGGGAGCATCTCTCCGGCACCTTCTGTGCCGAATGAGCCGGGTCGGACAGAGCGAGTCTCGGCCTCTCACTGTCGGTCACCGAACACTGTCCGACCCCGCAGCCCCGAGGACGGGCCTCACCGTGACCTGACAGACGAGGCCGGGAGCCCCGGGTGCGGGCCTTGCCTCAGGCCTGATGCCAGGAACAGGGAGGACCGGGACTGAGCCCAGGAGTGACGGACGCGAGTCCGGAGCTCAGGCAGCCGTGCAGAGCCGGCCCTCAGGCTCTCCCACTGGAGCCCGAGGGCAACCCCACGGCTGTGCACCCCGTCTTCACTAGCGGGAAGGCAGGGAGTCGGCACCGCACAGGAGAAACGCTAAGGGTGTGTACCTGGAAGTCAAACAGTCTTTTCCCAAACTGCATCCTTTCTTTAACGTACGGAACGGCGCAGTCAAAGCAGCCCTGGGCCAGCCCCAGCATCTGCGGGAAGAAGACCAGAATTTCCATTGTTAGAGCCGAGCCTGGGCGGGGCCGAGTGGCCAAGCCGGGCGTCGGACCCCCCATGGCGGAGTGCAGAGCTGGAGTCAGAACTGAACTCGGGAGCAGGCGCTCCCCCCTGGAGGACCACCCAGCACGTGGGCCGGCCCAGCCGCAGTTCCTCCTGGCTAACCAAGTCCGCACCTACCAACCGGCCCCAGCTCGGAAACGGTCCCCAAATCCACGTTCCGTGGTCAGTAAGTCACATATCAGCGTGGCACGCCACGCGGGTCAGAAAAGGGAGCGAATCGCAGGCTAAGCTTTGGCGGAAACGCCCTCAAACACGGCGTCTCCTTAGAACTCATCACCTTCCCCTCCAGCCTTTCGCTGGGCGTTCTGGGGACAGAGGATTGTGCCAGAATTACGGGCAAAGCAAATGACAGAGCTCCAGAGAACCAGGGGAGCTCAGACGGTGCCATCGCCCTGGGACTGAAGTTCACGTCACCTCACAGGCGTCTTCAAACTACGGCCCGCGGGCCACATGCGGCCCGCAGAGGAGTCTGATCCGGCCCGCCAGGTTTTTTGGGCAGTGAGCGCAGCCGAGGTGTTACAGTAGGAATTAGTAGTTCATATAGTCCGGCCCTCCAGCTCTCTGAGGGACCGTGATCTGGCCCCACTTTAAAAAGTTTGAGGACCCCTGCCTCAGACAGAGTTTCCTGTCGACGTGAAAACTGAAATGGCTGGCTGTCTGCTAACACAGGCCCCCTCCCCCGCTGCGAAATGCTTTCCCTGCCAGTGCTCTCACTGGAAGGCAAGTTCTCTGTGGCAGCAGAGGGTGGAGGACGGACCCCTCCAGACCGTTCCTGAGCCTCGGTGCCTACGAGGCGCCCGCGGTATCAGCCGAGGAGCAGCCGCTCCCTGACCTTGACCGCTGGCCAGGCTGTGGGCGACCTGGGCCATTGGCGCCCACATCAGCTCCGTGTCTGTGAGGCGGAACCGCAGAAAGCCTTTCAGCAGGACAGAGGACAACTCTCTTCGGGAAGATGCTGTCTAGTTCTGTGGGGAGAAGCGCTACGACTTAAGAATATTCTGTTAGCAAACCGAACGGCGGTGAAAAAAACCTCCAGTAATGCCACAACATTTCAGTAACCCAACAGCTGAATCACATCTTCAATATCTAAAAGCTCTTCCAGCCGAAACCGGTGTGGCTCAGGGGATGGAGCATTGGCCTGCAGACTCAAGGGTCCCAGGTTCGATTCCGGTCAAGGGCATGTACCTTAGATGCAGGCATTTCCCCAGTGGGGGGTGTGCAGGAGGCAGCTGATCGATGTTTCTCGCTCATCGATGTTTCTAACTCTCTATCCCTCTCCCTTCCTCTCTGTAAAAAATCAATAAAATATATATATTTTTTAAAAGTTCTTCTGTTTTTGAATTCCAGATATTCCAAATAAATGTATCCTACAAAAATGAGGTAACTTATAATAAAATCAAAGGCTTCATTCATTTTCTTAGCCTGAGAAATAACTGGTATCACTTAATGGAAATGTAATATGCATGGCACAGGGCAAATATGGTAACTGGATGGTTCTCACCCTACACATCTATCCAGTCAGAGCTACTCTACCTCCAGCATCTCACTCACGAAAGTCACCTGAACTCACGCAAAACTAAGAGCTCACACGTCCTCACCTATCGACCAGAGACTTTCACTACAGACTTCCAGACCACTTTTCTTCATGCAGAGCCTTCTCCCGGGAGCATTCCATGCTCCAAAAGCCAAGCTTAACGTGGAAAGCTGTACCTACCTACACACAGTCTGGAAGCTGTCGATGCGGCCCCGGGAAATGGCCATGTCCACCCACCATTTCCAAAAGCCACACAGTCCACGCTCTGAAGCAGAAGGCGGCCCCCTGAGTCCCTGCAGGATCCTCAGTTATCTCCTGCCTGGAGCCCGGAGCCCGGAGCCCGGAGCCCGGGGCCCGGCAGGCCTGGAGGGGGCCGTGTCCGCCCGCCTCCCCGCCTGCTGGCCGCACTGCATTCCCTTCCTGGTGCTCCCTGACCGCCCGGAGAGCGCGGAGGGCGCGGCGCCACCCACCTGGGCCGCGATGCCTATTCTGCCTTCGTTGAGGCTCCCGATGGCGTACTTGTAGCCGTGGCCCACCTGCCCCAGGACGTTGGCTTCTGGGACCTGGGAAAACAGCGTTATTTCTCCGCTTAATTCCACGTAACTCATTTTTAGTGTGTGTGTGTGTGTGTGTGTCTGTGTGTGTGTGTATTTTTTCTTTTAAATGTTACCATAGCTGGTTTGGCTCCGTGGATAGAGCGTCGGCCTGCAGACCCAAGAGTCCCAGGTTCGATTCCCGTCAAGGGTGGCAGGCACATCCCCAGTAGGAGGTGTGCAGGAGGCAGCTGATCGATGTTTCCCTCTCATCGTTTTTAACTCTCTGACCCTCTCCCTTCCTCTCTGTAAAACATCAATAAAATATATATATTTAAAAACAAAAAAACAAAGTGTCACAATACAAAATGCACCTGGAGAAAAAGCCAGGCCAGAGGCATGCACTCATGAATGTGCTCAAATAGCGTGGTCCTGGCTGGCGCTGGCTGGGGGTGCATGGGGGTGGGGTGCATGGGCCAGCGTGCAAAAATAAAAATGTTTTTGTTGATTTCAGAGAGGAGGGGGAGAGAGGAATAGGAACCAGGCGCCCCCGCTCCCGTCCGCAGGGCCCAGCATGGGCAACAGGGCGTCACAGAGAACACGGACTCCCTGCGGATGCAGTGGGAGCTCCCGTGGAGGCTGTCACCCCAATAACGCATCTGAGCACGTGCACGGGCGCCTGGAGAGGTGGGGAGGAGGGGGGATCGTGTTCACTCATCGTTTCCAAAAGCCACCCTGACTCAGCCAAAGGGGCACTCAGCCCCAGGGTCCGGACAGCGGGAGGTGGAGAGGGAGGAAGGGGAGAGCGAGCAGAAGGAAGGCGGTGAGCCAGTCCCAGTGCAGCTCTGAACCAGGCCAGGCCTGATGGGATGCAGAGAACTTGACGCCGCCCCTCTCAGGCCCGCCCCCACGGCGTCTCTCTCTCTCTCTCTCTCTCTCTCGTCCGTCCCCACGGCCTCTCTCTCTTTCTAAAGTCCACCCTCACTGCCTCTCTCTCTCTCTCTCTCCTCTCCCTCTAAGTCTGACCCTCGTTTTTAAAAGACTCCACTCAGAACCGAGGGGCTGCCTGGTGCTCTCTGTCTCCCTGAGCAACACCCCCCCCTGGTGGCCTTCGCTGTACGGCATGAGCTCTGGCCACAAGCATCCTGTGTAAAAGGAGCTGCGGGCAGCCAGGCTCCCTGTCGGCCAGCCCCTCGGGACAGCGCAGTGATCGTGACGCCCGAGCACGCCCTAGTCCTTGCACCCTGCCCCGCACGGGGGAATGCCTCCCCGCACCCACGTCCGCGGGAGCTGGCACACCGGCCAGCGCGCTGGAGCTCACTCCCACCTTGACGTCCTCGAGGGCGAGTGGGCAGGTGGACGAGGCCCGGATGCCCAGCTTGTTCTCCGCTTTGCCCACGTGGAAGCCCTCCGTGTCCCGGTCCACCAGGAAGCAGGTGATCCCGCGGTAGCCCTGGAGGAGGCGGGTGTGAGCACACTGGCTGCGAAGACCCCCTCCCCACGGCGCAGGCGGCAGGACCGCCAGCGAGCCGCGGGGGCGGGCATGGCATAGGGAGGCCGGGGAGAGAGGCCGGCTGTCTCAGCCTCCGCTCCTCCTGCCTCCGAACCCGGGCTGTTCCTGATCCAGGCACAGAATCACGTGATCATGGGACTCCACGCTTCATCTTCAACTTCGTTAAAACCTCAACGTCTTAACACTTAATCCCGTTAAATGTCACGTTGGAGAAAAGACAAAAGCTAACGTGTGTTTATTTTGCTGAATGTCTATTTTCCAATTGAATAAATTAACCTTAAAGCTAAATGAACTAAGCAGGTGCTTGGCTTTCTCACCGTTAAATCGGGAATGAGAAACGAGACGACACGGACGTGGCGGCCAGGGCACATGCCTGTGTCGGCACCAGGAGACGGTGCCCCAGGGGGGCGGCACACACGTGCCCGTGGGAGGAGGCAGACTGCGGGACAGGCCTGGGGCTGGCGCGGGCGGGGGAAGCGGGGGCGGGCGCTGGGCACTGACCGCGCTCGGGTCCACGTTGGCCATCACCAGGAAGAGCCCCGCCTCCCGGGCGTTGGTGATCCACATCTTGGACCCGTTGAGGACATAGTGGCCCCCCTTCTTCTCGGCTCTGGTCTTCAAGGCGAACGAGTCGCTGCCGGCCCCGGCCTCCGAGAGGCAGAAGCTCCCCACCTGGGGACAGAGCACCGCTCACGCTCACGCTCACGCTCGGCAGGACACGGTCCGGCTCACACACCGCGGGACACGCTCACGCTCGGCAGGACACGCTCCCGCTCACACTGAGGGACACGCTCCGGCTCACACTCTGAGGGACACGCACAGGCTCACACTCCGAGGGACACGCACAGGCTCACACTCCGAGGGACACGCTCCGGCTCACACACCGCGGGACACGCTCACGCTCCACAGGACACGCTCCCGCTCACACTGAGGGACACGCACAGGCTCACACTCTGAGGGACACGCTCACGCTCACACTCTGAGGGACACGCTCACGCTCCACAGGACACGCTCCCGCTCACACTGAGGGACACGCTCCGGCTCACACTCTGAGGGACACGCACAGGCTCACACTCCGAGGGACACGCACAGGCTCACACTCCGAGGGACACGCTCCGGCTCACACACCGCGGGACACGCTCACGCTCCACAGGACACGCTCCCGCTCACACTGAGGGACACGCACAGGCTCACACTCCGAGGGACACGCTCCGGCTCACACTCTGAGGGACACGCTTATGCTCACGCTCCTCAGGACACGCTCCCACTCACGCTCCTCAGGACACGCTCCCACTCACGCTCCTCAGGACACGCTCCGGCTCACACACCGCGGGACACGCTTATGCTCACGCTCCGCAGGACACGCTCCCGCTCACACACCGCGGGACACGCTTATGCTCACACTCCGAGGGACACGCTCCGGCTCACGCTCTGAGGGACATGCTCCCACTCACACTCTGCAGGACACGCTCCGGCTCACACACCGCGGGACACGCTTATGCTCACGCTCCGAGGGACACGCTCCCACTCACACTCTGAGGGACACGCTCCGGCTCACGCTCCGAGGGACACGCTTATGCTCACGCTCCGAGGGACACGCTCCCGCTCCTCAGGACACGCTTATGCTCACGCTCCGAGGGACACGCTTATGCTCACGCTCCGCAGGACACGCTCCCGCTCACACACCGCGGGACACGCTTATGCTCACACTCCGAGGGACACGCTCCCACTCACACTCCGAGGGACACGCTCCGGCTCACGCTCCGAGGGACACGCTCAGGCCAGCAGACACCCTCCCGTGCGGGGCCAAGACGGCACCCTGACGGCAGTATTTCCGGACTCCCTGCTCCCCCGTCTAAGGCAGGCCGGGGCCCAGCACACATGTCCAATGGGAAGTGTAAGTGAATCGGCTCGACTCCAGGAGAAAGACGGCGTGAGGGATGTGAAACCTCAGTGAGGGCACCACAAATACCTTCTAGTAAAAAAATAACTACTGTTTTTTCCGAGTGGAAGCGAGGGCAGTGTGTGTTTCTAGCGGCGAGAGCGCACCAGGGGCTTTGCCGGTCCCGCGGCCAGGCCTGGAGCAGACACGCCACACACAGCCACGTCGTCCCAGAGCGCGGGCACGGGAGCGGCCTCCAGGCTCACCGTGGCCGTGGCCAGCTGGGGCAGGTAGGCGGCCTTCTGCTCCTCCGTCCCATGCTTCCGCAGCAGCCCGTTCACCACCGTGTTCTGGACGTCGCACATCAGAGCCACGGACGCGTCCACCTTGGCCAGCTCCTCCACCACCAGCACGAGGGAGAAGAAGGAGGCCCCGGTCCCTCCGTACCGGGCGTCCACGTCCACGGCCATGAACTGCGGAGAGCAGGGCTCAGGGCAGCCACGGGCGAGCTGTGAGCACGCTCCGCCCGCTGTGCGTCGTGTGAATGCGGTTATACCCACGCATGTGGAATGTGAGCACACGCTTCTGAGAGGGCGACATAGCGACTGCCACGCTGCCTGCTCCCACCTGTGACCACAACACTCCCGGGAGGATGCTGGAAGACCGGGAAGGGGCGCGGGAACCGGCCACCAACACCCTGACCGGCCCCGCCAAGGGGCGGGCGGTGGGCTGAGCGGAGAGGAGGACACGGAGGGCACCTGCTCGTGGGGACTTCTCTCTCCCTCGGCACAGCCTCCCCGCCAGGAGCTGCCCGGCTCCTCAGCCTCCAGGGCCGCGCCGTGGAGCCGTAATTCACCCCGGAGCTGGTGACAGTGGCGGGCGGTGCTCTGACCCCCTCCACCGCCGTCCGGTGCTGGCTGCTGTGTGGTGAGTGGGGGGCACCGAGCTGACAGCACAGGGAGTGGACGGGGTCGGAGAGGGGCTCCGGGTGGAAGCAGCGAGGAGCGGGGCTGGGGCCGAGGCGGTGGCTCCCCGCAGAGCTCGGACGCTATGTGACAGACCCTCCACGTCCATAGCACCCCAACCTCTAACCCGGACGTGTTTACGGGGACAGAACCCCGAGACGTAAGCGTTACCCCTTGCTGGAACAGGCCTCGGATCACTGCTGGCTCCATCTTGGCGTTTTCGTCCATCGTGGAGACCAAAGGAGCCACTTGTTCCTGGGCAAACCTTCTAGCTGTGGAAACACACCACATCTGACTCTACGGCTGGGACGGGCATTGCTTTTCCAAAAAGAATTTTAAATCCACGTCAAACAATTCCTTTCACAAACGCAGATCCGCCCCCTGGCCCGGCCCTCGTGCGGCTGCCCGTCCCGGCCGCTCACCTGCGCTCTGGATCATCAGCTCCTCCTCCGACAGCGTCTGCAGGGGGCCGCCCGGGAGCCGGCCGCCCGCCGCCCGCGGCAGCGCCTGGGACTGGGAGGCCCGGAGGGCCCGGGGCGGGCTCTTCCCAGCAGGCAGGCAGGCTGGGAAGGTCCGTCTCAGCTGTAAAAACAGTCCCTGCTGAGTAGGGAGCACACAGGCACACGCGTACATGCCTACACACACCACATACACGTCCGTGCACACACACCGCACACACATGCACACGCGCGCACACATGGTAGGGTCAGAACGTCCTTTGTTCACAGTCAGGGGAACGCGAGCAAACGTGCTGTGGGGACAGAAGCCCTGCACCAGCAGCAGCTCTCCAAAGGAGCGCGTTCCAGGGGCCAACTTTGCCGGCCAGCAGAGAGAACGTTCCAGATGCAGCTCATTCCGAACGCCATCTGTTCCCGCTCCACAGGCGCCTGGCAGACACTGGTCACTGTGACCGCGCCTGGGGGCTGGGACCCTGCGGCCGGAACCGAAGTCCAGGGGCTGGGCTGGGTCAGACTCACCCCTCACTGCCTCTCACTGCCCCTCCCCGCCCTCTCACTGCCCCCTCACTGCCTCTCACTGCCCCTCCCCGCCCTCTCACTGCCCCCTCACTGCTCCCTCACTGCCCTCTCACTGCCTCTCACTGCCCCCTCACTGCCCCCTCACTACCTCTCACTGCCTCTCACTGCCCCCTCACTGCCCCTCACTGCCCCCTCACTGCCTCTCACTGCCCCCTCACTGCCTCTCACTGCCCCCTCCCCGCCCTCTCACTGCCCCCTCACTGCCTCTCACTGCCCCCTCACTGCTCCCTCACTGCCTCTCACTGCCCCCTCACTGCCCCCTCACTGCCCCCTCACTGCCTCTCACTGCCCCCTCACTGCCCCTCACTGCCCCCTCACTGCCTCTCACTGCCCCCTCACTGCCTCTCACTGCCCCCTCCCCGCCCTCTCACTGCCCCCTCACTGCCTCTCACTGCCCCCTCACTGCCTCTCACTGCCCCCTCACTGCCCCCTCACTGCCCCCTCACTGCCTCTCACTGCCCCCTCACTGCCTCTCACTGCCCCCTCACTGCCTCTCACTGCCCCCTCACTGCCTCTCACTGCCCCCTCACTGCCTCTCACTGCCTCTCACTGCCCCCTCCCCGCCCTCTCACTGCCCCCTCACTGCCTCTCACTGCCCCCTCACTGCCTCACTGCCCCCTCACTGCCTCTCACTGCCTCTCACTGCCCCCTCACTGCCTCTCACTGCCCCCACTGCCTCTCACTGCCCCCTCCCCGCCCTCTCACTGCCTCTCACTGCCTCTCACTGCCCCCTCACTGCCTCTCACTGCCCCCTCACTGCCTCTCACTGCCTCTCACTGCCCCCTCCCCGCCCTCTCACTGCCCCCTCACTGCCTCTCACTGCCTCTCACTGCCCCCTCACTGCCTCTCACTGCCCCCTCACTGCCTCTCACTGCCCCCTCACTGCCTCTCACTGCCCCCTCCCTGCCCTCTCACTGCCCCCTAACTGCCTCTCCCCGCCCTCTCACTGCCTCTCACTGCCCACTCACTGCCTCTCCCCGCCCTCTCACTGCCCCCTCACTGCCTCTCACTGCCCCCTCACTGCCTCTCCCCGCCCTCTCACTGCCCCCTCACTGCCTCTCACTGCCTCTCCCCGCCTCCTCACTGCCTCTCACTGCCCCCTCACTGCCTCTCCCCGCCCTCTCACTGCCCCCTCACTGCCTCTCACTGCCCCCTCACTGCCTCTCACTGCCCCCTCACTGCCCCCTCACTGCCTCTCACTGCCCCCTCACTGCTCCCTCACTGCCTCTCACTGCCCCCTCCCCGCCCTCTCACTGCCCCCTCACTGCACCCTCACTGCACCCTCCCCGCCCTCTCACTGCCCCTTCACTGCCCCTCCCCGCCCCCTCACTGCTCTCACTGCCCCCTCCCCACCCTCTCAGTGCCCCCTCACTGCTCTCACTGCCCACTTTACTGCCACTTCCTTGCTTTGTCACCCTATATATTTACACTTGTTGAAACATCCTTTTTAATATATATATGTATATATAATATATATATATATATATATATATATATATATATATATATATATATAATTGATTTTTTATAGAGAGGAAGGGAGAGGGATAAAGAGCTAGAAACATCCATGAGAGAGAAACACCCATCAGCTGCCTCCTGCACACCTCCTACTCGTGATGTGCCCGCAATCAAGGTACATGCCCTTGACCAGAATCGAACCCGGGACCCTTCAGTCTGCAGGCCAATGCTCTATCCACTGAGCCATACCGGCTAGGGCTTGAAACATTGAGAAAAGTTTTTACACTTCTCTACACTGCCGGGTGCCTCACCCACGGCACAAAGCCGGTTGAGGTCCCGACTGCCGAATGCTCAGGTCAGTCTTTGGCCAACCTCATTACTTTGGCCACAGTGTGAGCCGTACCTCCTCCTGGCCGTCAGCACAGGAAGTGTTTACAGCGTGAGGCCACAGCAGACACATGACAAAGGGGTGCTGACCTCCAGGGAGAGCCACCCCACTTTCCCCAGGAGATGGCTGCTGCAGCACAGGTCTGCTTCCCCTGCAGACAGGGGTGTGCGCCCCCCCTTCCCCCCCGTCAGTGGTAACCATGACGTTAGACCCTGACTCTGCCAGGAGGTGCACTGCTCACACCTCGCACACCAGGGAGGGCTGACACAGCCCGAGAAGTGGTCAGGAGTGCGGGGTCAGGTGGAGGGGCCCCCTCCTCGGCTGGCTCCTGTTCCTCTCAGGAAAAGGAGTTCTAACGAGAGACAGAAAGCAGCCCTGAAGCAAAGCAGGCGGATGAGCGGACTCAGGAACACACGGCATAAAGCACAGCAGCCTCGGGGAGTCAGACTGCGGGGGCGGGGGAGGGGGAAGAGGGGGCTCCAGGGGCTTATACCTCCCTCCCCCCAGATTTATAGCTCCTCCCCGGGAAGCAGCCCAGGTTCCAAACCCCCCTCTGCTCTGGGTGGCTTCTCGCCAGGCACCTGCTCCTGCACTCACATCTGGTCATCTGGTCGGGCAAGTCCCAGGGCAGCTGCCTTCTGATTGGAGGGTGAGGCCCCTCCCCTCCGCCTGCCCCAGCAGCTCTCTCCTGTCCCAGCCGCCCAGGGGCACAGACGGCAGAGTGGGATCTCCCTGACCCAGGCCGGCCGGGCGACTGAAGCGTGGCCCTCGGCTCCCAGGTGTCCTCGGGGATCCGGTCTTGTGACTCGCCAGCGGCTGCAGGCGGCCCAAACCGCTTGGTCTCGCTCCGTTTTCCGTCTCAGACCCCCCTTCCACTCGCCCAGGGACTGCCCAGCTTTCCCTGACGGCCACACTCTACCCTTGTGAGTTCTCCTGGAGGCCTGAAAGTCAGGTTGATAAGGACGGATTAGAAGGAGAAAAACAAATTAGAGTTTAACGGCACGTCCCGGCCTGTACACAGGCAGACTCGGGAACACGGAGTAACTCGCCAACATGAGAGGCCAGCACCGGAGACGCCGGTGGAAGGTGTGGGTGGAGCACGGGCTCGGCGAGACCAAGGCAGCACAGGACACAGCCCGCGGTCACCGGCGGGTTCCCAGGAGTGCGTGTGAGCCATCTGCCTGGAAGCACAGTCTCAACAGAGCGAGACAACGCTCAGAAAACTGCCGTTTTACCACTTATTTCTGCATCAGCATCCAAGGGGAGTAACAGGGCGTGTTAGGGGCCGAAAGTCACCTGGCCTGGCTCTCTCCACCCTCCCTGACTCTGGCTGCGACCACAGTTCAACCAGCCCAGCCACAATGCTGTAGCTGCAGGCTCAGGACCTCCCGGTCTCACAGCCCAGATCCCTCACAACGCCCAGCCCCTCCGCTGCAGGACTCCCCTCTGTTCCCGTCCCAAGAGCCTCACCCAGCTCCAGACAGGACTCCCCTCCATTCCGTCCCAAGAGCCACACCCAGCCCCGGAGAGCCTGTCTCCCCGATGGCCCTGGCACCTCGCCCTGCTCCGAGCCACAGGCACCCGTCTGGGTGAGGTGAGGCCGGGTGGGTACAGTTCCAATCTTTCCACTAACAGATAAACTTATTTAATTTTTCTAAATATGCTTTTTATCGATTTCAGAGAGAGGGAGGGCGAGGAAGAGATAGAAACACCCATGAGAAGCACCCAGGGTGGAGACCAAGTCTGCAACTGAGCATGTGCCCTGACCTGCATCCGGGACATGTGACCCGACGGGGAAGGGAACCAGGGTGGGTCCTCCTGGTGCCGGGACTCACGCCACCAACCGAGCCACACCCTGGCCAGGCAAGGGAGCAACTTCTCAGAGCTAAGTGTCAGGGCCTTCATTACAGTGTCTGCCACGGTGCTCACACCTGGCGAGAATAGAGAGAATATTTAAGGACATCGACCTCTGTGCGGGGCACTATTTTAAGTGCCTCACACGCACATCATTCATTCAATCTTCACAACCCCCTGTGGGCACAGGCGCTGCCACGTCCACCGTTTATGGGTCAGGAAGCCAAGGCCCGGAGGTGAGAGGCAGGCCCGGGATTATCCTCCAGGAAGGGACGGAGCCTGGGCCAAACCCAACAACTGGCTCTGTGCTTATCCGCGGTGCAGAGCCAGCAGCCCGGCCGTGGCGAACGCTTACAAAAGGAGGAAGGACAAAGCGTGGCCACCAACCAGCGGACCCGAACAGAAGTCCATGGCCTCCCGTCTGCGCGGCACCTGCTCGCCCATTTCCTAGCTGAGTGACTCTGAGCCGGCCGCTTCACGGTGTTCACTACGGCTCTGCATCTGGGACAGGAGGCGGCCTTACTGGACGGTTGCCAGAGCTACCTGATTTGGCAAGAACTACCTGATTCGGCGAGAGCAGCGGAGAACAGGCCACCACACGTCCGAGTGTGCTCCAGGAATACTGGCCCCGACACAGCCAAACTGTGGAACCCAGGCGATTCCGCTAAACCACTCAACAGCGATTAAAAACCAGGACCACACAGCTGTCACAGCCACGTGCTTCTTTGAGATAATTTGCTAACACTATATGACTCATTTCTTTAATTACCCCTAAGTGCCAAATAACTAATTATCCTAATGAAACAGAGTCCTGCCCCAGGCAGCGGCTGAAGAACTTTTTAAAAAATATATATATTTTATTGATTTTTTTACAGAGAGGAAGGGAGAGGGATAGAGAGTTAGAAACATCGATGAGAGAGAAACATCCATCAGCTGCCTCCTGCACACCGCCCACTGGGGATGTGCCCACAATCAAGGTCCATGCCAATGAGCAGAATCGAACCTGGGACCAAACCGGTTTCGGCTGGATGAAGAACTTTTACCTCATTCGAGCAAATAAGAGACCATGTAAAAAGTAAACAGTCGCAGTCAGCAAGGCCCCAGGGCCATGAGGACACGGGAAGTGTGTGCACTGTGTGTGTGTGTGTGTGTGTGTGTGTGTGCACAGTGTGTCAGTGTGTGTGCGCGTGCACGGTGTGTGCGTGCACGGTGTGGGGGGTCTGAATAGCCTGCCAGAGGGCTGCGGGCTGCGGGAACCGGGTACCCAATGTAAGGAGCCAGACGCCGGGCGCTGGAAGAATCAACAGGTGCGCAGGTGCAGCGAGCAGCACTGGGCGCGACAGGTGGGTGCCCCTGGGGCGGGGTTCCAGCTCCAGCCCGGCCGGCGGGCGGGAAAGGGCCCGGGTGCGAGGCGAGCCCATCCGGAGGATGCTGACCCAGCCGCGGAGGAGGATGCTGCCCCCAGCCGCGGAGGAGGATGCTGCCCCAGCCGCGGAGGAGGATGCTGCCCCAGCCGCGGAGGAGGATGCTGCCCCAGCCGCGGAGGAGGATGCTGCCCCAGCCGCGGAGGAGGATGCTGCCCCAGCCGCGGAGGAGGATGCTGCCCCCGGCCGCGGAGGAGGATGCTGCCCCAGCCGCGGGAGGGGGACCGGGGCGCTCTCTCCTGGCCGGTGGGTCTGACCGACCCGGCGGCCCGCCTCACTGTGGGGCAGGACCGCGGCCGGGAGGGGAGCGGAGGGCAGGGCTCCGCTCGCTCGGAAGGAGCCGGGTCACGCTGTGACCATCTTCCCTTTGGGAGGGACGGGAGGTTGAACAGAACCTTTGGGGAGAGGGGCCCGGACGGCGAGCTGCCATCTCCGCAGTGTCTCCCTCCGCGGGCCCCAGACGCCGGGCCCGGGCCCAACCGCTGCAAGGACACCCGGCCCGCGGCCTCCGGCGCCACGCAGGGAGCCGGCTCCGCCACAGGGGTCCGTCCGGCCAGCCCAGCCCCTTCCCACCGGCCGCCACTGCCGCCCGCCTTCCGGGGACCCAGGTCGCGGCCGGCCGCGGGGAACCGTCTACCCCGGCCCGCGGAGGGGCGGGCGCCCCGGTCCCGTTAGAAAACCCTGCCGCGGGGCCCAAGGTCGCCCCCGACGCTCATCCCGCCCCGCCCCGCCCCGCGGGGCACTCACCAGCGCGCCGCCGCGCAGCAGCCGCACCGCCGCGACCTCCATCGCAGCCGCAGGCCGGGCGTCTCCGGGCGTCGGAGCTCCAGCGAATCCCTCTAATCCCCGGCCGCCGCCGGCGCCTCAGGCCGCGGGCCAGCCCCGCCCCGGCCCCGCCCTCTCCGCACCCGCCCACCGGCCACGCCCTCGGCCACGCCCCTTCGACTACGGAACCCCGAGAGAGACAATTCTCCTTTCCGCCTTGGCGCTACTCCCTGCTCGCGCGAGATTTGACGAAAGCAGCGGGGCGGGAAGGAAGCGGAGACGCACCAAACATGGCGGCGGCCGCGGCAGCAGCGGCGGTGACGGGAGCGACGGCGGTGACGGCGGCAGCGGCGACGTACATGGCGGCGGCGGGGACTCGGGGCAGCTGCCAGGCGGTAAGGAGCCGGCGGCCGTCCGAGCCGGGGGCCACACGGCCAAGCGGGACGCTCGAGGGGCGAGGCGGGACGGGAGAGCCGGGTGGGCGGCTGAGCGGCTGACTCGCCCGGACCTCAGCCCGGCAGGCAGCGGGCGTGGTCGACGGGCCGGTGGGGTCGCGACCCGGGCCCGTCCAGGCCCCGGTGCTTAGGGCGCGGTGCTGGGGCCCGGCGGTCCCGGGTTTGGCGCGGCCTCGCTCTGACAGGTGGGCGTGCGGGCGGGGCCGGGCCTCGGCTTGGGGGCGCCCGTGGCCTGGGGTCGGGGCCGGCGAGCGCAGCGCCCCGGTGCCGCCCCGGCCGGGGAGGAGCACTGGAACCCCCTCCGGAGCGGCGCCCGGGCCGGGCCGGGCCGGCCCGAGGGACGCGTGCGGCGGCGGCCCCGGCGAGGCGAGGCGCGGCGGGGCGGGGCGGACCCTCAGCGGCAGCTGCGCGGCGCCCGCGGGTCTGAGTCTCCGGAGGAACCGTCCGGGGCGCGAGCGGCCGGCCGCGCTCCCCGCGCTCGGGGCGCGTTGGGGTTTGAATTCCCTGCGGCCGGGCCGGGCCCCTCCGGGCGCCGCTGGTTCCGGTGAGTGGCCCGCGGGCCGGGCGGGCGGGCGCTCCGGGTCGGGGGACGGAGGGACAGGCGGCGTGTAAGGAACTGAACGCCGAGGCCGCGTTTAAAGTGTCTGCACTAACGACTTTCGTGGTTCCACGGGCATCGCGCCCTCGCCCCGGCCTCGGCGCTTACTCTCGGGGTTTGGTTACAGCGAGCGGCGGCGCTGGGTGTCTGCCGCCCCGAGGGTGCAGGGTTCCCCCGAAGGCCCTGGGGTGGGGGCAGGTGGAGTCCAGATGTGCCCTGGTGGGTGGAGGTGGGCGTTTCGAACCCCCGCCCGCAGGCCTGTCCCTGGTTGTGTGTTGTTTGCAGCCGGAGGGGGCCGGCCCTCCTAGCAGGGCCACGTGAACTGGTGAAATTAATACTTGAATTTAGAGCGATGTTAAGAGGCTTTGACCAACATCCAACCCACCCTTTGAGAAAAGGACAGTAGTCGCAGGAGCGCGTGTTACTCTTGGGGGACTCTCGGGAGCCTTTGTGGAAGCCGTGCTCTGTGGTCTTTGCTGTCTGTTGACAGTTTTTCGGGAGACCGGCCAGGGTATTCCGTGAGCTGGTTAAACCTGCAGGTGCAAACCCCTCCTCCTCCAGAGGGTTCCTTTGTGCTGTTTCTCTCTGCAGACCTCCCTGTGGCGTTTCCATCTCAGCTGAACCTCCCTCCATGGCCGTGGGAAGCCCCGTGGTGTGTCTCCAGAGTAAACTTCAATTACTCCGCGTTTCATCGATGCTGGACTGGCGAGAACAAGGAGGAACTGATTTGGGGTGAAAAGGTTAGATTGTGTAAACTCCGCTTTTGAATTTCTCCTAATAACTTGTACTTATTTATGTCTTACTGTTATGTTTCCTGGTTTCCCAGTGCCCCCTTCAGGAATTTGTTTTTCTGACAGTTCTGTAATTGGAGGAAATGTGTTCTAATTCCCTACACAAACCAAACCTAATTTGTCAGACTTCTCAGCTGATGTCTGTTCTGTGGCCGAGTAAGTTTTTCAAGGACCATAATTATTTGTATGGAAGTAAGCACATCTATGGAACTGCAGTCACTTTTATGGTACAGCCCTACCCAACCCCTAGTTATTGCATTAGTACATTGCGAAGTATTCTATGATTAGACAAATGTGTCAATAAAATAGGTTCTATTACCTAATCATGTGTTCTCAAAATTCTCCTAGAACTTAGAAAAAAGACGGACTTGGAAGAAAGGTGGTTAGATCCCCCTGCCTTCCTGGTCATCCCAGCTGCCCCCTGCTGGCCTGGTCACCCCTCATTGTCCCCTTCTGCTGGCCTGGTCGCCCATACTGCCCCTCCGCTCCCCCCGTCCTGGTTGACCCACGAAGCCTGCTGGTCAGTCGTTTAGTCGTCCTTCACCCCCTGCAGGCCTGGTTGCCCCATGCACCCATGCAGTCTACTGTTCGGTTATTACTGTGCCGATGTCATAATCAATTTGCACATTACCCTTTTATTAATATAGATATTAGTTACAGAAAGAGTAGATCAGGCTTGGGATATACCTCTCAAATCTATGGTAAAAGTGGTTAACTCTTAAATATGTTTCCTTTTCTGATGACATCATTTTACACGTTGAAATTTTGTGTAAGTTTTTTTTGGCTAACAAGCTCCAAGGTGTTGAATTCATGGCCAGTAGGAAAG
The DNA here is from genome assembly GCF_014108245.1 of Pipistrellus kuhlii. Taxonomy (NCBI): domain Eukaryota; kingdom Metazoa; phylum Chordata; class Mammalia; order Chiroptera; family Vespertilionidae; genus Pipistrellus; species Pipistrellus kuhlii. Next base: position 47,220,605 of record NW_023425460.1, read on the forward strand.
ATTCTTTCAATAAAAACATAAATTGCTGATTTCCAAAGTAGATTTTTATGTTATTTTTGCAAAGGTTTTAAAATTTATTAGTGTTTTAGAGGCATTTCCATATATCAGTTAATTTGCAGAGTCCTTAGATTTAACTTTTAGTCCTGAGCCTATTGATTTTTTTCCTGTCTGTAATTTCCTTCCATCCTCTGAGACTTAGGTTCAAATCCCAGTGGATGCCAGTATGAAATATGTTCATTTCCCACCATTCTGTGTGTCTCCCCCGCCCCCAGACGGGACACGTGTGTAAAGACAAGGGACCGTGTCCCCTGCTGCTCTGCGTAGGGCCTGCAGCCGTGCTTTGTCACTGCTGTTTAACCCGTACTGGATCCCCCAAGTATTGTCCCTTTGTGTCCGTTTCCCCAGGCACAACGAACCGTGACTGTAAGACAGCCCGCACGGAGCAAACAAGATGGGCGAGAAGAAGCCAGAGCCACTGGACTTTGTGAAGGACTTCCAGGAGTACCTGACGCAGCAGACGCACCACGTGAACATGATCTCGGGCTCCGTGAGCGGCGACAAGGAAGCAGAGGCCCTTCAGGGAGGTAGCCTCTCCTCTCGTCCTCCTCCTCTTCCTCCTCCTCCGAAACGCAGGCCTGTCCCCTATGGGAGTCGCTCCGTCCTTCCTACACGGCCAGGGCCGTGTCCTTTCTCTCTGTGAACACGTCCGAGTTTTGTGAGGGAGACCCCGGCTGCCTCGCGGTCCCGGACGGTGCCGGGGCTCCTGCCCCCCGTCCTCCAGCTTCTGCAGATAACGGGACCCAGGCACCCGGGCCCGCGTCCGCTCACACATGGCCTCGGCCACCGGGGGTGCTGTGTTAGGCCTGGAACAAAGGGGGGTTTTGGTTCCTTCTCTCACATGAAGAGAGAGCGATGGGGAGGAGAAGCAGGGCGGAGAGAGCAGCGGCCATGCAGACAGACAGACTGTGTCTTGTTTGCTCCCACACATGACCTGGGTTCTGACCTCACTCAGGTCCGCACACGACAGCCTGTGAGCCCATCTGGCCCGCCAGCCATTTGTTTCTGTGTGACCCGCAGGCTACGAGCGGTTTCTACTTGAAAGATGGTTGGGAAAAATTAGAATGTTGTAATGTGAAAATCATGAAATTCAAACGGCAGCCTCTGGAAATAAAGTTTCATTGAAATACAGCCGCACTTGCTTGTTTACATTTCCCGTGCTGTGCTGCCAGCGCAGGGTGAGGAGTTATGGGAGGGACCAGATAGCCCATGGCCTGAAGTGTTTGCCATTGAGCCCTGTAGGGAGAGGTGCGGGCCCCTGACCGAGATGGCTGATAGCCTGTGGTTGAGGGCCGGCAGCAGAGTTAATTTGCAGAGTTTTAGATAAAACAGGAGCTGTGGGAAGTGCGGGATGTCAGCCAGTCCACACTCCCCGGTGACTCGCACACCCGTTCAGTTCAGAGGTCCCTGACCTGGGGGAGTACGGGCGGGCGGTGCTGAGCCCGGCTCCGGGGCAGGGGCGGTGCTGGGTCCTGGAGCAGCAGAACCACTCTCTCCTGGGTGGGTGCCGCTGGAGTTCCCACGGAGCACTGCTGCCTCCCGGGGATGGGGCGGAAGTGCTTTCCCTGGAAGCTGGAATAAGCAGGTCCCTGCAGACGCTAGTGTGCAGGTTGCGGGACGGGGACTCGGGTACCAGGCCTCTTCGCGCCATTTGCTGGTTTTCCTGATGTGAGCGCTTGCCCTCATTTCCTTCTACAAAGAAGTAGATTGGGTTGAGAGCCAAGAGCCAAGCATCTTTAGCTCTCAGTCTTGCAGGTCTAACATCAGAGGAATCCAATACAATGTTTTTTATGTGCTTAGAGGATTAGGATCCTGAATGCAACCCAGGATTTAGGGCATCTGTACAGACTGGTGGAACAAGGCAACTCGGCATTGATTGGTTTAGGCTCAAGTAAGCATTTAGGATCTGGGGAGATTTTCATGACTTCCAATTGTATTTATAGATAGAAGTGGCTAGAACGTAAACATGTGTAGCTGCCGTCACTACTTCCTCCCCTCTGTCTCCTCTTTGTCAGACAAGGGCAGCACCCGATCTGGCCACAAAGCCTGGCAGGACTGGTGGCTTTGTGAGGAAGCTCAGTGAGCTGTGCTCTTAGGCAAGGTATTGGGCCGCTTCAGACTAGAATGCATGCTGCGTTCCTCTTGAGATGCACACTCTCTGCCGTCCTTTGTTTATAGCGGGGGCAGATGGCGACCAGAATGGCCTGGACCACCCCTCTGTGGAAGTGTCCCTGGATGAAAACTCAGGAATGCTAGTGGACGGGTTCGAAAGGACCTTCGATGGGAAGCTCAAGTGTCGGTATTGCAACTATGCCAGCAAGGGAACAGCCCGGCTCATCGAGCACATCCGAATCCACACAGGTACCGGAGCAGGCGGGGAGTGCGGTGGAGGGCCCAGGAGGTGGGTGGCCTGTGGTATCAGTAGTTCTGATCGTTTGAAAACGAAGGTTGATGTGAGGTTTGAATGGACGGGGAGTGATAGCATAACAACACCCACCCAGGAAGTGAGGCCCGGTAAAGTTCCCCTTCCTCGGCCATCTTCCTTCCGATCCTTCTCGTCTCTCAACCCCTGTCTGGCCATCTCTCCCGCTTTTCTCTCTAAACAGGTGAAAAGCCTCATAGATGTCACTTATGTCCCTTTGCCTCTGCTTACGAGCGCCACCTGGAAGCACACATGCGTTCCCACACGGGGGAGAAACCATATAAATGTGAACTGTGTTCCTTCCGCTGCAGCGATCGGAGCAACCTGTCCCATCACCGCCGGCGCAAGCATAAGATGGTGCCGATTAAGGGCGCCAGGTCTTCCTTAAGCAGCAAGAAAATGTGGGGTGTTTTACAGAAGAAAACCGGCAACCTGGGCTACAGCAGGAGAGCGCTCATCAACCTGAGCCCGCCTTCCATGGTGGTGCAGAAGCCGGACTACCTTAGCGACTTCACCCACGAGATCCCCAGCATCCAGACAGACTCCTACGAAAGCATGGCGAAGACCGCCTCGGCAGGGGGCCTGCCCCGGGACCCACAGGAGCTCCTGGTCGACAACCCTCTCAACCAGCTCTCCACGCTCGCAGGGCAGCTGTCCAGCCTGCCCCCCGAGAGCCAGAACCCCGCGTCCCCCGAGGTCGTGCCCTGCCCGGACGAGAAGCCTTTCCTGCTGCAGCAGCCCTCGGCCCAGGCCGTGGTGTCCGCCGTGGCCGCCAGCATTCCCCAGGGCGCCTCCCCACCCAGCCCTGAGCCCCGGCCGCCCCAGGGCCAGAGGAACTACAGCCCCGGGGCCGGCCCCAGCAGCGAGCCCAGCGCCCACACCAGCACCCCGAGCATCGGCAACAGCCAGCCGAGCACGCCCGCGCCCACCCTGCCGGCCCAGGACCCGCAGCTCCTGCACCACTGCCAGCACTGCGACATGTACTTCGCCGACAACATCCTCTACACCATCCACATGGGCTGCCACGGCTACGAGAACCCGTTCCAGTGCAACATATGCGGCTGCAAGTGCAAAAACAAGTATGATTTCGCCTGCCACTTCGCACGAGGGCAGCATAACCAGCACTGACCGCAGCAGTCACGTTGTTCTGCACCTGGTTTTGGCTTTGTGCGTTTTTTAGTTTTATCGTTGGTTTTTGTTGGGGGAGGACCATCCCTAATATGCTAATTTAAAGTTTATACGTTATATTTATAGAAAACAAAGTTGACAATGGAAACAAATGTTTTCCTTTTCCCCCCACATAAAAATTTGGTCAGGGTCATTTATAAGAATAGTTGGACACATTGGTGTCTGTTTTTTCCTTTTATTTAGACATTTGATGATTGAAGTGCAATCTTAATCTTACAGGTATTCATGTAAACCCCATATGTATGGTCCATGTAGACTTCAAAGCTTGATCCTGGTGGTGTTTCACTGTATACGCAGCTAGATGGCATTTCTGCCATATTTAAAAATGGTAGAGAAATTACTTTCTCACCAACGTTGTTACAACTTATTTCCATGTTTAGCAGAGGAATTGCCTTTAAAATTGCTCTTTAGATAGTTGAAATTCTATCTAGTTCACTTAGTTTAAGTTGAATTGATAGTTTCAACTGATAGAAGTAAAGCTATTTCAGTATATAGAAAACCTTTCTTTTTTTCCCCATAATGTAAAAACAGTTAATTCCTTTAAAATAAAGTTATAAAAGTGTGAGAGGAATGTTCTGAAAAGAAATGAAACAAGGCTTTACATTGAAAGTGGAGTTTAATATTTGAAAACCTGTTTATTCAATCCCTTGTTTAAAAATGCATTAATTTTCCATTGGATTCGTTTTATTATACATGTAGTTTATTTTTAAAACCACAAGTAAATACACAAGAATGCTAGAAGTATCAGGGTGATTATCTATGAAGATGCCTTTTTGTTCTTTTAGTTTGAACCTGTATTTAAACCTTTCATCTGACACCATTACTGTCAGGTGAGCTTGACAAGGACATTGTCTGTTCTCTTCTCCCTCCCATTCCTTTGATGACCAAAGAGGTAAGTGCAAATCCCATCTGGTTCCCAGAAACAGTTCTTCACAGAATCCCACCGTCCTGTTTCCTGCCTTGTGCCCATTTATTGTCCATAATTTCTCCACTGTGTGTGTAGGGACATGTGGGGAAAGGTGAGGCGGAGGACGTTTTGAAAAGGAAGTGTACATCCAAAACGAATTGTCTCCTCTTCAGAATTGGCCCTATGACACTTAGTGTGACTCCACGTGGTGGTGCCCACTGCGTGGACCAGTCTTCCTGTCAGTGACAGAGCCACGGGAGCTGGCTGCCTTGACGGCGTGGTGGGCAAGGACTTACTGTGAAGGCAGATAGCGGATGCAGACAGACATAGTTAACTTGTTTACAGAAATAAGACATGCTAATTAATCTAGAGGAATTTTGAATAGGAGGTTGCTGTTTATATATTATGTAATAACTCGCTTACCCTGAAGCGCACTTGGTCAAACAATAAACTTACTATTTCTAACTGTTGGTTTCTATGTACTTTGCAAACATTTTATTTTTAATTTGGTTTGAAGCTTGAAAGTGTTACTTAACAGGTTTGTAAAGAGAACGCCCTAATGATTGAGCGTTTATTAACTAAAAAGTACACTATTCCTACAAGGGAAATGTCGATGGCAAATGTCCACAAAAGCCCTAAGGGCCGAGTTAGTGGGTCATCTGCCCTCAGTGCTAGAAAGCCTTTCAAAGGAGCTCTTGTGAGCTAGTGTTCCGCCAGCTAATCTCAATGGCACTGTCCAAGCAGCATCTCAAAGGGCTTCTCCAACTCCACCTCTTCCCTCAATCCTGAAGTTCCTGCGGCCAAAACCTAGTCCTGCTTCGCTCTCGCTCTGCTCGCCGCGCAGACCAGGGTCAGTGCTGCCTTTTCCAGATACACAACTTCGCCCGAATCCACTCATTCCCAGAGAGCAGGAGGGTGCTGTCATTTGGAAGCTTGTTTCCCCCTCACTTTTACTTTATTCAAATAAAAGCAATATGAAAAATAGGAAATGCAGGTCTCCATTAAACCAAAGGGAGAACTCTCTTGTAAAACAAGTTTATTAACTACATTCTGGGCCAGATAGTGACAGCTATATTTTTTTCTGACAACGAAAGATAGATGTTTTGAAGGTACGTTTTGCTTTCAATGTAGACTTTTTTCATAATTGCAAACTCAAATGTATGACTAATGTCCCCGAGACAGCGCAGTTGCTGTTTCAATGCGTGATGCTGGAAAGCCAGTTACTTAATGCACGCAAGTCCTTGAAGTGAACCTGTCTCAGCCGCTCTGTAATGTCCTGTTTTTTAAAAGATTTAGGGTTTCACTTAAATCTCTGTGTTAAATGTATCCTCCACTAAGTACTGAGTATGTATATCCCATTTTATATTTAATCCCGTTTTATAGAAATGAGGTGTTGAGGAAAGTTTAACATGAAATGTTTATTTTGCTGTTAAGAGGCAATGTTCTGAAACTAAATTTATTTTTGTTCAGTGAACTTAAGTTTAGATTTTTAAAGTTGGTAGATAATTTATCTCCACTAATATTTTTTTAAGAAACTGTAAAGGAATGAATATGGAATAACTGATTTCACTAATGTAGTGTGTAGCTACAACTTCTTGAAATTCAAGTCAAGGCTAGACTTCTACTTTGAAAAAATCTCACTGGCTATTTTCCTGCTATTTTATTTAGAAAAAGGTGTGTGCCATTCACCTGCAGAATTGTTTGACAAAGGGAATATAGCTAAATATATGTTCAGAGAGAAACCTCCTTTTAAGTTCTGCAAAAATATTTACCAAATGGCTGTATTATTTTTTAAAATTCCCTACTAAGGATTTTTTTTATTAAGTAGTTTTAGAGGGTTATAGATTTCTAGAACGTGTTTTTGTTAATATATACTTTGATGTAAAGGACATACTTTGTATGCAAAACAAAATGTGTCTGATTGCAAAAACCTGTCTAGGGATTCCAGAAAGCGATCAGCGCTGAAATACCGGTGCCCAGGGTGTGGCTCATGCTGTTCAAGAAGCTCTGCCACTGTAACACAATAAAAAACTAACACTTCCTAATGATTTCGATTTTTCTTCTTTGAGAATCAGGATCCAATTAACTGTCTAGTAATTTTCCAGGATTTAAAACGTTAATTAAAACACAAGGTTTCTGGCTCCATTAGTTGGAATGTGTAGACTGCCTTACCCATGAGTAGATCTGTCACATGACTTAAAACCAGAAGCTCCACACATCCAGATTGGTCTCCTCCCAGCTTCTCCCGTTTATTAAACATCCTTCCGGGGTGCCTCCTGCCTCACCCCGCCCTGCGGGTCCCGGCACATGAGGGAGGCAGCCGCTGAGGCTGCTGTCCAGGTCACACGTGACAAGTGGATGGCCAGTCGTTTCTGTTACACAAATGGACCCGATTTTTGTGAACAATAAGTCTGGCCACTCCTGTCATCGGCCTAGAGAAGGTGCAGTAATGCAGAACTGTAATCGGTTTGCGAAATCTTGCCCACGATCACTCTGATTGGAAGTGGCGTCTTAATGCTGCTCTGAGAGGTACTTGCGCATGAGGCTGTCCTTCTCATCCCGAAAGAGAGCGACCGCGTCCGGGACGCCTGGGGCCTGCGAGCACGGGCCTGCCCTGCCCCCGAGCCTCAGGTCCCTCAGCACCTCCGCTCGGAGCCGGTTCAGCGCCGCCGCCAGGAGCTTCAGGTCGGGAGGCCACAGGCACGCATCTAAGACCAAGACGGCCCCGGTCATGGTCACAGTCATGGTGCTACTTCAGACAAGCAGTCAGACCCCCATCAGTACAACTGAGCGGTGGTATAGACAAGGCCCGTTAATGGGGGATACAAGCCCTATAAACGACCGCTAGGGAGCTGCGGCAGCAGAGACGAGCCTGAGGGGAGGCTTGCACTGAGGCCCTGAGGCCGCAGACACACGAGGACCCGCTTTGGGAACGTTGTCGCCCACCCCGCTGTCCTGTAGCTCTCTCCCGGAGGGAGTGTGTGTCTGCCCCGTCGCCCACCCCGCCGTCCTGTAGCTCTCTCCCGGAGGGAGTGTGTGTCTGCCCTGTCGCCCACCCCGCCATCCTGTAGCTCTCTCCCGGAGGGAGTGTGTGTCTGCCCCGTCCAGCCCACATGGAGTTTCCATGTCAACTACAACGCAGTGGCTGTGGGGTGCTCCGTACGTGCACCAGAGCCACAGCCTAGCACTGCGCCACATTCACTATCACCGTCCTGCTCCCTCCCCGCCCCCGGCCCCCAGCCCCCACCAATCCGGTGGCCGAATCCAGGTGTCCCAGCCTCACGCTCCGGGGCTGGGGCTGCCGGGCTGCTTTCATGCTGCTAACGTGTTCATGGCTCGCCATGTAACATGCGTCAGGGCTGCTTTCCTGTCTGGCGAATGGCCTGTGCTACGTGGATGCCACCTTTTCTCTAAGCCGCTGCCAGCTGATGGGTATCTGGGTGCTTCCGCCTCCGGCTGTTAGGAGTGATGCTGCTAGGGGTGTGTGTGCTACGAGGGGCACTGCCGGCCTGGCCGGTGTGCTCAGTGGATAGAGCATCGGCCTGCGGACTGAAAGGTCCCAGGTTCGATTCTGGTCAAGGGCATACACTTGGGTTGTGGGTTCGATCCCCAGTGGGGACTTGCAGGAGGCAGCCGATCCATGATTCTCTCTCATCATGGATGTTTCTCTCCCCCCCCCCCCTTCCTCTCTGAAATCAATAAAAAAATGTATATTTTTAAAGAGTGGCCCTGCTGGGTGCCCTGGTAACGCTGCCGTCCATTCCCGCGGTGGCTGTGAGGCCGGCCTCCCCAGCCCTCCCCGCACTGACCTCTCTGACTGGGTGCCCTGGGCCTGGCCTGGGCCTCGCTGTGGTTTTTCTCTGGCGGTAGTGACCAAGCGCGCACGGCATAGAAGGACCTGCGTACCTTTCGCTTCCTTCATGGTCTGCGAGACGATCCTTCGCAGCGCCTGGTCGGCCTGGTGCAGCGTGCTGGAGGAGCAGACGGCTCTGTCTGCTTCCTGATGAGACAGGGGCGGGCGCTCAGGAGGGCCTGGCTCCGAGGCCGTGGGCTCTGCTCCTCCCCCGCCCGGAGGACAGGCTCCCCGTGAGCGCCACCCGCGGGCAGGGTGCCGGGGCAGGGTGCAGGTGAGTGACGGGTGGGCTCGCCAGGAAGACAGGGGGCAGCCACAGAGCCGTCAGTCTGGGTGAGCGCCCCCTCCTTGCCCTCCCAGTGACCCAGAGGCTGGGCACAGCGAGGGGGCACCCCTGGCCCTGAGAGAGACACACCTTCTGTTCCACATTGTCCTCCACGTAGGTCACTGGGTTTTCCAGGGCAGCGAGCAGCAGGCTGGTCAGCTCGGGGCTGGAGGAGGAGGAGGAGGATGTTACACATCTTCACCTGCGGGGTGGGGGTGTGGGGGGACTGTGCCTCCTCCTGTGAGCGTTAGTCCACGGCCAAGCTACGGAGAAACGGTCAGCGCAGGGCTGCGGGGGAGGCAGCAGCTACCTGGGGGGAGAGGCTCCTTGGGGTGGGGGCAGCAGCTTCCGGTGGGGGGAGCCCCTGGGGAGGAACTTTCTGGGGGGGAGTGGGTACCTGGCCTCAGGCGAGCAGGTGGCACTCCCAATGGTGAGGCTGTTGAGCTCCCAGGCGTTTTTCTGGGGGTTGGGCTCCTCCATCTTCCCCTGCATCAGGCGGATGGTGTCTGCGGGCAGTGCCCCGGGCCGCCGGCCATTCCTCTGCAGGCAGGTCTCCAGCGGGCAGTCCAGGAAGAGCTGGCAGAACCCCAGCGAGTCTGGAGACCACGGGCCGCGGTGAGTGGTGCCTGCTCCCCCGCGGGTGGAGGAAGCCGGACCTGTCCCGCCCCCGGAGGAGGGCCGCCCGCGCGAGCCAGGTCACTGCCCCCATCCACCCCTCCACCTGCTCCAGGCGAGCACGGGGCCTCACTCACAGCGCCGCGCCAGCCGGTACACCTCCAGCCGCATGCTGCGGTAGTAGAAGTTGTCGTCCAGGATCAGCAGTAAAGGTCCGGCTGCCGCGGCAGGGGTGGGCAGGAGGTGGGCCGGGCCCTCCGGGGCGGGGGCGGGACGCAGCAGGCCCTGAGCCTGCAGGCTGGCGGTGAAGGCCCCCCACAGGGCCCCCGTGCCCCCGGATGGCGCTGACAGCGGGGCCTGGTGCAGCAGCGCCCGCAGGAAGCCCTCCAGGCACCCGAGCAGCTCCTGGCGCAGCGCCTTCCAGCTGGGCGCCTGCAAGAGACCAACGCACCGTCCGTCTGTCCGCACCGTCCGTCTGTCCGCACTGTCCTCGCGCCCCGCCTCCCACAGCTCCACAGGGACCCTGCCTGTGCACCCAGACTTTCCCATACACCAGATGTGCTGTGCTTTTGCGTATATACAGAGTGAAACCGTTAGGGCAGAAATAAGAATATTGGGGACCAGCTACAATTATAACAAACATTAACCATGCTCTGCTAGCCGTGATTGCTTTGCTGATTAAAGAAAGCACGTTTGAGCCGGGTGGGAGGTGCAGGAGGGACTGGGAGCTCAGCTGGAAATGCAGCCCATCCCCCACGGCGGGAGCTGCCAGGGCCACGGGACCATTAACAGCCTGCCGCCCCTGAGGCGCCAGCCCTCTGCACACCCGCCCGCATAGCCTGGAACTGCCCCCTCTTCACACCCTCTCGTCCGGTGTGCCCACTCCCCCGTGTAACCTTGTCCGTCTACCCAATGCAAGCGGCTGGCTTATGGCGGGAGGCAGCAGGTTTTGTGGCTGACCAGCTGCTCCCCATGCTCCTGGCAGGACTGGAATAAACGCTCACACATGACTCACCCCTGTCTCTGCTGAATTGGCTCCAGTGTGACAGGCAGCCCGGACCCCCTGACTGTCCGGTTTCAGAATCACATCATAGCTGTATTTTATTTATGTGAATTCATCTTCTGGACAAAAGGGGACAAATGCTAACCTGACTAACTCAGGGAAAGCCTGTGTGGCGGCCTTACAAACTCGGAGACCTAAAGTGACCATGAAAGATGATCTGACAATGATAAGATAAGTACACATATAATACCTTAATAAAAAAAAGAAAGAAAAAAAAAAAGAATGGTCTGAAATGAAAACCTTTTAATTAAAAAGCGTTTACAGCCGAAACCAGTTTGGCTCATTGGATAGAGCGTCGGCTTGGAAACTGAAAGGTCCCGGGTTCGATTCCGGTCAAGGGCATGTACCTTGGTTGCAAGAGGCAGCTGATCGATGACTCTCTCTCACTGATGTTTCTAACTCTCTATCTCTCTCCCTTCCTCTCTGTACAAAATCAATAAAATATATATTTTAAAAAAGCATTTACAGTGGGTAGTCCTGTTCTAGGCCAGTATCTTCCCTGACAAAGATCAACTTTGACCTTTACTGAGTATCTAGTATAACATACCTGTGAAATATCTAGGTTACTTATAACTTCCTCCCCCACCATCTCCCTCACCACCCGCCACCCCCTGGGCTCACAAATGACACCTGGGCGGAGACATGTTCCCTCATTCTTACTGTCACGGTGTTAGCTGGACTGTTAACTATCCTGTGCCCACCTGGGCAAAACATGTGTGTCTATCATTTTGCTTTTTACCAATCCCAGAGGTCCCACCCCATCTTGCTTTCTCCCACCTCCCTCATCTGTCATGTAACCCACTGAGGTCTCCTCCTTTGTTGGTAATTTATTTTAAAAAAGGTGAGAAACCACCGTTCCCCGGAGCACTGCCTAGCTACACTGAGACTGTCAATCCTGGCAACTGTCGACGGTCTGGCTCAAATAAACTCACAAAAACTCTTTACGGGTTTGAATGTTTTTTTCTATGTTAACAATCTACACTCAGGCATAAACGACAAAAATGGCTACTTAAAGTATTCAGAATATTTCAATCAGTGTTTGCCGTAGAGTGAGCATGAGATGGGGAGCATAAATCTACTCTACCCAGAGGCCTCCGAGTTCGCACGTTTCTCCCGGGGGATGCATCTCACTACAGAGAGCGGAATTTGAGGGCTTAAAGCGAAGCATGGATTTGGAACACACAAGTTGGTCCCTAAATACAAGCCATTAATTCCTTTGGTGCCACCCTCCCCTGGGCCTGCAGAGGCAGGTTTACCCAGAATGAATGAAGATGGAGCCGCAGGCCCTTCATGTACAGCCTCTTTATCGTCCTGGGAGGGACCCTGGCAATTTTATTAATTGTATTCTTTTTTAAAAATTTCTCAAATATATTTTTATTGATTTCAGAGAGGGAAGGAAAGGGAGAAAGAGAAACGTCAATGATGAGAGAGAATCATGGATCGGCTGCCTCCTGCACGCCCCCTACTGGGGATCGAGCCGGAAAACTGGGCGTGTGCTCTGACAGGCCATAGAACCCTGACCTCCGGGTTCATAGGTCAATGCTCAACCCTGAGCTATTCCAGCCAGGCTGGTATTCCTTTTTCTTTCCTTTTTCTTTTTTTTTTTTAAAGAGATGTGCTGTTAAGTATTTTACACTTTTTTTAAAAAATATATATTTTATTGATTTTTCACAGAGAGGAAGAGAGAGGGATAGAGAGTTAGAAACATCGATGAGAGAGAATCATCGATCAGCTGCCTCCTGCACACCCCCCACTGGGGATGTGCCCGCAACCAAGGTACATGCCCTTGACCGGAATCGAACCCGGGACCTTTCAGTCCGCAGGCCGACGCTCTATCCGCTGAGCCACACCGGTCCCGGCGTATTCCTTTTTCTTAAAAAGGGTCCCCAAATGGTATGAACTCTAAACCCCACGAGCCTGCATTGGCGCCTGGCTGGATGTTAAACCGGCTGTGGTGGAATTGTGAGAGAACAACCTTCCCAAAGGATTTTCAAGAGTCTGTTTGACCTGGAGATTTCCACCTGCATGACCCCGTGAGAGTACACCGCAGGGAATATACACACATACCTGCTTCATACCTGCATAGTGTATAAGCCTCTATAAGATTACTCTACGATGGACAATACATACCCGCCCCCTACGAGCATATAAGCCTCTATACTAAATTACTCTTAAAATGCCCTCAACTCCTTCTACCCTACACCAACCTCACGCCCCTCCAGCCCTGGGCCCCACCTCCCACCCAGGCTTCCTTCCAAGCCTGCAGCCCAGCAGGTGATTTGCTAAGGCGCCAGCCGAGGCCCCGCCCCCCGGGCAAACTGACCAATGACCCTGCGGCCTGCTCCTCCGGGAACGCCTCCGGCATGACGTCATCGTAGGCGACGACGCCCACGGCCCAGCGCCGCTCGCGCCGCAGCCGGAGGCTGAGCGCCCGCGCGAGGGTGGACTTGCCGGCGGCGGGCAGGCCGCAGAGCACGCAGAGCGCCGGCCGCCGCGGGCCCTCGCCGCGCGCCGCCCGGGCGTCCTCGCCGGCCCTCATGCCGCCGGGGGGCCGCCTGCCGCCCGCGCTCCCGCTACGCCCGGCGCCGCGGGGCCCGGAGAGGCGCGTCTGAACCCGAGGGACCCGCGGCGGCGGCCTCGGTGCGGGTGCGCCCGTCGGGCCGGGCGGCGCCGCGATGCGGCCCCCGGCGCCAGGACAAGGGGAGTCTCCGGTTAGTCGTCCTCGCTGCCGGGCGCCTGCCGGGCCTCGGGGTCTGGGCGCCGCGCTGCTGGCGGTGAGATCCCCGCGCCGGGAGAGGCCCCGCGGAGACGGCCCCGCGGCCGCGGGGCGCCCGGTGACCTCACGTCAGGGGGTCGGCGCGGCCCTGACCTGACTGACAGGCCGGAGCGCAGCGCACGGCCAGCCCCGCCTTCCGCCGCGCGTGGGCCGCCGCCCGCGCCGCCGCCGGACTCGCTCTCGCCCCCGCGGAGCCCGAGGCCGCAGCTGCTGAGTAGCCACTGGCACAACCGGAAGTTGCTCGTCGTCGTTCCCCGACCCTCGGCCCCGCCGGAAACCGGAGCTCCGGAGAGAGGTTCCGGGCCGGCCGGGCCTGGCGGCGGGGCCAATGGACACCGAACCGGAGGACGAGCGGTCGGCCGGACACCCCACGCTGGCCTCCTCCTGGGACGCCGCGTGCGGGGCGCTGGGCCGGAGCCTCCGTGTCCGCGGAGCCCAGGACTCGGACTGGGAGGAGCTGCTGGCGCCGCCTGCCTCGGGGTGCGCGGGGGCGGCTCCGTGGCGGCCACGCTCCGGGGAGGTGTGAGGGGACGTGGGGCCGGGAGGGGAGAGCGTCCGACCCAGGTACGGGAGCCCAGCCGGGGCCGGGCTGTGCGGGGAGCCGGCCGGACCCGCGAGGGGTGGGGCGGGGGCGGGGCGCCGGGCGCGGGGCGGGGGCGGGGGCCTGGCCTCGGGGTGGCAGCCGCTCCCCCCTGCCCTCCCTCAGCCCTGCAGGCCCCTGTCCCCGGCCTCAGCCTCTCCCCCGCGAGCAAAACCCTCCTGTGCCCCAGAGGCGGACACTGTCCCAGCCCTCGGAGCCTCCCTCCTGGAAATCTGGAAAAAGGTCCTCTGTCTTCTGGCCTGTTCTGCTCCCGCTCCTGCACAGAGCATGGCCCTGAGCCTTATGGTAACCGAGAAGTCACTGCAGGAGATGGAGGAAGACGCCCCTGATCCAGGGCGAGAGCAGGAAACCCCTGTCCGAATGCCCGTTCCTCAAAGGAGGGTGTTTCCCCATTGTCTCCTTTCCTCCTGTTTGGTTTTGAGAGAGAGGATGGCGGGAGGGAGAAGGGGAGGGAGAGTCAAAGAGAAACACGCAGGTGGTTGCCTCACGTTCCCACCCTGACCTGGGCCTAAGTTGAACCTGCAACCAAGGTCCATGCCCTGGACCTGTGACCTCAGTCCCTGCACTGATGCCGCCGCTGAGGAGCCAGGCCAGGGCTGCACCACACTTACTCTGAGAATCTGCTGAGCATGTGTTGGCTGCTGGGAAGGTGTGTGACCCCAGAGGCCAATGGAAGTCAGCCCCGGGCCCGATCGGTGGGGCAGCAGCAGGGCCGAGGCCACACTGTGATTCTGTCACTTCCTCCTCAGCCAGGACCTGGTGAGTCTGAAAAGGAGCCCCAAGAGCCCCGATGGAAAGCCCTGCTTCCTCTCCCTGAGCTGCGCCCCGAGTGGAGGTGAAGAGATCGTGTCTGTGGGCATTTTGAGTTCAGCAAGAAACATGGAAGTGTACTTGGGTGAGGAGTACTGCGGCACCAGTAGGGGCGGGAGTGTTGGGAACGTGCTGGACTCCAGGTTTGTGACTCAGCGTGCAGGGTGCTTCTGAGGAGGGTTTCTGTGGTCCCAGCTCTGGCAGCACCTCTTGCTTCTCTGACATCGGCCTCAGACCGGAGTGGGAGGAGCTAGAAACACACCAGCAGCCTGGGAGTGCAGGCCGGGGTCCTGGGCACAGTCTGGGTCAGCCCTGTTGCCTTAGCAACTGGAACCTGAGGACTGATGGGAGGGGGGTGAGCTGGGAGGGTCCCAGCCAGCGCCTGGCAGAGGTTTCTTCTGATTCCCTTAGCTCACAGGGTCCGTTTCCAACAGTATCTGCCCATCAGCCTGGGGCTTTGAACATGCCTCCTGAAGGAAGCCCTTTGCAGACAGTGCGGGCTCCCAGCACGGCCATCCTGCACGCCTACCTGGGGGCTGTGCTTTTTTATTTCAGAGAGGAAGGGAGTGGGAGAGAGAAGCATCAGTGATGAGAGAGAATCCCTGAGGGACTGCCTCCTCACTGCCCTCTCCCAGCACATGGAGAAGCACTGTCCTGGAACCCTTATCTCTAAATGTGACCGTGCACAGTGAGCATGTGCCCAGCGGACGTGGCTAGTGGTTGAGCATCGGTCCACCCATGGCTGGGAGGCCACAGTTGGGTTCCTGGTCAGGGCACAGGCCTGAGTTGCTGGCTCCATCCCCAGTAGAGGGCAGTCAGGAGGCAGTCCATCAGGGATTCTCTCACTTCCTATCGGGAATACATTTTAAACATTTAAAATAATTTCTCAATTTTAAAGAGTGATAATGTGTGAAAACAAGAAGTCCAGTTTTATTTTTTATTTTCAGCGAACAAGAAAAAATTATTTTATACAAAAATTTTCTAAAACTGGAGCCCGCTGCACATGCTTGTAAAATAAAGGTAAGTCGTGACTAGATCTGAACTAAGTTGGAAACTGCAGTTGTTTTGTTCGGTGCACATGCATGTTATGTGGGGTTAGTAATTCTCGATGTTCTCCCTTAAAACTGGCCCATGTGTTAGCTATGGCCGTGCCAGGCCATGGACTAGGTTAACACAGTTACTGCTGCTGTACTGTCCGGCTTTGAGAAACTCAGTTAAAAATCATTTTTATTTTGTCATAAAAGTTAGGTGCCAAGAAAACCACAAGCAGATGTGGGACCAAAATCCTGAGAGAGAGACCCAGGGAGGGGATTGCAGACCAGGGCAATCACCTAAGTATGTAAAACGTTATTTTACATGTGATTGTTTAGTGTGGAAAGAACTTTTTTACCTAAATGGTTGAGTATTTGTCAGACTCTCCCTCCTATTCTAGCGAAACGGAAGCGAACTTGTAGACTATTGATGGCTTCCAGTTATCTAGGTAACAGCAGGAAGAGACCTGCAGTAGGATTATGGCTCCACGTGGTTACATTCCCGAATTTGTGTTTTCTGCAGCTGCTCTCCTTCGGGGAAAAGCCGTGTGTGTTCGTCAGCCAGGTGGTGGTGCACGTGCGGCCCAGCCTGGCCAAGCCTCCCGCCAGCT
Source organism: Pipistrellus kuhlii (assembly GCF_014108245.1). Classification (NCBI taxonomy): domain Eukaryota; kingdom Metazoa; phylum Chordata; class Mammalia; order Chiroptera; family Vespertilionidae; genus Pipistrellus; species Pipistrellus kuhlii. The sequence continues at coordinate 47,236,864 of NW_023425460.1, forward strand.
TTGCTGCCCCGGGGCCCAGGGTGGACCTGGAGAGGGTCCACAGCCTGCTGGCGGCCATGGGGTCCACGCTGTCCCCGGGGGCTCAGCAGCTGATGAGTATGGTCAGATTCCAGCAGCAGGTGCGTTTCCCTCCCTGCGTCAAGAAGGCAACATTAAATATGCCAGTGCAGCTTTCCTGGGTGTGCCCGTATCGACTTTAGTATTTTCTGGAGGAAAAACCAGTCAGGTGATAAAAGCCTGGACTGGAGTCCCGTGGCCTCCCTAGCTGTGTGACCTTGGCCCGGTGACCGTGACCTTGGGCCCCTCAGCTTGCTGGTGGCGGTCATTGCAGCTGCCTTTGAGGGAGGGGGTGGGAGTCGGGGACCCAACGGGAGAACGCCCGCCTGATTCTAAATGACTGCCAACTGCGCTCGGTCACTGCCATTGACAGCTCTGTTCCCTGTTCCCTCAGCGCGGCATTCCCCTGGGGGAGCAGCTGCAGGCGGTTTTGGGGAGCGCTGCCTGCCAGCGAGTGCTGGGCCTGCGGGCCTCGGCGCCCTCGGGAGCCTGGGACAGGCCGCCCTGCGCCCCTGCTCCTCTCAGAGCCTGGCCGATGGCGGGACGCGGGACTGAGGACGCGAACGCTCCCGGGGAGGAGAGCGCACGGCCCCCCGCGGGAGGGCCCCCCGCAGCCCTCGGAGGGAGGGACACCGCGCCCCAGAGCCTTCCTCTCCCCGGCGGGGAGCTGGACCTCCAGCCGGCGGCGTCTGTCCTACCAAAGAAGGCGAGTGCCGGCCCCGGGGCCCCCGGCCCCCAGCTGCTGCCCATCCTCCAGGACGTGTGCGGTCAGGTGCGCCATCTCCGTGGGGCCCAGGACACCACGTGGCCGGGACACGTCCCCACGCCCAGCGCAGGTGGCCTGGCTGCCGGGTGAGTGTCCACGGGGACTCGGCGGAGGGGGCTGACGTGTACACTGACAGGGACACAGCAGGCTGCTGGCTGCAGGCTGGCTGTCTGCGTGGCTGTTTGGTTACCGTTTTCGCGTGATGGTTGTGTTTGGTCTTTCACTTCGCTCGTAGGATGGGAGAGCAGCCCGCCTGCTCCTACCTGGAGAGGATTCTGTCTAAGAAGCTGGAGCTGATGGAGAGGAGGCTGATGGACCACCTGGAGGAGCGGCTGCGCGCCCTGCAGGAGCACCTCGACCGCCAGGTGGCGCTGCTGGCGCGCTCGCTTCACAGCCCAGGCTCCCCTCCCCTGTCCCCGCCCCCGGGGGTGCAGCTCCCCCACTGTGACTCCAGGGACACACTCTCCAATGGGGAGAGATAGGCGCTCGGGGCGCCGAGCACACACACATTGTGACCTATTTATTGCCACGCAGCCCAAAGCGGGGCAGGTTTTTCTGTCAGTGAGGATCAGCATCCTACTTGCATCAAGTGACCTCAGCGTTCGTCTCCCTGTGCTTGTGACGTGACCCCGTGCCCCGTGATGTGACCCCTGGGCCGCTCCTGAGAGCGGATGACCTTCCTGTGCTTGCGACGTGCCCCCATGCCTGAGTGTGCCTGATCGGGTAGGAGTTGTTTGCAGTGTTGGTCGCTCTCCCAGAATTGTATACATACTTCTGTGTTTAAGACTTTAAATATTTAAGGATTGCTAGTTCAGTTCATCAGTATATGTATTGTGACTGTATTTGAAATATGCAGTGTTTTATATAAAGGACTTATATTTTAGGGATATGGGGAAAATGGTTAGGGATTTTCTTAATTATTTGTCTCAGTAAGAAACGAGTTGTGCTTGGCATTTGTACATTAGTGTCCAGTAGGCCATTGGTTTTGCGTTCTTTCTTACTGTAGCTGCAGAAGGAAAGTAAAACCTACACGGCCGCTTTGTTAGAATTATTTCGGGTTAGTGGCTGACACAAAATGAGAGGATATCCTGTGTCCCCTTGCCGCGCCGAAGCCGGGTCCTCCCAGCCCCTGTGCTCGGTGTTGGGTGAGGAGTGTGGCAGCATGTGCTGACGGCAGTCTATCTGCATCCGAGAATGAGTGCGTCTGCTCTGGACACAGTGAAATGGGAATAAAGTGGTGGTGCTCTGGACATGATGTCCCAACACAGCCTGGTCTGTGCGAGTCGGTGTCTGTGTTCCCCGCTCTTTCTGCTGTTACGTTCTGTCTTCTTAAACAGGAAGAATGGCCGATGTTCCCTACGTCGTTACTGCCCAGTAAATGTGAAAATCCCGCCCCCTCCCCTTTCCTCCCCCCTCCCCTTTCCTGTCTTGGTGCTGAGGGCCATCATCTTCAGGCAGCACAGTCGTGCACACTGCACGCTGAGGAATGGCACCCTGGGTGGTTTCGTCCAATTGTGAACATGATGGTGCACCTACACACGCCTGACGGCACAGCCTGCTGCCCACCTGGGCTCCGTGGTCCAGCCTGTGGCCTGTTACACACCTGCACAGTGTGTTCCTGTTCAAAACAACACGAGACTAGACCAAGCGGGAGAAAATGATGCAATCAAGAGACTCAGTAAACAACAAACGAGTGGCTGCTGCCGGTGTAATGTGGCTGCTCTTTCGTATCAAACTTTCTTTAGAAAGAGCACACTCTAAAATAATGATTAAAAGTATCACATAGGCCCAGCTGGCATGGCTCAGAGGTTGAGTGTGGACCCAGGAAGGCACAGTTTGATTCCCCATCAGGGCACATGCCCAGGTTGCGTGCTTGATCCCCTATGTGGGACTTGCAGGAAGCAGCTGATCAATGATTTTCATCATTGATGTTTCTGTGTCTCCCTCTCCCTTTCCTTCTGAAATCAATAAAAATCCTATATAATAAAAGCCTAATGTGCTAAGTGTCCAGTCATCTGGTTGGCCATGCAACCAATTAAACAGTATGCTAATGTATGCTAAAGCATCTCAACTGCTGACTATGACATGCACTGACTTCCAGGGGACAGATGCTCTGACCAGTAGGTTAGCTTGCTGCTGGGGTCAGGCTGATCAGGACTGAGCAGGATGGGCCAGACATACCTGGAGTTCTCCCGCAGTCCCTGCCCGGTTGGCCAACCTCCCTCCTGATTGTGCTCATGTGGGGTCCCTCAACCTGGCCTGTACCCTCACAATCTGGGACCCCTCGTGGGATGCCAGACAGCCCGTTTTGGCCCAACTGTGGAATGACCGGATGCTATGACATGCACTGACCACCAGGGAGTAGATGCTCAGTGCAGGAGCTGCCCCCTGGTGGTCAGTGTGCTCCCCCTGTGTGAGGAGCTCAGCCAGAAGCCAGGGTCACGGCTGGTGAGTGCAGTGGTGGTGGTGGGAGCCTCTCCCACCTCCACAGCCGGCAGTCGGACATCCCCTGAGGGCTCTGGACTTAGAGGGTGCAGACTGGCTGTAGAATTTTGTGTACCTCAAGTGCATGAATTTTGTGTACCAGGCGTCTAGTATATTAAACAAGTATCCTATATAATTCTATATAATAAAAGCATAGTGTGCAAATCGACCAAATGGTGGAATGACCAGTCGCTATGACAAGCGCTGACCACCAGGGGGCAGATTCTGAATTCAGGAGCTGCCCCCTGGTGGTCAGTGTGCTCCCGCAGGGGAGCACCACTCGGTCAGAAGCCAGGCTCACGGCTGGTGAGCGCCGGGGCGTGGTGGGAGCCTCTCTTCCCTCCGCCACGGGTGGGTGGGAAGGAGTGAAGGAGAGCCCCAGTCTGCAAGAGGGATGTCTGACTGTGGGATTAGGCCCCACCCCCAAGGGGGAGCGGGCCTAAGCCAGCAGGCAGACATCCCCCAAGGGGTCCCAGACTGTGAGAGGGAGCAGACAGGCTGAGGGAACCCCAGTGCATGAATTCCATGCACCAGGCCTCTAGTATTAAACAAACAACTACAATGTAATAAATACAGCAATCAGTAATAGTCATTTCATTATCAAGTACTATGTACTGTGCACAGGCATGTGCTGTACTGTTATGCACCTGGAAAAGCAGGTTTGTTCACACCAGCATCGCCACAAATGTGAATAAATCATCACGACATGGTAGGAATTTCTCAGCTTTCTTATCATAGATCACCATTGGACATGCGGTCCATTGACTATCTTTTATTTTTTTATTTTTATTTTTTATTATATTTTATTGATTTTGTACAGAGAGGAAGGGAGAGGGATAGAAAGTTAGGAACATCGATGGGAGAGAGTCATCGATCAGCTGCCTCTTGCACACCCCCTACTGGGGATATGCCCTCAACCAAGGTACATGCCCTTGACCAGAATCGAACCCGGGACCCTTCAGTTCCCAAGCCGACACTCTATCCATTGAGCCAAACCGGTTTCGGCTCCAAAGATTATAATTTTTAGAGAAAGTGGAGGTGGGGGAGAGAGAGAAACATTGATGTGAACGAGACATATTGATTGGTTGCCAACTGAGGCTGGGGAGTGAGCCTGCCACCGAGGTTCGTGCCCTTGACACAGTCGCACCTGGACCCTTCAGTCCACGCCCTGCTCTAACCACTCAGTCAAACCTGCTGGGGCTCGCACTGAGCTTTTACTATTAAGAGTTTTCAGCCTCCCCACATTTCTGTCTTTTAATTGTAATATTGAAATCTTAAACTTGCTTTTGGTCAACAATCAAATTCTGAAAAGAAGGGGAAATACGATCTGAAAAGGCAAAAACTTAAGTGAATCAAAATAGCATGTCTGCTTCCTGGGGGCCAAGCTCCAAGTACAATGGGACAGAATTCAGAACCTCCGGGTGGAGCCGAGCAGAGCGGCGATGTCACAGCCCGCGCGGAAGGCGGAGCGGGCCATGGCTGGGCCTCCGACGCGAGCTCTTCAGTCTGGGACCGGACTCCACAGGATGAACCGATAGCTCCCTCCGCTCCGCACAGGCTCGACCCTCCGGCCTTTCACTCCGTAAGGTCCCGTGTGGTACCACACGATGGGTTTGACCAAATAACGGTTTCCTACAGTCTTTAAATACACGTTTTTTCCTAGTTGGCTGCCAGCCTTACCTGCGGATGTTTGGCAGTCATGTTGTCGTTTTATACGTTTTTTTTTTTATTGATTTCTGAGAAGGGAGGGGGGGAGAGAGAGAAACATCAATGAGAGAGTCATCCATCAGTTGCCCCCTACTGGGGATTGAGCCCACTTCCCAGGAATGATCCCTGACCTGGAGTCAACCATTGAACTGATCCAGGATGACCCTCAGCAGCTGAGCCACACCTGTTGGGCAGCTACCATATTGCTTATTCTTTCTTCCTGGGTCATAGTTCTCATGTCAGCGTTCAATCAGACCAATTGCTTATTCCAACCAAATGGAATTTGCTGGGAAGATTTGGGAGGAAAGATGGCAGAAAGGCCCACTATCTTCCAATGACGAGGGCTCCTAGAATCTCCTTAAGCCATGAGGCAGCACGGCAATTGTGAGGACAGTAAAGGCCTTTTTCCAGAAAATAGCACAAGCGGGGTTGCTTGTGCTGAACTGGGAAGCATGGCATTTCGGAAGGAGCCGTGTCCTTAGTTCTGTTCTCAGAACAATTTAAGTTTGACGAGCAGCAAGGGGCAGTCCTGACTCTCAGCGAGGGCATGTCAGGAGACCAGGTCTTGGGAGTAAAACTGTGTGCGGCCTGTTTGTTACTCACCGCCAGCTGCACGTTACTGCCTGCGAGAGGGAGAAAGCCCTTCCCTCCGTCCGTCCGTTTCCTTCCTCTGCCTTTGCATTTCAGCCCCTTTTCCTCCGTGAGCAAACCCTCTATCCCGCGTGGCCGGGCGGCTGGGCCCCTCGGCCGCCCTGGGAGACCCGTCCGTGTTCTGCGGGCAGGAGGCTCTGTGGCGGGGCTCGCTCCTTCCCGGGCTGAGGGCAGGGAGCCACGGTCCCACCTGCACTGCTCTGCCCAGGCGCCTGTAAGATGCTTGACATCAAGATTATGACGGCCATCGGGGTTGGCTTGCTGATCGCCATAGTCCTGCTGATGTTCTGTGTCACCAGCCTCCTCTTCAAACTGACCGGCATGTTGAAGTGAGTGACGTGTAAGGGTGGCCGCCCACTCGAACAGGCACCGGGGCCAGCCGGAGCCGGGCCGCCCCGGGAGTCAGGCGCGGGGCAGCAGGAGGAGACAGAGGCGAGTGAGCGTGGAGTCCTGGCCGCTTCCCCGCAGGAAAGGGCTGGGCCTCGAGCTCACAGGGAGGTTGTAGGAAGGGAGGCTCCAGAGGCCGGGGCCGCTGAGGGGCGCCCGCCCCACCCGGGCTCCGCAGTTGGGGCCTCAGCCCCGGGGGCCCCTCTGGGCAGGGTCTGACCTGGCTGCTGGCGGCTCGGAGCAGGTGACCCGGAGCCGGGGCCAGGGCAGAGCTGTCCTCGCAGCGGGGCCCGGGACATGCGGTTCCGACGCGGCCACGGCCGGCCGGAGGTTTCTAACCGCCCGTGTTCTGTCTTTCCTTAAGAGCTCCGAAGCTTCCGGTGTGTCTGGTCTTAAAAAGTTACCCATCCCTGGTCACCAGGGACAAGATCACGGCGGCCACATCCCTCACGGCCAGCTGCCTCCCCGACCTCCAGATCCTCGACCAGTGCCAGCTGTGCGCCGACTCCAAGCCCCTGCCGCCCGGCTTCTGCGACGTGACCGAGGGGCTCTGACACGGCGCACGGCGCCCGCGGAGTGCCTTTTGTTTACTTCCAGATGTTTTATCCCAGATGTTTATCGTGTTCCCCTTGTATGTGCCTCCGGACGTTCGTGTGCTTTTGAATAAAAGCAGAATTGAAAGAACCTCCAGCCTTGGGGATGTTTGGTGTCGTTAGTGATCCATGAACTTGAACTTGGGGGCGTGGAGCGAGCGACCGGCTTGTGACGTCGCGTCGCAGCGTCAGGCGGGCGACAGGACTTCAAAGGCACGTGGACTGTGACAGAGGGCAGCACTGTGCTGAGTGCTTGGGATGAAAGCCAAAAGCACCAGAAAGCCGATTTTAGACGAAAACTTCCCAGCAGCCTTGGTGACAGGGAAATGTGTCTCCAGAGGAGACAAACGTTCCGGTGAAAGGCCTGCTGGGATTTGGTTGCGTGGCGCGCTCGAGACCCTGCGATTGGACTCAACAAGACTCAGGACAGATTCCCAGCCGTGGCCTGTGCTGACTGGAGGGCCCGCTGTCTGTCCAGGCGCCTGTCTCTCCCGGCCCCGAGCCCGATGCTGGCTCTGGAGGGATAGGGTCTCCGTAGGGGACCCTCCCGGGCAGCACCGGCCCTCACAGCAGGGGCGGGGCAGGTCCAGGTCAGCAGGAGGGGAAGGGGAGGGGAGAGTCCTAGGCACAGGCAGGGGGAGCTGTGGACGAGGCAGAGATGACACCTGGCCAGGTAGGGGCTGCGGGGCTCACCCCCGGGCCTGGGACCAGCTGCTTGCTGCCAGCGGAGACGAGTCCTAACCTGCGGACTGCACAGCCCAGCAGGGAAGCCACCAACACGCTCTATCGTGCTGGCAAACGCTCCGTGAGATGCTGACACTGCTGCCGACTCTGTTTCCTTCCCGACATGTGTGGGAGGAGCGAGTGCTGCTTTCCACCACCGGCATCCACTGCGTCCGTGGTCCGTGCGCTGAGCGTGGTGGCCTGGCTGCCACGTCAATGAAGACACTGCACACCGGAGGCTGCAAAACTGAACTGACGGGACAGAACTCTCCAGAAGGACAAAGGAAACACACCTGTAGCTACACCTGCCGTGAACGCGGCTGCCCGCGTCCCCTGCACAGGACCAGGAAGGGGAGCGGGTTCCCACGCCGAGACCCACGGAAAATAAAGCACTTCTACTCATTCACGTGGTTTCCAAAACGGACGCATTTAATTCCAGATACAAATACAGCACCTTCAGCACATGCACAGCTCCGCTTCCTGACACGCGGCCGCACCGAGCCCTGCCGTCTCCTCCACACTCCGCCGCCAGGGTTCGCAGGTGCAGATAAACAAGGCAACATCCCGCTTCCCGGCCCACACAAATCCACAGCGACAGCCCCACGGGCGAGGCGGCCCTCCTGCCCGTCACCGCGACGCTGGGAGCCGGCGCCAGGGTGTCCCGTCTGCAGAGCCGCCTGCTGTGCTCAGGGCGGCAGCACCAGTGCGGGTCCGCGGGCACAGAGGTCCGACTTCGCAAGAGAATCAGAGAAACCGTCACCAAGTCCTCTGAGCACCGTTCCTCTCCCCACTAAGACGAGGGAGGAAGGCCTTTCACAGACAAAAACACACCCTGTCACACACCCTGCAGGAAGTCCTTAATCATCCCAAACACTGGAAATACCACCAGGGGACACAGATCTGTGTCAGAGCGAACAACTGCAAACAACTCCTGACCCGACCAGGCACACACTCAGGCACAGGGGCACGTCACGGGGTCACGGGGTCACGTCACAAGCACAGGAAGGTCATCCGCTCTCAGGGGCGGCTCGGGGGTCACGTCACAAGCACAGGGAGACGAACGCTGAGGTCACTTGATGCAAGTAGGATGCTGATCCTCACTGACAGAAACACCTGCCCCGCTTTGGGCTGCGTGGCAATAAATAGGTCACAATGTGTGTGTGCTCGGCGCCCCGAGCGCCTATCTCTCCCCATTGGAGAGTGTGTCCCTGGAGTCACAGTGGGGGAGCTGCACCCCCGGGGGCGGGGACAGGGGAGGGGAGCCTGGGCTGAGCAGCGAGCGTGCCAGCAGCGCCACCTGGCGGTCGAGGTGCTCCTGCAGGGCGCGCAGCCGCTCCTCCAGGTGGTCCATCAGCCTCCTCTCCATCAGCTCCAGCTTCTTAGACAGAATCCTCTCCAGGTAGGAGCAGGCGGGCTGCTCTCCCATCCTACGAGCGAAGTGAAAGACCAAACACAATCATCACGCGAAAATGGTAACCAAACAGCCACGCAGACAGCCAGCCTGCAGCCAGCAGCCTGCTGTGTCCCTGTCAGTGTCCACGTCAGCCCCCTCCGCTGAGTCCCCGTGGACACTCACCCGGCAGCCAGGCCGCCTTCGCTGGGCGTGGGGACGTGTCCCGGCCACGTGGCGTCCTGGGCCCCGCGGAGATGGCGCACCTGACCGCACACGTCCTGGAGGATGGGCAGCAGCTGGGGGCCGGGGGCCCCGGGGCCGGCACTCGCCTTCTTTGGTAGGAGAGACGCCGCCGGCTGGAGGTCCAGCTCCCCGCCGGGGAGAGGAAGGCTCTGGGGCGCGGTGTCCCTCCCTCCGAGGGCTGCGGGGGGCCCTCCCGCGGGGGGCCGTGCGCTCTCCTCCCCGGGAGCGTTCGCGTCCTCAGTCCCGCGTCCCGCCATCGGCCTGGCTCTGAGAGGAGCAGGGGCGCAGGGCGGCCTGTACCAGGCTCCCGAGGGCGCCGAGGCCCGCAGGCCCAGCACTCGCTGGCAGGCAGCGCTCCCCAAAACCGCCTGCAGCTGCTCCCCCAGGGGAATGCCGCGCTGAGGGAACAGGGAACAGAGCTGTCAATGGCAGTGACCGAGCGCAGTTGGCAGTCATTTAGAATCAGGCGGGCGTTCTCCCGTTGGGTCCCCGACTCCCACCCCCTCCCTCAAAGGCAGCTGCAATGACCGCCACCAGCAAGCTGAGGGGCCCAAGGTCACGGTCACCGGGCCAAGGTCACACAGCTAGGGAGGCCACGGGACTCCAGTCCAGGCTTTTATCACCTGACTGGTTTTTCCTCCAGAAAATACTAAAGTCGATACGGGCACACCCAGGAAAGCTGCACTGGCATATTTAATGTTGCCTTCTTGACGCAGGGAGGGAAACGCACCTGCTGCTGGAATCTGACCATACTCATCAGCTGCTGAGCCCCCGGGGACAGCGTGGACCCCATGGCCGCCAGCAGGCTGTGGACCCTCTCCAGGTCCACCCTGGGCCCCGGGGCAGCAAAGCTGGCGGGAGGCTTGGCCAGGCTGGGCCGCACGTGCACCACCACCTGGCTGACGAATACACACGGCTTTTCCCCGAAGGAGAGCAGCTGCAGAAAACACAAATTCGGGAATGTAACCACGTGGAGCCATAATCCTACTGCAGGTCTCTTCCTGCTGTTACCTAGGTAACAGGAAGCCATCAATAGTCTACAAGTTCGCTTCCGTTTCGCTAGAATAGGAGGGAGAGTCTGACAAATACTCAACCATTTAGGTAAAAAAGTTCTTTCCACACTAAACAATCACATGTAAAATTATGTTTTACATACTTAGGTGATTGCCCTGGTCTGCAATCCCCTCCCTGGGTCTCTCTCTCAGGATTTTGGTCCCACATCTGCTTGTGGTTTTCTTGGCACCTAACTTTTATGACAAAATAAAAATGATTTTTAACTGAGTTTCTCAAAGCCGGACAGTACAGCAGCAGTAACTGTGTTAACCTAGTCCGCAGCCTGGCATGGCCATAGCTAACACATGGGCCAGTTTTAAGGGAGAACATCGAGAATTACTAACCCCACATAACATGCATGTGCACCGAACAAAACAACTGCAGTTTCCAACTTAGTTCAGATCTAGTCACGACTTACCTTTATTTTACAAGCATGTGCAGCGGGCTCCAGTTTTAGAAAATTTTTGTATAAAATAATTTTTTCTTGTTCGCTGAAAATAAAAAATAAAACTGGACTTTTTGTTTTCACACATTATCACTCTTTAAAATTGAGAAATTATTTTAAATGTTTAAAATGCATTCCCGAGAGGAAGGGAGAGAGAGAAACATCAATGATGAGAGAGAATCCCTGATGGACTGCCTCCTGACTGACCTCTACTGGGGATGGAGCCAGCAACTCAGGCCTGTGCCCTGACCAGGAACCCAATTGTGGCCTCCCAGCTATGGGTGGACCGATGCTCAACCACTAGCCACGTCCGCTGGGCACATGCTCACTGTGCACGGTCACATTTAGAGATAAGGGTTCCAGGACAGTGCTTCTCCATGGGCTGGGAGAGGGCAGTGAGGAGGCAGTCCCTCAGGGATTCTCTCTCATCACTGATGCTTCTCTCTCCCACTCCCTTCCACTCTGAAATAAAAAAGCACAGCCCCCGGGTAGGCGTGCAGGATGGCCGTGCTGGGCGCCTGCACTGTCTGCAAAGGGCTTCCTTCAGGAGGCATGTTCAAAGCCCCAGGCTGATGGGCAGATACTATTGGAAACGGACCCTGTGAGCTAAGGGAATCAGAAGAAACCTCTTCCAGGTGCTGGCTGGTACCCTCCCAGCTCACCGCCCTCCCACCAGTCCTCAGGTTCCAGTTGCTAAGGCAACAGGGCTGACCCAGACTGTGCCCAGGACCCCGGCCTGCACTCCCAGGCTCCTGGTGTTTCTAGCTCCTCCCACTCCGGTCTGAGGCCGATGTCAGAGAAGCAAGAGGTGCTGCCAGAGCTGGGACCACAGAAACCCTCCTCAGAAGCACCCTGCTCGCTGAGTCACAAACCTGGAGTCCAGCACGTTCCCAACACTCCCGCCCCTACTGGTGCCGCAGTACTCCTCGCCCAAGTACACTTCCATGTTTCTTGCTGAACTCAAAATGCCCACAGACACGATCTCTTCACCTCCACTCGGGGCGCAGCTCAGGGAGAGGAAGCAGGGCTTTCCATCGGGGCTCTTGGGGCTCCTTTTCAGACTCACCAGGTCCCGGCTGAGGAGGAAGTGACAGAATCACAGTGTGGCCTCGGCCCTGCTGCTGCCCCACCGATCGGGCCCGGGGCTGACTTCCATTGGCCTCTGGGGTCACACACCTTCCCAGCAGCCAACACATGCTCAGCAGATTCTCAGAGAAAGTGTGGTGCAGCCCTGGCCTGGCTCCTCAGCGGCGGCATCAGCGCAGGGACTGAGGTCGCAGGTCCAGGGCATGGACCTTGGTTGCAGGTTCAACTTAGGCCCAGGTCAGGGTGGGAACCACCTGCGTGTTTCTCTTTGACTCTCCCTCCCCTTCTCCCTCCCGCCATCCTCTCTCTAAACCAAACAGGAGGAAAGGAGACAATGGGGAAACACCCTCCTTTGAGGAACGGGCATTCAGACAGGGGTTTCCTGCTCTCGCCCTGGATCAGGGGCGTCTTCCTCCATCTCCTGCAGTGACTTCTCGGTTACCATAAGGCTCAGGGCCATGCTCTGTGCAGGAGCGGGAGCAGAACAGGCCAGAAGACAGAGGACCTTTTTCCAGATTTCCAGGAGGGAGGCTCCGAGGGCTGGGACAGTGTCCGCCTTTGGGGCACAGGAGGGTTTTGCTCGCGGGGGGAGAGGCTGAGGCCGGGGACAGGGGCCTGCAGGGCTGAGGGAGGGCAGGGGGGAGCGGCTGCCACCCCGAGGCCAGGCCCCCGCCCCGCCCCCGCCCCACCCCTCGCGGGTCCGGCCGGCTCCCCGCACAGCCCGGCCCCGGCTGGGCTCCCGTATCTGGGTCGGACGCTCTCCCCTCCCGGCCCCACGTCCCCTCACACCTCCCCGGAGCGTGGCCGCCACGGAGCCGCCCCCGCGCCCGCCGGCCCCGCGCACCCCGAGGCAGGCGGCGCTAGCAGCTCCTCCCAGTCTGAGTCCTGGGCTCCGCGGACACGGAGGCTCCGGCCCAGCGCCCCGCACGTGGCGTCCCAGGAGGAGGCCAGCGTGGGGTGTCCGGCCGACCGCTCGTTCTCAGGTTCGGTGTCCATTGGCCCCGCCGCCAGGCCCGGCCGGCCCGGAACCTCTCTCCGGAGCTCCGGTTTCCGGCGGGGCAGAGGGTCGGGGAGGGGAGGGAAACGACGCCCAGCAACTTCCGGCTCGACTTCCGGCTTGACCTGAAGGGAGGAAACCGATTTTAGCAGCGGCGCATGCGCGTCCCGGCCCGCTTCAGACCTGGGTCCAATGCTCCCCGGACCTCCAGGGCGGCGCATGCGCACTGACCGCTCCTCGGCCTCCCGCGGGCGCTCTGCGCAGGCGCGGGGGAGGCGCGCGGGGAGCAGGTGGTTCGGGGCGGCCCCCGGGGCGAGGCCGGCGGCGGCGGCGGCGCGCGGGGCGGGCTGCGGGGAGGCCGCGGGGAGGCCGCGGGCGGGGCGGCCCGCGGGTGAAGAACTCCAGCCCCGCCGGCTGGCGGCGGGCTTCCGGGCGGCACTGGGCCGGGTCCTCCCTCCTCCCCCTCTGCCCGCGCGGCCTCCCGGGCGGAGTCACGGCGATGGATGCCCGCAGTGCCGGCCGCGGGGCCCGCGCTCCTGCCGCCGGAGGAAGGAGGAGCCCCCGGGCCCGGGGATTAGGCCACAGCGCGGCCGCTGCTGCCGGCGGGTCCCGTTCCCCGGAGGCCCCGGGGCTGCCCGAGCCCGCGGTCCCGGGGCCGGGATGGCACCGCCGGCCCCGTCTCTGCCTGCGGCCTCCCGGCTGATGCCCGGTGCCCGAGCCCTGGCCGCTCGGCCGTCCCCGCCCCGCGGCCTCCCGGGAGCCTGAGCCCGGCCACCCGCCTGGCGCTCCCGGGGGTGGGCTGCCCAGACCCGGCCGCCCCCGCCGCCGTTCCCGATGCGCCGCCCGCAGGCTGGTGGCTGGGCCTGGCCGTCCCGGCAGAGGGAGGCCCGGGCGGCTGCGCGGGGAGACCGGCCACCCAGGCGCCGGAGGGGCCGCTCCCAGGGGCCTCTGCCCGGGGACGTGGATGCCTCGCGGGACGGGGAGGGGGACCGGGCGGCCGGGGGTGGCCGGGCGGCCGTGAGGACTCACTCCCGCAGGAGAGGTGCAGGGAGGAGGGGCGGACGGGTGTCCCGGTCCTTCCAGGCGGGGAGGGAGAGCGGCTTCTGCTTTACACACACATGGACCCCAGAGAGGGCGGAGAGGCCTCAGGGGTGAGGGAGAAGCACCGACCAGCTGCCTCCTGCACGCCCCTCGCCGGGATGGAGCCTCAGCGGGCCCAGCCCGGACCCCATGGAGCTGGACCTCCCGGTTCCAGGGGGACGCTCAGCCCGGAGCCCCGCTCCCAGCTGAAGAGGCGCCATCCCTGCCAAACTCTGCTGCCTCCCTCCACTCCCCCACATGCTTCTGGGGCCAGAGGCGGGGAGTGTAACCTGGAATGCTGGGTGCAGGTATCTCCGTGGTATCTTTTATTTCCTGTTAGTGAAATAGCATTGCAGTTAAAGTGTAGTTTTAGTTTTTGATAATTGCAGTGTTCACTCGCTATAGGAGGTTATATTTACATGATTTCTAATGTACTTCAGTAAATGTGAAATTATGAAAAAATTTCTTTCTCGTTGGCATCTTTTATTTTTGTTTTATTGAAATTATTGGGGGGGAGAACGTTGGTTAATGATATTATATAGCTTTCAGACCTACAGTACTACACAATCTGTAAATTATATTGTGTATTCACCACCCAAAGTTGACAAAATTTAATATCCATTCAAGATAAGATAGCAAATTAGGAATAGAGGGGAACTTTTTAAACAAAGTCATCATATACCTTATGCTTTATACAAAAATTAAAGGAACATGACGTATAGACCTAAATGTAAAATATAAAACAAAGAAGAAAATAGAGAATTTGTGTGACCTTGGATTTGGCAATGACATTTTTTAAAAATATTTTTTTTACAGAGAGGAAGGGAGAGGGATAGAGGGTTAGAAACATGGATGAAGAGAGAAACATCAGCTGCCTCCTGCCCACTCCCTTTTGGGGATGTGCCCACAACCAAGGTACATGGTCTTGACCAGAATTGAACCTGGGACCCTTCAGTCAAAGCTCTATCCATCGAGCCAAACTGGTTAGGGCGGCAGTGACATTTTTTGATAAGCACCAAAAAGATAATCCATGAAAGCGAGAATGTGGTAACTTGGAACTTACCTTCATGGGAGATACTCATAAACGAGACCCACCGCTCTGCCAGGTGTTGGTCGGAGCTGAGTGCTGCAGAAGGACCATCTGCACCACTGTAGGTGAGGGAAACCTGAGCATTCCCCCCGCCCCCGCCCCCTCCCCCCTCCGGTACCTCCTCCCTTCCCTCCCTGCGCTGTCACCCACAGCCTTAAGGACCGCCCCTGCCCTGCCTCAGACACCGCAGCCCAGCGGGTTTCTGCTCACACTGACGGGTCCCCCGAGCACACATTGCCGAGGTGGTTTAGGGGGAGACACAGGGTGGACAGACCTGAACTCCTCTCCCTCCCTGCTCCAGCGCCCCGGCCTCCGGGGACACTCAGCGGGCCTCGTGGGTTTGTGTGAGGAGCCAGCAGGGCAGACGGGTTCGTTGTTAAAGACGCCAGGGAGGAAGCGCTGCCTGGGCCTCGTTCCCGGAGGACAGTCCCCCCGACCCCCAGGCTCGGCCCCAGAATCGCACGCCTACTGCGTAGCAGGCACCAAGGATTTGCCTACGGAGCCACATTGGCATTCTTGCTTGTCAGCCCACAACTCGGGCCTATGCCCTGACCGGGCATCGAACCCTGACCTCCTGGTTCATAGGTTGATGCTTAACCACTGAGCACACTGGCCGGGCTTACACCACTATTTTTTTTCTTAAATATATTTTATTGGTTTTTTACAGAAAGAGAGAGGGATAGAATGTTAGAAACATCGATGAGCTGCCTCCTGCACACCCCCTACTGGGGATGTGCCCGCAACCAAGGTACATGCCCTTGACCGGAATCGAACCTGGGACTTTTCAGTCCACAGGCCAACGCTCTATCCACTGAGCCAAACTGGTTTCGGCTTACGCCACTATTTTTGTTGCTATCTCCTCTGCTTTTCATGGCCTCATTCAGGGTTTGGCCAGACCAGCAAGGAATGGCCTCTGGAATTAAAGCAATTCCCTCCTCTAATTTAACCAACTGAGTGCAGGGACCAGGAAATCAGAGAAGCCTGTGTTAGAGCCGGTGTCCTCTCCAGCTGCTTTTTCAAACCTTTGTGTCTTAGCCACAAAGTGGTCCTCGGAAGCAGTGAGCTGTGTGCGATCCTGGTAAACGGCTCCGATGATGTACTGCTTCCTTTCGTGGCCCAAACCACGCCCGGCCCGCCTTCCTCACTGAGCTTTTAGGTACTAGTCTCCTCACGGTTCACCTGGCATTTCTTTTTAAAAAAATACATTTTATTAATTTTTTTTTTTTTTTTTTTTTTTTTTTTTTTTTTTTTTTTTTTTTTTTTTTTTTTTTTTTACGGAGAGGAGTAGACAGAAACATCGATGAGAGAGAATCATCGATCAGCTGCCTCCTGCACACCCCCCATGGGGATGTGCCCGCAACCAAGGTACATGCCCTTGACCGGAATCAAACCTGGGACCCTTGAGTCCTCAGGCGGACGCTCTATCCACTGAGCCACCCCGGTCAGGGCTGTTCTTGTATTTCATTCGGAACACAAATTTGCTTTTGACCAACAGTCAAACCTTAAAAGGCTCTCCGAGGGGCCCAGTGCCTGGAAGGGGAGGTGGAGTGACCCACGGTGGTGATTGGCGATCAGGTTCCCAGGGTGCTCACAGCGGAATTTGGAACTGGGGGCGAGGCTGCCTCCAGTGTGATGTCACACAGCCTCGGCCCAGTGAGCATGGAGGGCGAGCGGGACAGCGGCTGTCCATTCTGCTGCTCCGGTGGGGCCGCGAGCGCTCCAGACGGACCCCTGAGCCGCCCCCGAGGACAGTCAGAGGCTCCTTTCTCAGCGGAGGGGCTTGAGGCATTCCCCACGAGATGTGCTGGGCCCTGAAGTCCGTGTTAGCCGTGTGCTTCCTTCTCTGTTGGCACCCACCCTGCAGGGGCGACTCAGACGGCACAGACAGTACGTGGCTCCGGCGGGTGCTGTTCTCTCCGCCCTCCGGTGCCGGGTCTGGGGAGCCCGAGGCTCAGGCCAGACAAGCTGGCTGCCTGGGGGGGGTGGGGGGGGACAGGCAGGTGTCGGGGGAGAAGGGAAACCTCTCTCCTAAAACACGATCACAGAAGGATGGTGTGTTCTCCATCTTGTCGGATGTAACAGTTTGAAAAGCGATTCTCCTCGTCCTTCCACAGGAGATGCTTACGTCTCACGTACAGTGAGCGGCTGTCTCTCTGACTCTGAGCGCGTCTTAGGCCCAGGTGTTGGGAGTAAAGCACCTGCTCACCTTTGTTCCTCCCTTAGCTCCGGTTCCTCCTGTGAGAAGGAGGGCGAATCCTCCCTTCCTCCCTCCCTCCCTTCCTTCCTTCCTTCCTTCCTTCCTTCCTTCCTTCCTTCCTTCCTTCCTTCCTTCCTTCCCCCCTCCCTCTCTCCATCCCTCCCTCCCTCCCTTCCTTCCTCCTTCCTTCCCCCTCCCTCCCTCCCTCCTCCCTCTCTCCATCCCTCCCTCCCTCCCTTCCATTCTTCCTTCTTTCCCCCCTTCTCCCCCACTCCCTCCCTCTCAACACCCTCCCTCCCTCCATCTTTCCTTCCCTCTCTACCTCCCCCCTCCCTCCCTCCCTCCACCCTCCCTCCCTCCCTCTCCCCCCTCTCCCTCCCCCCTCCCCCCCTCCCCCCTCCCTCCCTCCTTTCCTCTGGGTGCTGCACGTGTGTCCCCCAGGCCTCCCTGGCCCCTCGGCCATGTTTCCCCGCAGAAGGCTCTGTGGTTTGGGGTTCACTCTTCCTTCCCAGGAGGACGCCCAGAGGGGCTGCCGGACTGTGGGGGGAGGGGGGAGGGGGAGGGGGGGAGCCTGTTCACTGCCCACCTGCCCGTCTCCTCCAGGTAAGCTTTCTCAGATCAACTCCATCGTCATGATCAGCATCGGCGCCGGGATCCTGGTGGCCCTGCTGGCGCTGATATGTGTCACCAGCTGTCTTTACTTCAAAGTGGCCAAGGCATTGAAGTAAGTGACGTGGAAGAGTGCCCCCCCTCACGGGCACCTGGGGGTCAGGCGCGGGGCAGCTGGGAGGAGGCTGAGGCAGGGGAGCACGGAGTCCTGGCCGCTTTCCCGCGGGGCTGGGCCGGGAGCTCACAGGGAGCTGCCTGGCGGGCGGCTAGGGTCAGCGCTGCCCGCTGCCCGGGGCCTCGGGGAGCTGCCCTCCGCAGGGACTCACCCTGGCCGGCCCTGCCTGTGTCCCGGAGCAGGCGCGGGCCTCTGCCTCAGTTTCCCCAGAGGCCGGGCTCGGTTGTCTCCCCTGCCTGAGCTCAGAGCTCCTGGGGTTCCGTCCTGCAGTGCCCGTGGCCTTGGGACAGGGAGGTGCCTGGAGGAGTGGGGGGCGGCGCTGTCGAACAGCCAGGGGACAGGAAAGGGAGGGGAGCTCAGGTCACTCCGTTGGGGGAGAGGACCCTTCAAATGAGGGCGCTCCGTTGTAGGAAGGCCGTGCACTAGGTCAGCTCCAGAGCCCGGGGCCGCTGAGGGGCGCCGGCCCCACCCGGGCTCCGCAGTTGGGGCCTCAGCTCCCGGGGCCCCTCTGGGCCGGTCTGACCTGGCTGCTGGCGGCTCGGAGCACGCGACCCGGAGCCGGGGCCAGGGCAGCGCTGTCCTCGCAGCGGGGCCTCGGACCTGCGGTTCCGACACGGCCACGGCCGGCCGGAGGTTTCTAACCGCCCGTGTGTCCGTCTCTCCTTAAGGACTTCGAAACCGCCTTTTTGTTTGGCCTTAAAAAACCACCCGTCCATGGTCAATCAGGACAAGATCACGGCCTCGTCCGTCACCGCCAGCTGCTACCCCAACCTCCAGTTCTGCGAGGAGTGCCCCTTGTTCACCGACTTCGACTCCCTGCCGCCATGCCTCTGTGATGTGAACGAGGGCCTCTGACTCGGGGCACGGGCCCTCCGGGGCGATCTTTCTTTCTTAGTAGAATGTTTTGTTGTTCCAGTCGGGTTTGTATTGTGTATATTATGTACCGTGTAACGTATTTATGGGCTTTTGAGTAAATGCAGTATTGAACCAACCCTCTCCGGCCCCAGCGATGCTTTTGATATTAGCTGCAGATGTTCTTAAAACTGTGTATTACCCACTTTGCAACTTGGCAACTACTCAGTAAGGAGAGTGAGAGTAGAATGGATTGATGATCGGATGGATGGATGGATGGATGGATGGATGATTAATGGGTGGATGGATACATGGACAAACAAATGGATGGATGGATGAACGGATGAATGAATGGATGGATGGATGGATGAATGATTAATGGATGGATGATGGAGGATGGATGGTTGGATGGATAAATGGATGAATGGATGGATGGATGGATGGATGAATGAATGGATGGATGGATGGACGGATGGATGAATGGATGGATGAATGAATGGGTGAATGGATGGATGGATGGATGGATGGATGGATGGATGGATGAATGAATGGGTGAATGGATGGATGGATGGATGGATGGATGGATGAATGAATGGGTGAATGGATGGATGAATGGATGGATGGATGGATGGATGATGAATGAATGGATGGATGGATGGATGCAAGAGGGCAGCCGCACGCTCCTCTTAAGCACGACTTCCTGATGTCACAGGTGCTACACCTCCCACTACAGCACCAGTCTCACCTTGGAGACCAGGATTCCGTTCTCTCACCTGCCAAACACAGTGCCGGGGACTTGAATTCACCTGCTTCAGGTTCTATGGACATGGCCAGCTAGAAATTAGTGGACGCTGAACCTCTTTCTCCTCCCCCTGCCCCCGTCCTTTGTCACCCCTCCTCTCCCTCGTGGTCAGCACCCTGGCAGCAACCAAGGGACCCAGCTGGACCCCAAGTTGGCTCAGGTGCCATTCCCGCCCACTAACTTGATTCTTTGGACCCTCACAGGCTCTGGTGTTTAGAGAAGGGCAGTGAAGGTGTTAGGGTCAATGCTGTTACTCCCCCCCCCCCTCCCCAATATCTGAACACGTCACAGGGCACCGGCCCCATTCCCAGTCGGGGCCAGGCAGAGCTGTGTGCCCACTGCGGGCCAGGCCTACAGGCGCCTGGGAAGTGTTTTCGCGGGGTGCCATGGCCACGGTCTCCGGGCGAGGCCGAGGAGAGCACGCTCACAGAGAGGATGGCCGAGAACAGGCGGCCACAGCTGCTGTGCTCACACCCATCGCCCCAAAGCCGAGCAGCTGCAGACAATGATCAGGCGCTCGAGAGCGAAGAGTTTGAAAACGCAACCACCTGATGTGCCAAACGCATCGCTTTACTGAGGAGGAGCACAGGATTGTGGGGGAACTGGAGAAATCACACCTCGATCTTGACCTGGTATGTTCCTCTGCGGATCTCCAGTGGCCCCAGCACCCGGAGAGGCCCAGCCGGCTCCCCCGCGGCCGCCACGGGGCCCACAGCCCTCGGGCCCCGGCCCCGCCCGGCACAGCCCCGCGAGCAGCGGGAGGAGGGGTCGCCCGCCCTGCACACGGCGACCTCGCACCGCAGGTAGACCACCTCGTGGCCGGGGAGGACGCTGAAGGCGTTGAACTTGAACTGGGCCGTGTTCCTCTGGCGCGAGGGGAGGCTGACGTAGGTGTCGTCTGAGACGCACCTGGGGGGGAGGGCCCGCCCCGGAGGGTTAGCGGACGGATGGCACCGGTGAGCCACCCCGGCTCCCGCAACCAGGCTGGGCCCCGACCTCCGCATCCAGACGGAGCCTTCCCACCACCCGTCTTCGTTCTGTGAGAAAATGTTTACCGCCTGGCCAGCGTGGCTCAGGGGTGGAGCATCAACCTAGGAACCAGGAGGTCCCGGTTCAATTCCCGGCCAGGGCACAGGCCCGGGTTGGGGGCTCCATCCCCAGCAGGGGGGGTATACAGGAGGCAGCTGACCAATGATTCTCTCTCATTGATGTTTCTCTCTCCCTCTCTCCCTTCCTCTTGGAAATCAATACAAATATTTTTTTTTAAAAGGGTCGCTGAAACCGGTTTGGCTCAGTGGATAGAGCGTCAGCCTGTGGACTAAAAGGTCCCGGGTTCGATTCCAGTTAAGGGCATGTACCTTGGTTGCGGGCACATCTCCGGTAGGAGGTGTCCAGGAGGCAGCTGATGGAGGTTTCTCTCTCATCGATGTTTCTAACTATCTCTCTCCCTTCCTCTCTGTAAAAAATCAATAAAATATATTTTTAAAAAGTAATAAAAAAAATTAAAAAGAGTCTATCATTTCAAAACACAGCGTGCTCCTGGGGCCAGCCATTGCCCAGGGGGTGTTTCTGACCCGAAGGCCCCTCCCCAGGGGCCGCGGGAAGCCGCCGTCCGCCCGGAGCCCGCTCCTTACCCTTGCCGGATCAGGTCGTGTGTGACGGTGGCAAAGTCACGGGGGTCCGGGGAAGCCACGCAGGTGTCCACGGAGAGCCTCAGGCCGGGGTCCGGGGTGCGGAGCGTGGCCTGCAGGATCACCTCCTCCCTGGGGCCCCCGTCCTCCGGCCCCGCGCTCCCCGCAGGCGGGGCCACGGGCAGCTGCAGGAAGGCCACGGACACTTCGTAGGCGGCGCCGGGGACAGGCTCGCCTGCCGACGGGGCGTCCACGGAGCAGGTGAGTGTCAGCTGGGGCACCCGGTGCCGCAGGGCGACGTGGCCGCGGATGGCGTTGGAGAAGCTGAGGGAGCCGAGGCTTTCCTGGGGGGGTGGGGGGGGAAGGGGCAGGTGAGGAGGAGGAGGCCCAGCCTGGGCATCTCGCGTGGGACACGTCACGTGACGTGTGTGGAAACGTGGCTGGGATGACACACGCTGTGTCTGTGCTCTTGTTGCCTTCATGTCAGTGAGTGTTTTGTGACAGAAGCAGGTGGTTAAGGACAATGAGATAAACACATGCATTTCATTGTACACACATGTCCGAGGTAGTTACTGTCTAGAATGGAAAACAGAACCGGCTGCTGGGTTAGGAACACAGCAGACAGACAGACAGACAGACAGGCCCAGGCCTCCCCAGCTCAGCAGCACGGCTTGCATGTGGCAGGTGTGCGCTAATCTCTATACATATAAAGACTGAATGATGGAAATGACCAGATGCCTGGCTGGTAGCTATGACGTATACTGACCACCAGGGGGCAGATGCTCAATGCAGGATCTTCCCCTGGTGGTTAGTGTGCTCCCACAGCCAACCTCTGGCAGCCGGGCAACCCCCACATTCCCTCCCCCGGGCCAGCCGGCCCCAGTCAGCCCTGATCACCCCGATTGGGACTGGGTGAGGGACCACCTGTGCATGAATTCATGCACCGGCCTCCAGTACTGAATGAAGAAACATGTTGTAAAAATTACTTTGGCTTTGGAGCTAAAGGAATAGCTCCCATCCATCCATCCATTCATCCATCCACTCTCTAATCCCCCCCTTCCCTGTCCACCCCCATCCTCAATCCACCCCATCCATCCACCTCCCCCATCCATCCATTCATCCATCCACTCTCCCATCGCCCCCCCTCCCTGTCCACCCCCCATCCTCAATCCACCCCATCCATCCACCTCCCCCATCCATCCATCCATCCACTCTCCCATCCACCCACTCCCCATCCACTCACCTATCCCCCACCCACTCGTTCACCCATCCACCCCACCATTTACCCCTCATCCACCCACCAACCTCCACCCCCACACACACCCCCATCCACCCCCCCATCGATCCATCAATCCACCCCATCCATCCACCTCCCCCATTCATCTATCCACCCATCCACCCACCCACCCCATCTATCCACCCACTCATTCACCCATCCACCCCACTAATTACCCTCCATCCACTCACCTATCCCCCACCCACTCATTCACCCATCCACCCCACCATTTACCCCCATCCACCCCCCAACCCCCACCCACCCCCACACACACCCCCATCCATCCATCCACTCTCACACCCATCCATCCATCCACACACACCCCCATCCATCCACTCTCACACCCATCCATCCATCCACTCTCACACCCATCCATCCATCCATCCATCCACTCTCACCCCCATCCATCCATCCACTCTCACACTCATCCATCCATCCACTCTCACACCCACCCATCCATCCATCCATCCACTCTCACCCCCATCCATCCATCCACTCTCACACCCATCCATCCATCCATCCATCCACTCTCACCCCCATCCATCCATCCACTCTCACACCCATCCATCCATCCACTCTCACACCCATCCATCCATCCATCCATCCACTCTCACCCCCATCCATCCATCCACTCTCACACCCACGCACTCCTCATCCACCCCCCCATCCATCCACTTTCACACCCACCCACCCCCCAGTGCTCAGCACCTGTTCCTGTCTGTTCCAAGTTCAGTCTGGACCCCCAGTCCCCACGGGAAGGGAAGTCTCAGACAAGTGAGGGAGCCGTTCACCGAATTCGGGAATGAAGCCACGGCCCCCCTTCCCTCTGTCCCCACCGGGAGTGTAACAGGTGCTGGCTCTCCCAGCCCCGCTCCGCGGCTCCAGCAGAGGGCACCGCGGGCCGGGCCGGGCCGGTCTCGCCTGCCGGCCGGTCTCACCTGCCGGACGGTGCCGCAGTGGCCGTAGGGGATGCTGAAGACGAGGAAGCGCCCCGCCACCCGGGGGCGGCACAGCTCGTCGTTCAGGTGGACGTCCCAGGAGGAGTAGCCCAGCCGCCGGAGGTAGCCGCGGTCCACGGTCACCCGGAAGAGGTGCGGCAAGCAGGACAGCTGGGCTGCGGGGGGGGGGGGGGGGTGTCAGGGGGAGCTCACACAGGAAGCCTGGTCCCCGGGCGGCGAGCCAGGGCTGTGGGCACAGTACCCGCGGGGCCCTGGCTGGCTCAGCTCTCGTCCCCCCACTTTGGACTTGACTGTCACGGACTTTATCTGTCTCCCCCTTTCCTAAGCCACAAGGGGGGGACCCAGCCCACAGCAGGCCCCGTGGGCGGGTCAGCGCCCGTAAGGAGCTGGGGACGGGGCACACGGGAGCCTGAGGGAGCCCCTGGGGGCTGGAGAGAGCGGCCCCGAGGTGGGCCGGTGCCAAGGGCTTCCTCCCGGCCCCCGACGCCAGGGGCACGCGAGGAGGGAGACCCAGAGGGGCGCCCCTTCCCCCCGCAGCCCCGGGCCCGGGAGAGCGGACGTTACCCTGGTCCCGGGGCGCGGCGGGGCGGGCTTCGTCTGGAGGGGGAAGAGGAGAGGCGGGTCAGCTGCGCAGAAGCCGGAGAGGAGCCGGCGAGCCCAGGGCAGGTCCAAGGCCTGGGCCTCCGGGCGATGCCCGGGAGGGGGGCGAGGGGAGGTGCCCGCTGTCAGGACACGAGCCGGCAACACGGGGCTTTGCTGGACAAGAGCTTGGCACACAGGGGCTCTGCCGCTGAGAAGCTGTCCCGTCTGAGCGCTGGGGTCCTCCCCTCCGGTGGCCACGTGGAGACGCAGGCCGGGGCGGGACGTGGGGCCAGACTCCCCAGCCTCCTGGACACCCTGGGCCCCAGCCCGTCCTGCTGAGCAGGCAGCCCCTGGGGCAGGCCCAGGAGCGGAGAGGGAGGGTGGGGGGAGGTGGGGGAGAGGAGGGGCGGGAGGGAGGGCAGGGAGGCCCCGCCGTACCTGCGCAGACCACGCCCGCGTCCTCGCGGTGCCGGCAGTCGTGCCGGGCCCAGCCGCGGTGCCGGCAGCTGCCCAGCGCGCCCTCGGTGCCCGCGCAGCGCACCTCGTCCAGCAGGATGGGCCCGGCGCCGGGGCCGAAGCGGGCGCGGCCGGGGGCGCTGAGCGCGGGCCCGCAGCCCAGCAGGCGGCACACCACGCGGGCGTTGCGGAGGCTCCAGCCGTCGTCGCACACGGTGCCCCACGCGCCCCCGTGCCACACCTCCACGCGGCCCGCACAGCGGCTGCGCCCGCCCGCCAGCCGCAGGGCCGGGTCTGCAGGCGGGTGAGGGGCCGGTGAGCAGTGCCGACCCCGGTGCACCGGAGGCCCGAGTCCGCCTCACTTCACCCGGTGCCCGGCCACCCACCGGCCACCCACCCGGCCACCCATGGGCCACCCACCCGGCCACCCACCGGCCACCCATGGGCCACCCACCCGGCCACCCACCGGCCACCCACCCAGCCACCCACTGGCCACCCATGGGCCACCCACCCGGCCACCCACCGGCCACCCACCCGGCCACCCACTGGCCACCCATGGGCCACCCCCCCGACCACCCACCGGCCACCCACCCGGCCACCCACCCGGCCACCCACCGGCCACCCACCCGGCCACCCACTGGCCACCCATGGGCCACCCACCCGGCCACCCACCGGCCACCCACCCGGCCACCCACTGGCCACCCATGGGCCACCCACCCGACCACCCACCGGCCACCCACCCGGCCACCCACCGGCCACCCACCGGCCACCCACCCAGCCACCCACCGGCCACCCACCGGCCACCCCGGGCAGGGGCCCGTTGTCACCGCTCAGCCTCCCGGGCCCGCCCGCCTCTGCTTGGGGCTCGCTGGCCGGGGTTCCCAGAAGCGGGGAGGGGGGAGGGCAGCCCCTGGAGGCCGGGGAGCAGGGCCGTACCTGGGGGCGGGGGCTCTCCGCCGGAGGTGGGGGTTGTCTCTGCAAACAAAGAGCCGGACTCACACGCCGCAGCCGGCAGGACCGGGAACGACGGGCAGAAGCGATCCCCCCTCCCCCGGTTCTCCAGGCACCAGAGTCTGGTGCTCGGGGTGATGGGCAGCAGGCAGGTCACGCACCGCCCGCCCAGGTGGGTGTGGGCCCAGCCTTCCCGCCGCCCGCCGCCCTGGCCCAGCTGCTGAAGGCTGTGTCACCAGGATCCAGCCAGCAAAGACCCTGCCTGTGTCTGGATGAGCAGAGAGAGCAGGAGGCTGCATGGCCGTGGGAAGGCCGTGGCCGTGGGAGGGCCGTGGCCGTGGGAAGGCTGTGGCCGTGGGAAGGGCATGCCCACGGGAAGGGCGTGGCCATGGGAGGGCCGTGGCCGTGGGAGGGCCGTGGCCGTGGAAGGACATGGCCGTGGAAGGACATGGCCGTGGAAGGACATGGCCGTGGGAAGGGCGTGCCCGTGGAAGGGTACGTGGTCATGGGAAAGGTGTGGTCGTGGCCTGCGCTCACAGTGGGCTGCACCGTGGGCAAATACTCAGTGGAGTGTGGGCCTCGCTGGCGGACGCTCCGCTGTGGCTGCCAGTCGGCTCTGCCACGGGGAGGCCCCGGCACAGGAACGGCCCCTGCCAGGACCCCGGCTGGGAGCCAGCCGCCCGAGTTCCTGCCCTGATGCCAGATAACCCAGTCCCTCCGGTCGTCCCCAAGGCCGCTGGGCTCAGAGGAAGCGGAACCTCGCGTAGTTCACCCCCCGGCCCAGAGGAGCCACGAGAGCAGCCCCAGCGGAGGGAGGGCAGGACCAGCTGCAGGAAGTAATGCCCCTGCCCCGGCCGCCAATCAACAGCGGCCCCGGGCCCTGAGAGGCCACCCCTGGAAAGCTGCGGAGCGTTCCATGGAGATCTTCCCCGGGCCTCCCTACCACCCTCCCCCCCTCCCCTCCTCTTAGAGCCCTCAGGATCAGGACCCGGGCCTTCCCCCCGGAGCAGGGCCACGCCCCCCCATTTCTTACCCGCCCCCCCTGCACCTGACCCACAGCTCCCTCGTCCCCCGAGCTCCAAGGGCCCCCTTTGCCTCTGTAACTTGTTCCTCAGCCCATTTCTCCTCGGAATCACGCCCACCTCCGTGGTTTGCCCAATAAATGTCCCCTCTAAAACTGCTTGCTACACAGGCCCATTTGCCAAACAGAGGGAGGGGGGTGGGTCATGTTTAACTAAGAGCAGCGACAGCCGGGCACCTTACCCACGGGGCCGTCCGCGTCCGCCGGGGGCGACGGGGAATCTGTGTGGACAAAGGGAGGAGGGGAGACTGCACGTGAGGGAGGACACTCCCGTCCTTCTCACTGACAGTGACTCTGTGGCCACAATAGTCACTAATGCCGGCCGGTCACTAATGCCGGTGTCAGCCTGGGAACCAGAAGGTCAGGGTTCCATTCCTGGTCAGGGCACAGGCCTGGGCTGTGGGCTCATCCCCGGTGGGGGGCGTGCAGGAGGCAGTCAGTGTGTGGTGCTCTCTCACCGTGGATGTTTTCCTCCCTCCCCCTCTCCCCTCCTCCCCGACATCAGGGTATATATATTTAAAACGGCCCCTCAGCCCACCATCTTCTAACTAGAACGTGAGGAGCAGGAAGCTGGTCCCGTGGATGTGAACGTGGTGGCGAGCCTTTACTGGGTGGGGGGGCAGAGGCATCTGCAGAAACGGGGGGGACTCACACTCCGGGGCGGGGGTCGCGGGGTCTGTCGGTGCGGAGTCCGTGCTGGGGACGCGCCCGGGAGCAGCCCAGGCTGACGGCGGGGGCGCCGAGGGGAGGCCCCGGAGGGTGGACGGGAGGTGAGCTGGTGGGGAGGTCGGGGCCGTGGACGTGGCCGCTGGAAGAGGACAGAAAGGACACGATGCAGGGAGAGGCCGCCCGGGCCCAGGGGACCGTCAGAGGCAGGGGACGGAGGGCGGCTTCCTGCTTCCCCGACGGGGTCCACACAGACCCTCCGCCCCTCCGCTGCCGCTGGCCACCCGCCACCCGGGTCTCCCTCCCTCCTGCCCGCCCTTGGCCGCTGCCTTGAAGGCCCAGGGCAACACCATGGCTGCAACTCTCCCCCCCCCCGTGTGTGGGCACTCTGACCAGGGTCCTGTGGACCTCGGAGCAGGAGGTCACAGCTCCACTCCTGGTCGGGGCTGGTGCTGGGCTGCGGGCTCGATCCCCCAGTAGGGGGCGTGCAGGAGGCAGCCGGTCCAGGATTCCCTCTCATCATTGACTTTGTATCTCACTCCACCTTCTCCTCTGAGATCTGGGAAGATTCTAGCGAGGGGCCCGGCTTTCCCGCCTGGCCCTGCGCCCTGCGCCCTGCTGCCGGAGGGTCGCGGTGGGGGGACACAGTGGGGGGACGCGGTCCGGAGGTCCCCGTACCTGCGCAGACGGCCCCGGCGTCCTCCTGGTGCCCGCAGTTGTGCACCGACAGGCCGAGGTGGCGGCACCGCCCCAGGCTGGCCTCGCTGCCCGTGCACAGCACGTCGTCCAGGAAGATGGGGCCGGAGCCGGGCCCGAACCGCGCGCCCCCGGGGGCCGCCAGCGCCGCCCCGCAGCCCAGCTGCCGGCACACCACCTGGGCGGCGGGCAGGCCCCACCCGTCGTCGCACACGGTGCCCCAGGCGCCGCGGAGCCGGACCTCCACCCGGCCCTCGCACCGGCCCCGCCCGGCCGCCAGCCGCACCTTGGGCAGATCTGCGGACAGCGCTCCGTTAGCGGCTCCTCCCCTGCTCTCCCGTCCGCCGGGCGGCCCTCGGCCCGGGAGGGACCCGCCGAGGATGCCCGCTCTCCTGTCTGAGCTTTGGCACCGACCACAGCCTCCTCCCCCTGGCCGTTCCGTCCGGGGCCAGCCGCCCGCGGGCTCCCAGGAGGCCCGGGCCCCCAGAACCACTGCCTCGTCCGCGTGGCTGTCCTTCCTCAGGCCGTTTCTCTACAGATTCACCGCAATGCGGCCAGATGCCTGGGTCTAGGGCTTTGCGAGTCTGAGCCAGGGCGCTCTAAGAATACGATGAAACTCTTAGAACAAAACCAATCTCACGCCGAAACCGGTGTGGCTCAGTGGATAGAGCGTCGGCCTGCGGACTCAAGGGTCCCGGGTTCGATTCCGGTCCAGGGCATGTACCCTGGTGGCGGGCACATCCCCAGTCGGGGGTGTGCAGGAGGCAGCTGACCAATGTTTCTCTCTCATCGATGTTTCTAACTCTCTATCCCTCTCTCTTCCTCTCTGTAAAAAAATCAATAAAACACATATTAAAAAACAAACAAACAAAACCCAATCTCCTTCCCTGGCACTCAGCCGTTACCAGGCGTTTGGGGAGGGAGATGGGGGCGGCAAGCAGGGGGAGAGGGCGCGCTGCTCCTGCCGAAGGTGAGGAAGGGCCCGGTGACCCGGCCCTGAACCCAGAGCAGGGGCTTCTCAGATCCCGGGGTCCCCGTGGAGAAGGGCCCGGGGCTGCCCTGCGGTGCTAGGAGGGCGGCGGACTTGTCTCCCTGGCGAGGGGGACCGGGCGAGGAGAGATCATGCGTCACCGGATTGCCCCTGCCGGGCACACGCCTACAGCACACAGCCCCGGGCCGTGGCGGTCCTGCCGGGACCCGGCCTGAGAAGCCCGCCCCCGCAGGTGACAGCGCACACGTACCTAGCGGGTGGAAACCAGGCGGCGGTGCTTCAGGAGCCGGAGGACCTGCACGGAGAAAGGAAACACACGTCAGCACGCTCCGAACACACAGGCTTCTCCGATGCCGTCGACACCGCGTGCCTGAGTTTGCCTTAAATTTTTTACTGACGTCAGAGAGGACGGGAGAGGGAGAGAGAGACAGAAACACCGGTGATGAGAAAGAACCACTGTTCGGCTGCCTCCTGCACGCCCCCCACTGGGGAGGAGCCCGAAACCCGGGCCTGTGCCCTGACCGGGAATCGAACCCTGACCCCTGGTTCATAGGTCAACGCTCCACCCCTGAGCCATGTCGGGACCACTTTCTCAATAACATTCGGAAGATCCCATAGTTTCCTGGTTACTTGTTAAAAAACGCTAATGGTGGTAGAACACACGTCACACTTTGTCTCAGGAACGCCGAGACCCTCCCAGGGAGGCCGTGGTGAGGAGGGCTCACCTGTCGCCGGCGGCATCTCTGGGGGCTCCGGAGGGGGCGCTGCGACAGAAGAGGGGGGAGAAGCAGTCACCCAGAGGTGCCGTCAGCCTGGGTGGCCCCAAGCGTCACAGCAGCGTCTGCGTTTCAGTGGCGTCCCTCCCCACGTCCCTGCTCCGGGGCCTTCCCTCCTTCACCCAGAGGTGTGCCCACAGCCGGCGACACACGCTCAAGAATGAACCAGGAGGTCCGGGCTCCCCTCAGCGGGAGAGGAGGCACCCGGACTGTGCCCTGAGGTCCCGCCAGGACACCCACCGCTCCCGCTCTCCTCGCTCTCCTCGCTCTCCTCGTCCTCGTTCTCCTCGTTCTCCTCGCTCTCCTCGCTCTCCTCGCTGTCCTCGTCCTCGTGCCCCTTGCTCTCCTGGCCCTCCTCGTGCTCCTCGCTCTCCGTGTCGCTCTGGTCCGGCCGCACGGCGCGGTACAGGGCGAGGAAGCCGGGGCTGTGGAGGGGCGCGTCGCTCCGGAACACGAGGGTCAGGGCGTTGGAGGAGGAGAGGACGGTGACGGCGGCCCCGGCGCAGAACCTGCCCGTGGCCAGCGAGGCCTTCTGCCGGCCATCAAACACCTCGATGGCGTCCGGGCACCCGAAGGCGTCCTCCAGTCTGGGGGGCAGCGCGCAGTGAGCCCGGGACCCGCAGGAGCGCCTCGCGTGCAGCCGGGATTGGCCAGAGACTGCCGTCCTCCGGCCACCGCCTTCCAGGCCCCCCCTGGGACATCACCCCCAAATATCGCTGGACCTGCGCTCCTGCCCTCCCAGGGGGACCCCGGGACAGCCAGCCTCTCATCGCGTCCTGCTCCTCTTCTTCAGCCCCCAGCCCCCCACTCCCCGGCTCCCAGCCTCCCTCCCTCTCTGCCTCCCGGGGCCCGGGCTCCCCGTGCTGAGGGAGACAGGGCCCCTCTCCCACCGGGAGCGGAGGGAGCAGGGCTCTCACCGCAGCCGCCGGACAGTCAGCACCACGAGGAGCCCCTCGGCCGCGCGGATCTGCCAGACACACCGCACGTCTGCGTCCGCGGGGTAGCTGGCGGGGTGCCAGGGGCTGGAGAAGAAGCCCCCGGGGCCGGACAGGACCCCCCCGCAGGAGCTGCTCCCTCCTGCGAAGCAGACGGAGCCCGTGGCTCTCCCAGGCCCGGGCTGTGCCCTTCCCGGGCGTGGGAGCCAGACTCCTCCGGGCTCCACAGCGAATGGGAACGGATGGAGCTGGTACCGACAGAGCCCCCAGTTCCTCCCTCGGGGCAGCCGGACACGGGAGCCCTCTGGGGATGGCTGACCAAAGGGACCCCGTCCTTGGCAGGCGGTATGTGCGCTGAAAAGGACTTAGTTACCTGGTGGGGTAGACCCTCGAGGAAACACAGCTGCAAAAAGCAAAGCAGGAGGCAATCAGGAGAGCTCAGCACCCTACCAGCACCCAGCACCCAGCACCCTACCAGCACCCAGCAGCCTCCCAGCCGTTCAGCACCCTCAGAGATTCTCTCTCATCATTGATGTTTCTCTCTCCCTCTCCCTTCCTCTCTGAAATCTATAAAAATCTATTTTTAAAAAGAAAGGGTTTCCAGCTCCCAGTTCATGGCTCATAAATGCGGGGGGCTGTGTCTCCAGCACGTGCAGCAGGCGGGGCCTGGCAGGGCCTCCGTGAGCACGGGTGGCGAGTGACTGGTGACCTTATGTCAGGGAACGGCAGACTTCAAATGTTGGATCGTAGCCTCCCCAATAAACATGCCTCTGAGGGTCCAATATACGGGGAAATTCCTTGCCCAGAAGCAAACACGCCCCCATCCGCATCCCCACACCCCACCGTCCTCCAGGGCCTCACTACTTGGCTTTCTGGAAAAGTTACGTTTCCCGCAGAGGCCCCCGGGTGTCCGAGGGCCCTGGGCGGCGGGTAGCGTGCTTGCTGGGTGCCGACCGGCCCTGGCCCTGCAGTGACCGCCTGTAGGGCCGCGGCGGGGAGACAAACACGCCTCTGGCTCTAGAGGAGGGGGGGGGGGGGCGGGAGAGGAGCAGGCTCCTCAGGAAGGCGGCTCCCAGCTTCAGCACCCCGGACAGCTCCCGCCGGGCGGGCAGGGAGGAGCCTCAGCCGCCTTCCCTTCCCCTGCCCCGTGGCACTCCGCGGGGACAGCCCGCAGCTACAGGGCAGAGCCTGGGACTGAGCCGAGGGTCTTCTCACCCTGACCCCCGGCCCGGCCGGCGTCGCTCTGGTTGAGTGTTGATCTAGGAACCAGGAGGTCACGGTTTGACTCCTGGCCAGGGCACAGACCCTGGTTGCAGGCTCAATCCCCAGCAGGGGGCGTGCAGGAGGCAGCCGATCCATGATTCTCTCTCATCATGGATGTTTCTATCTCTCTCCCTCTCCCTTCTGCTCGGAAGGCAATAAATATATATATTTAAAAAAAATCCTTTAATTCTTCAAAAACAAACCTGAATCTTAGACATCTGCGGATAGGGGTTAGCAAACTGTTTCTCTCTCTCTTTCTTTTAACCCTCACCTGAGGATATTTCCCCATTCATTGCTAGACAGAGTGGAAGGGACGAGGAGAAGAGAAAGAGAGAGGGAGAGAGGGAGAGAGAGGGGGGGGGAGAGAGAGAGAGAGAGAGAGAGAGAGAGAGAGAGAGAGGGAGAGAGAGAGAGAGAGGGGGGGAGAGAGAGAGAGAGAGAGAGGGAGAGAGAGAGAGTAGCATCGATTGGTTGCCTCCTGCAGGGTCTGGGGATGGAGTCCGCAGCGGAGGCTCATGCCCTCAGCCCCTTGACTAGCATCAACCGCTGAGCCAGCCGGCCAGGCTGCCCTGACGTTTCAGGACGACCGGGGCTCCCACCTGGCTCCCCCTCGCCGGGCGGGATCGTGGCGAGCAGGGCCTGGAAGCCGGAGCCGGTGACCACGGCGTCGCTGCGGAAGACCACGGTCACGGTGTCCGAGGAGGAGAACACCAGCACCGCCCCGGGCGCGCAGAACCGGCCCCGGGAGCGCGCGGCCGTCCGCGGCCCGTCGAAGACCTCCACCGAGTCGAAGGGGCACCCCGGGATGTCTTCCAGGCTGGAGGGGGGGGGGGGCAAAGCGGAGAGTCAGCGCCTCGCCGGGACCGCCCAGACGGGGACGCGCGCACAGTAGGATGGTCCCGGGATTCCAGGTCCGGGTTGTGGTTTATGGGGCCCACAGACATGTGACATATCAGCTCCCTTTCTCGGATGCCTCGGGACCCGCCCTCTTGCTCCCTTGGAGGCATGAGCGAGGCTGGTGGTTACACCGGGTCCCAGGCGTGTCCGAGGCCGTGTCCTTACTGCAGACTCGGGATCCAGAGCTTGATGCGGGATTGTTTATCCGTGTGGACCTCCCAGACGCACTGGGTGTCGGTTGGGTAGTTTTCGGGGTACCGGGGGCTGGAAAACGAGCCGGGGAGCCTGGTCAGCACCCCTCCGCACGAGCGACTTCCTCCTGCAACAACAGGAGACACCTGCATGACCAGCAGTGACTGGCCCTGCCCCGGGTGGGTGCTGTGGGCAGCAGTGCCCCCTGGTGGGCACGCACAAGGCCATCGGCTGGGAAGGAGCGTCCTTTCCATCCGATTCTGATGAGTCAAATGGAGTTTCCATTCCAATTAAAATGAGCGATTACCTGTTAGGCGATCCTGAGACGCCGTGGAAAGACCTAGAAGGAAGAGAAGGGGATAACGTGGTGACCAGACGGCTCCTCCATCCCTGGCACCACGGAAGTCCACGCTGAGCTGAGTTACATGAAATGAGAGATCCACAGACGAACGTGCATCTGAATGTCCGAGCCCTTGACCCTCACCAGGGCCCTTTCGCATCAGCAGCCTCACCCCCTCAGTCACGGCAGGAAGCCGCCGTCCCGGGAGCGCCCGGAACGCCGATGGCTGGTGGCCTGCGTGTGCCCCTGAGGCTCGGTGGGCACAGCAGGCGCCTTCGAGGAGCAGGACACGGAGCTCGGCCGCTCCAGCCCCGCCACTCGGCCGGGAAGGGGAGGGGAGCTCTCTCACTGGACCTGGCAGGATGCTGCGTCCCTGCAGCAAGGCCTGACTTTTCTCACTTTGTGTGTTTTTCAAATGTTGACTATATACCATGTGGATGCTTTTCTTTTATTTTTTAAATGTTTTTTAATGGATGTCAGAAAGGAAGAGAGAGAGAGAGAGAGAGAGAGAGAGAGAGAGAGAGAGAGAGAGAAACATCCATGAGAGAGGCCTCCTGCATGCCCTCTACTGGGGATCAAGACCACAGCCTGGGCATGTGCCCTGACGTGCAACTGCTAAGCCACAGGGCCAGTTAAACTTTGTTTTTTATTACAGGTGAATACCATTCGATCAATAAATTATAAGGTCATGGAACACAGGCGGAAGTTACAAGGTCCCCAAGATCGTGGACGTAAGGGTCAGGCTGGTTCCACCATCACATTCCTGAGTGACCCCAGGAAAGTTACTCAACCTTTCTGAGCCTCAAACTTCCCTTCTGGGAAATACAAGAGCAAATCCCTTTTTGCAGGAGTGTCCTGGGGACAACCAGTAATCTGAGCAAAATGTCGCCCCCTCTCTGTCCTGGTTCTGTCCGGTCTTTGTGGAGCTGGGGCGGTGGACAGTGTGGTCAGTGAGGCTGGTGCCCAAGAGAGGCAACAGCTTGAGTTCAAATCCACTGGCTAGTCCTGGGTACATTACCAACTTTCTTGTCTCAATGCACCTATCTGAAAAACAGGAGTAATCAAAGTCCTTACCTCAAGGGTTGTTGCGGGGATTAAACGAGTTACAAATGCAAAGAGCTCAGAACCGTGTGTGATTCTCAACATTCATCCGTATTTGATATTATTATTATTATGATAATTATCCAAGTTGCTTGGACTAGAAAAACATGGACATACCTGGAGGTGTGGGAGGAGGCAGGTCTTCTGCATCTGGGAGCATAATGAGAAGAGGTCTCTCTCGTTAGTGAGTCCAAAGCATGGAGGACACGGGGTATGGGCATGGGTGGGGGGGAGGAAGGGGAAAGGACCATGGTCTTTCTGAGACCAGAGACCAGACCTGCCCCTGAACCAGTCCAGTCCTCCTCTGCCAGGGTCCTTGGTCTTGGGGGCAGGGACTCAGGGCTGGATTTCCTCTCCCCTCTAATCCCGAACCACCTGGGATATGTGTTAAAATGCAGACCCCAGAGCCCCTTCTCAAACTGAGTTAGCCATCTTCTCCAGGGTCAGGATCCTGCATCCTGATTGCCATGTTCCCAGTGGGGCAGGTGCACAGGAACATTTGAGACCCCCACCCACCATGTGCAATCGGAGCTGCCCTTGGCAGGGAGTGTGTCTGAGCCCAGGGCCAGGGACAAGCTCGAGGATTGTGTGATGAAAGAATGAGCATATGAATGGAGGGATGGATGGATGGATGGGTGGGTGGGTGGAAGAATGGGTGGATTAATGGAGCGATGGAGAGAGGGATGGAGGAAGAGGGTGGATGGAAGGATGGAAGAATGGAAGGATGAATGGGTGGATGGATGGATGGAAGGATGGAGAGAGGGATGGAGGGAGGGATGGAAGCCTGGATGGAAGAATGGGTGGATGGATAAGGGAGGGATGGATGGAAGGATGGATGGAAGGATGGAATGATGGATGGATGGATGGAGGGATGAAGGGAGGGATTGAGGGAGGGATGAAGGGAGGTATGGAAGCATGGATGAAAGAATGGGTGGATGGATGGATGGATGGATGGATGGAAGAATAGAAGGATAGAGGGAGGGATGGAGGTATGGAGGGATGGAGGGATGGAAGGAGGGATGGGTGGAGGGATGGTGGATGGAAAAAAGGATGGAGGGATGGAAGGATGGGAGGATGGGTGAAAGGATGACATTCCATCTGGGGTGCGTGGTTTCACTGCCTTCCCCACAACCGGAAAGGACCGTCTGAGGGGAAGGGGCTACCGGAGCAGGTGACGCCGGCATCCTCGTGATGGCCGCAGTTGTGCTCCGCCCAGCCCGAGTGCGCGCATTGGCCCAGGTGCTGCTCGGCCCCCGAGCACTGGACGTTGTCCAGGAGGATGTCCCCGGAGCCCGGGCCGAACGGGGCCTTCCCCAGGGCAGCGAGGGCCCTGCCGCAGCCCAGCTGCCGGCACACAACCTCAGCCTCGTTCAGGTCCCACAGGTCGTCGCACACGGTGCCCCAGGCCCCCTGACGGAGGACCTCCACGCGCCCCGAGCAGGGGCCGGAGCCGCCCGCCAGCCGCAGCGCCGGCCAGTCCCCTGCGGACAGAGACCTGGTGACGACTACCGTCCGGGACGCTCCCCACGGCTGGCCGGCTCCCGGCCCCGCACCACCATCAGGGACCGAGCCGTCAGCTGGCCAACCTCCCGGTCTGATAGACACCGGGATTGTCAAAACGCCAGTTAGCCTAGCCCGGCTGGCATGCTCAGTAGCTGAGCGTTGACGTATGAACCTGGAGGTCACGTTCCATTCCTGGTTGGGGCACACGCCCAGGTTGCAGGCTCGATCCCCAGTGTGTGGCGTGCAGGAGGCAGCCGATCCATGATTCTCTCTCATCATGGATGTTTCTCTCTCTCTCCCTCTCCCTTCCTCTCTGAAACCAATAAAAACATATTTTAAAACTGTCCACTAACTGACTAGTTATTGGGCCACTCTGGGCAAATGCAGACGAACGTTATGAACAATGTGCACAGTCACCTGTGGTTCTGTGTGTGCGTACGTGTGTGTGTGTGTGTGTGTATGTGTGTGTGTGTGTGTGTGTGTGTTCATCTTTGTAGTAACTCAGGAAGAGCATCAGTTTACCAACTTTATCTATGAGGAAACTGAGGCAAAGTGGCTCACCCCCAATCTCACACCTGGTGAGTAACAGATCTAAATGCGGGTCTAATTCCAAAGGTCACTGCTTTTCCTTCTTCTCTGCCGCTCCATCTCACTGCCTCCAGGACGTCTGACACTCTGCTCCCCTTACAATATTTCTAGTGACACAGAGACGTGTCAGCTATGACCACACGTGGCCCCAGACGGGAAAGACAGGGCCTCACTGGAAGGCTGTGGGTCCTGCTCAGGGTCTGAAAAGGCTCTGGAAAAATGAACTCTGCTCCCTGGGTGCCAGAGCCGAACGTGGCCCATGGGTTTGAACGTGGCCCAGCTATGGCCACACGTGGCCCCTATGCACACAGACGAACCACGTGCGGTTGGCCGGGGTCTGCCCAGGAAGCAGGCACAAAGGCCGGTGCACGAGGAAAGGACCCGGCGGCGGGCGGCTGCACGCGGCTCACCTGGCCTTGCTGTCGCCGTCCTGGGTGCTGCTGCTGGGGTGGCTGTGGAAGCAAGAAAACGCCTCAAATAAAAAGGAGGACGCGGACAGACAAGGAGGCAGCGTTCCGAGGCAGAGACGCCGGCAGAGCCCTCTCCCCGTCTTCTCTACCAGAGCAGCCTCCGCCCGGCCGGCGTGGCTCAGTGGTGAGCGTCAACCTAAAAGCCAGGAGGTCAGGGTTCGATTCCCGGTCGGGGCACACTCCCGGATTGTGGGCCCAGTCCCCTGTGTGGGGTGTGCACGGGCAGCCAATCGGTGATTCTCTCTCATTATTGATGTTTCTCTCTCTCTCCCTCTCCCTTCCCCTTTAAACCAATAATAAATGTTTGTTTAAAAAAGAAGGAACCTCTGAGATAGAACTTCCCTACGTGGGGGTCTCGGTGTCTCTCAGATGTGTGGGGTCCCACAGAAGTGACCCCGTTCCCTGCCCAGTCCCTGGACACGTGGGTTAAGCCATGCCACCCTTCGCGGGAGGCACCCGTCAGCGCTGCTGCGTCTGTGGTTTCCACGGTCCCCACACGGGGTGTCTGGTTGGGTGTGCCTCATTGCTTTTGACCTGAAACCAGATCAATGACGATCCATAGGCAGGGACCCAGTTGTCGCTATGCGTAGCCTTGTTCCACTGCGAGCGAGCATCCTACGTGTGCAAACGCGTGTGCACAGGCCTCCCGGCTGCGGCAGCTAAGTGCAGGCGATCGGCAGACGTGCATGAGAGGGATCGGGTTATGGCAGCAGCCCCACCAGGGGCTGGGCAGAGGCGGACACGGAAGCAGGAGCAGAGCAGAGATTAAGCCACAACTGGAGACGGGACTCACCGGTGGGCCGTGGGGTCTGCGGAGCCGGCTCTGCAAACACAAGGAGACCGTTGTCAGTAACCGCCCCACGTGGCCCTGGCTGGGCCGCTCCGAACACGCCTTAGGCTGCGGTCAGACCCAGCCGGGGCACCGAAAACAGTCAACATGAGCGAGCTCACAAATAAACGGACCAACAAGTGTCTCCCTCAAAAAATTAAAACGTGGGTCAGCAACGGGTCCTGTCAGTCACGGCGACCTCCTGATCTGCTGTGACCGAGCTGCTCCGGGCGCTTCCGAGGAGGAGGCTGCTCTGAGCAGCGCGGCCCGAGGCGGAGGCGGCCAGAACCGGCCCTGAGCTCAGCCCTCTCAGGGACACCAGTGCCGGACCCATCGCTGGGGGCCTCGGAGCAGTGACTGACCCACCAGCCTCCGTTTCCCCATCTGTCAAAGGGGAGGAAGCGCTGGTGTGCGGGAGGGTTGGAGGAGGCAGCACAGGCAGAGAGTTCAGGGTGCTGCCCGGCTCAAATGAGGCATCGGGCCGACGCCAGCTGTTCCTCCGCTCACAGCTGCTGTCATCTGATCATCTATCATCCTCACTCTCGGGGGTGGGGGAGGGGAAGGGGGCAGGCAGAGGGGGGGTCTGTGG
Source organism: Pipistrellus kuhlii (assembly GCF_014108245.1). Classification (NCBI taxonomy): domain Eukaryota; kingdom Metazoa; phylum Chordata; class Mammalia; order Chiroptera; family Vespertilionidae; genus Pipistrellus; species Pipistrellus kuhlii. Next base: position 47,275,026 of record NW_023425460.1, read on the forward strand.
CTGGAGGTCCCGGCGCAGCGATGGGACAGGCCCGCTCCCCAGGCGGACAGGCCCGCTCCCCAGGCGGACAGGCCCGCTCCCCAGGTGGACGGCTCCCCAGGCAGACAGGCCCGCTCCCCAGGCAGACAGGCCCGCTCCCCAGGTGGACGGCTCCCCAGGTGGACGGCTCCCCAGGCGGACAGGCCTGCTCCCCAGGCAGACAGGCCGGCTCCCGTGCTCGCACCTGCCACCCTCTTACCTTTGGGCGTGGAGTAAAAATACGCAATGAAGACCTTGCCGATGCTGTTGGAGCCCCGGAAGTACTTGAGGGTCATGGAGCTGGAGGAGGACGCGTAGGTGAGGTAGAAGCCAGAGCAGGTCCTCCCCAGGGATGTGGCCGAGGACGGGGGGCCGTCCAGGATGTCGAAGTATTCGTTGGTGCAGTCCAGGCTGGGAAGGAAGCGACGGCGCCTCAGGCTCCTGGCAGCAGCCTGAGGCAGGCCCTCATGTCGTGACCACAAAGAGGCCGTGGGCAGATGAAACGCTGCCTTCAGACGAAGGGTGCATTCCTTTTATCCCACTTTCCCCTCCGAGGAGGAGCGGGGCTTTAACTGGGACGGGAGGGAGGTGTGCCCTGAGGACACGGCGCCTCACAGCCCCAGGCCAGGGCTGGCGAATCAAGGCCACGGAGCTGCTGGGCAGACGCGGGCAGAGCCTGCTGGGTCTGCCCGCGTGGACACACTCCCAGGTCCAGTCCAGCCATGGATGAGCTCTTGACACCAGCCTGCCTGGAGGGAGGGAGGTCCCACACCCACCCAGCCCGCCTTGGGAAGCGATCTGATTGGTCAGCTGCTGCTCTCCGCTGTCAAGCTTTGTCCAGATGCCTCTAGTGCTCTCACCAGAAACCCGTGCCTATGCCTCCGGCCCTGAGTCTCCGCGCCAAGTCATATTTTGGTCAAGAAAAATTCAAGAGTAATAAACAAGTTAAGTTACTTCTGGAGGGCGGTCTACTTAAGACACTGATCTATGGAGGACGTCCACCTTGACGACGACATTAACACTTGAACATGTCTCATGTCTGAGGTCTGGGTCCCCTGGATTCTGCACCTTTAACCATAGGCTGAAATACAGACACATTGTCTTAATCTTCGCCTCTGTCACACATACGTACACACGTACACACATGCACTCACATGTGCACACAGAGACACACAAGCACACATGTACACGCACATATATACAGACACACTTTGTCTTAATCTTCACCTTTTGTCACACACACACGTGCACCACATGTGCACATATAGACACGCATGCGGGCACACACGTCCACACACATACAGGCACATGCACACACACGAACACATGTGCACACACATGCATATGAAAATGGTGCCCACTGAATAAGAGGTCTGTAGTTGAGCTAACAGTGTTGTACGCAGCACATCAAGTCCATGCTTCTGATAATTGCGCCGCAGGTACAGTAAGAGCCTCCGATTGGGGAGCTGGGGAGGCACGGGACTCGCCTTGTTTTTGTAGCGTCTCGTGTGTTTCTGATTGTTTTGAACTAGAGCTTGGAGACACGGAGAAGCCGTGGCTGTGGGAACCCACCAGGGGAGCCGTGTTGGCGTTGACGGTTCGGCTCAGGGCCGCGGGACCTACTTGAGGTAGGGGAAGGCCAGCAGCACGTGGTCGGACGCGTTGGCCCGGATCTCCCACACGCAGGTCATGTTGTCGCGCATGTCGCTCCGCGGCGGGTTCCGCACGGCGCCCGACGGGCTGGTGACTACGCCACCGCAGCGCGGTTTCTCTAAAGGCGGGAGGGGGTCAGGTCTCCACGTTCCCTCATTCGGTTCACGCGTTTTACCGCGCACACACTTTATCTTCTCTCCCCAGATTCAGACCGCTCGCGCCCGCAGTCTCACCTGCAGTGGCCGTCCGTGCTGTGGCAGCCGACGGGCGACCTGTCGCACACAAGGGGCACATGCCTGTCAGCGGGCGCGAGGCCCATGCTGTCCAGGCCCCTCCCAGAGCCACGGAGCCAGCCTGGGGTGAGCCGGCGCCCGGACAGACACTGGTGTGGGCAGGGAGGAGGCACCGGTCTAGACCCTTCCCCGACGCGGGCGCACCCTTCCCTCGTCACACACACACGAGCTGTGTTTGAATCGGGGGTAAGAACATGAAAGATGCGAGATGCTGGCTTCTGACGCCAGTGCCAGGGGGTGCCACGCGGCTTCGATGGACGAATAGCAAGAGGCGCCGGTGCGCTGCTCCCTTCCACCGGCTGCTCAGGGCCCGGGAGCCGGGACCAAGGACGCTCTGACCCTCCTCCTGCCCAATGCCTCTGCAACCAGCGGCAGCTGGCCCAGAGCTTCCCACTGGAGAGTCTTCCAGGACCAGGCCACTCCCGCCTGCCAGAGCCCACCACCCCGAGGGGGACCGAGCATCCCTAGACCACGAGCAGAGCTGGCTGAGGGTGCGGGACGGGCGGTGAAGGAGAGGGCACTGGCATCTCTGCGTGTCAGCACGGAGAGCAATGGGGAAACCGAGAACTCGGAGCTCCGAGGGGCCGGCTGCACGGGAACGAGGCAGAGGCGAGGAAGGGGGGCAGAATGGGGAACCCTGACCTTGGCCAGTTCCTTCCCGCCAGCCACCGGCCCCTGGGTGGGAAGTTCCTTACCTGCCTCTCAAGTCTTTTAAAAAAAAAAATTATTATTGATTTCAGAGAGGAAGGGAGCAGGAGAGAAAATGAAACATCCATGATGAGAGAGAATTACAGATGGGCTGCCTCCTGCACGCCCCCTACTAGGGATCAAGCCTGCAACCCCAGCCTGTGCCCTGACTGGGAATCGAACCCTGACCTCCTGGTTCCTAGGTCGGCGCTCAACCTCGGAGCCACGCTGGCCAGGGTTCTGCCCCTCAGATCTTAGCCCGCTACCCGAGTCTCACTGCTATCCCCTCGCACCCTCAGAGTGACGGGCCACGCGTGCTGTACGGGAGCCGAGCGTGTGGCGTGTGCAGTGGCGTGGTGGGGAGACGGACGTGAGCCTAAGGTGCTCCCCACCTCGCCACGGACATTCAGGGGCTCCAGGCTCTGCGCCGCCCCCCCTCCCCCACAGGAGAGTAACGGACACCTAATTCCAGCACAGCCTCTGCCCCGAGGGGTGGGCACCTGCCCTTCCTTGGCGCCAGCGCCCTCCTACCTGGTGGTGTGCCCGCCGTGTGTGCAGCATCTGTAAGCAGAGAGAGGAGAGCGGCTGCTGTGAGCTCTTCCTGCCGTTGGTAGGCTCTGCCTGGGAAGAGCCCAGACCCCTTGGCCTGGCGAGGGGCGGCTTACCTGAGCAGAGCACTCCCGCGTCTTCCCCGTGCCCGCAGTTGTGGGAGAGCCAGCCGCGGTGGGCACACTCCCCCAGGTGCCCCTCGTCGCCCCTGCAGCGCACGTCGTCCAGCAGGATCTTGCCGGAACCTTCCCCGAAGTGGGCCTCGCCGGGCGCTGAGACGGCCGGGCCGCACCCCAGCTGCCTGCAGACCACGCTGGCCTGCGGCAGGTCCCAGAGGTCGTCGCACACGGTCCCCCAGGCGCCCTGGTGGAAGAGTTCCACGCGGCCCGCGCAGCTCCCCGGGCCGCCCGCCAGCCGCACTGGAGCCCAGCCTCCTGGGGAGAGCAGGGGTCACGGGGTGAGAACAGCGCCCTCTGCCTGTGGATGGCTGGACCGGCGTCTACCCGGCCTAGCCTTCCTTGCTTTCCATGACTTTGCAACTCACACCCTTCCCGCCGCTGGGAGAGACCCACGCTCGAAGGAGAACCTAGCATCCTCCTCTCCCACACCCGTTGAAGACAGACAGCTTGCTGGGGGTCGGTCCTTCACCCCAGCGGCCCCAGTTTTTCTCCTCCTCATAGCTTTGCTCTCCAAGATGCGACATCGCAGCTCCCCCTCTCATTGTCCTACGCCTTCGTTCTGGGCTGGTGGCTCATGACCCGCTTTGTCAATAGAATGCAGCAGAAATAACGTGGTGTATAACCTGTCCCACCCAAAGCCATGCAGAGTTGAGTCCGAGAGGGCTGAGAGGCTCCCCTGGGCTCCATGGAACCTCTGGGACAATCAGAGAATAAGCCTGAGCCGGGGGCGGGGTAATGAAAGACACGTGGCCTCGTCACCTCTGTCACCTCAGATAACAGCTCTGGAAATGGGAGGCCTGTGAGGGAGGCCGTCCTAGGCCAGACGGCCTTCCACTGACCTGCCAGCTAACCGGACATGCAAGTGGGAGCCCTGCCGAGATCAGCCGAGACCAGCCAAGCCTACCCAGCTCTGCAAGGCAGCCCAGCTGACCCCCAGACTCACAGGCAATTACAGACGGTGCTGTCCTAAGCCACTGTGTTTGGGGTGGTTTTACGTGACGGTAGAGAACTCGAACATGTCCTCTTTACCCATATCCCTTTCTTAGATGACCTGTCCTACCCGAAGCCAGGAGGGGGCACCGGCCAGTGCTGTGTGCCCCATGACTGAGGCTGCCCAGTGGGCTCCAGTATACGTTTGGCTGCAGAGAACCAGTCCCCGTACTGAATCAGGTCAGGTTCTCTGCTGGGAATTTGGAACTAGAAGAGGACAGGAAGGTCAAATGGACTCAGGAGCTGGTTCCCAAACCTGCAGGTGGAGGTGTCGGGGCCTCCGGGGCTGTGGTCAGCGAAGGCTCGGAGAAGCCCTCCCCTAGAAAGAACAGCAGTGTGAGGTCACGGTCAGCAGTGGGGAAAGAACAAGTGGACAGTGCATTACAAGACGCTCTGCTCTGAAGCCTTTGGTTTTCTTAACATTCGTCTAAGGAAGACATCATCAGCACCATCCAACGAGGCTGCCTAACTTTTTATGCATCTATAATATATTACATTCATGGTAAAGGGGTCCTGGAATTCCTGGCCCAGTAGAAATAAGTCTTTAAAAAATAGAAAACAAACTTAAGAACATCATATTTGAGGAAACCTGAAGGAAAGGAAAGCAGCCTCTACAAATTGATAGTGCTGTGATGTATTCATAAATATGCTTCGAATGGGAAGAATAATATGAGCAAGTTGTAAAGAGCTTAGTGACCTTCCAGCCTAAAGGCATGATTATTCAATTCCAGAATCTAATTCTTGTTCTGCCACAGGCACGTGAGCGTCCGTTTCCTGACGTGTGCCTGATGAAGAGAAGGCCATGAATGCCACCTCAGCCTCTTAGCTATAAGTGGAAAATTAATTCATCCACAGAGACCTGTCTGTCTGAGACCTGTCTGTTTGCATCGTACCAGATGTTGCCAGATATCTTAATAATTCACCTAAAATATTCTTGTTTGAGTGCTTAGGTCTGCATATACATAACCATAAGAACACACAAACTAAAACTAGCCACGGAAGTGATTCACAAGCACGAAGTTTCACTTACCAGGTAAACTAGTTTCCCCTGATAACAGCGCTGCTTCTGGTAACAATGCTGCTTTTAACATCGATGACGGTGACACCGATGACTGTGTCAGTGGTGGAGATGACGATGACAGTGGTGATGGTGATGAAGACAAGGGAGATGGTGACAGTGGTGATGGTGATAAGAACGGGGATGTTGATGATGGTGACAGTGGTGGAGATGATGTTGATGATAACAATAGTGATGATGATGATGATGATGATGATGATGGTGGTGGTGATGTTAATAATGGTGGTGATGGCAATGGTGATGACAATGATAGTGATGATGACAGGGGCGGAGATGATGATAATAGTGATGATGATGCTGACAATGGTGATGATGACAGTAGTAGTGATGATAATGATGATGATGACAATGGTGATGATGATGACAGTAGTGATGATGATGTTAGTGGTGATGATGGTGATAATGGTGATGCTGCTGCTGACAATGGTAATGATGGCAATGGTGATGACAGTGGTGATAATGTTGATGTTGATGATGACAGTGCTGCTTTTAATATTGATGACGGTGGCGATGGTGATGATGACAATGGAGATGATGACAGTGGTGATGATGGTGATGGTGATGATGACAATGGAGATGATGACAGTGGTGATGGTGATAACAACCGGGATGTTGATGATGGTGACAGTGGTGGTGATGATGTAGATGTTGATGAGAGTAGTAATGATGATAATGGTGATGATGGTGACAATGGTGATGATGATGACAGCTGTGATGATGATGGTGATAATGGTGATGGTAATGATGATGATGATGACAATGGTGATGGCAATGGTAATGATGATGGTGATATTGGTGACAGCAATGGTGATGATGATGATGACAATGGTGATGATGACAATAATCGTGATGATGACAGAAGTGATGATGATGATGATGATGATAGTGGTATTGATGACAATGGTGGTGATGATAATAGAGATGTTAATGACAGTGGTAATGATGATGTTGATGATAACAATAGTGATGATGATAATGGTGATGATGTTAATAATGGTGATGATGACAATGGGGGTGATGATGACAGGGGTAGAGATGATGATAATAGTGATGATGATGCTGACCATGGTGATGATGATAATGGTGATGCTGCTGCTGTCAATGGTAATGATGACAACGGTAATGATGATAGTGGTGATAATGTTGATGTTGATGATGACAGTGGTGATGATGGTGATAATGATAATAGTGATGATGACAATGGTGATAATGACAATGATGATAATGGTGATGATGGTGATAATGGTGATGAATATAATGGTGATGATGACAATGGTGGTGATGATGACAATGGTAGTGATGATGATGATAATGGTGGTGATAATGATGATGGTGATGATGACAATGATGGTGATGATGACAATGGTGATGATGACAATGGTGGTGATGATGATAATGGTGATGATGATGATGACAATGGTGATGATGACAATGGTGGTGATGATAACAGTGGTGACGATGATAACGGTGATGATGACAATGGTGATGATGATGACAATTGTAGTGATGATGATGATAATGGTGGTGATAATGATGATGGTGATGATGACAATGATGGTGATGATGACAATGGTGATGATGACAATGGTGGTGATGATAACAGTGGTGATGATGATGACAATGGTAATGATGATGACAGTGGTGATGATGATGATGATGGTGATGATGATAACAGTGCTGATGATGACAGTGGTGATGATGTTAAGAGTGGTGATGATGACAATGGTAATGATGATAGTAGTGATGATGGTGATAATGGTGATGATGGTGATGACAGTAGTGTTGGTGATGATGGTGGTGACAGTGGTGGTGATGATGATAATGGTGATGATGACAGTGGTGATGATGATGATGAGAGTGGTGGTGATGGTGATAATGGTGATGATGATGACAGTAGTGATGATGATGATGGTGATAATGGTGATGGTGATGATGATGACAGTGGTGATGATGGTGATAATGGTGATGATGATGACAGTAGTGATGATGATGATGGTGATGATGATGATGATGACAGTGGTGATGATGGTGATAATGGTGATGATGAGGATGACAGTGGTGATGATGATAATGGTGATGTTGATGATGATAGTGGTGATGATGGTGATATTGATGATGATAATGGTGATGATGAGGATGACAGTGGTGATGATGATAATGGTGATGTTGATGATGATAGTGGTAATGATGGTGATATTGATGATGACAATGGTGATGATGGTGATGATAGTGGTAATGATGATGATGGCAATGGTGATGTTAATGATGAAGATGATGATGACAATGCTGACAATGGCAAGGATGGTGATGATGAAGATGATGGTAACGCTGCTTCTGCATATCAGGATTATAAAAAAAATCCTCTTTGTTTTAAGACAGTGGTTTTCAAAGTGTGGTTCCCTACCACAGTACATATAAGCATCTGGACTTGTTAGAAATGCAAATCCTTACACCCCACTCTGGGCCTACTGAACTAGAAATGCTGGGTGGACCCACAGGGTAATTCTGATGAAAAGTAATGCTCAAAAACCACTGGCTTAGGATAAAAAGGAAAGGATTAGAATAGCCCCATGGTTTCTTCTAGTGGCAAAGTTACTCTAAAATCGCATAACTATAATTTTTCAACTGACGTTGTTTCACTGTCTGTTTAAAAAAAAAAATCAGGCATCACAGACTCAAGACAGATGATTTTCTGATCTAATCACTCTGGGACATAAATGGCAATTTTTCTCTCAAATAAGAGATTTGTGATGATTGATGGGCATAGTCACAGAAAACTGTACCCTAAAGCCAGTGACTGTTAATTGTAGTCCTTCAATGGCCCCAGAAAAGCCCTGTCTTGCCCGGTAATGCAGTTCTGATTTGGGAGGTCCCTGCACCGAGGCATTGTGTCCTGCTAGCTTATTTCCAAACCCGCTTTTGCTGATGTTATTCATCAATGTTGCTCTCTCCTCCAGGCCACACCCTAAGCTGAGCCTGGGACCTCTCCTCAGGCAGCCGCCCCGCAGAGGGGCTGTCAGGCCAGGATGAGCAGCTTTCCTGAGAGCAGGAGGCCAAGGTCAACACCACAGATCTGAGTTCTAAGCCCTATCCGTGATGGTGGGCAGACACAGAGACTGGGAAAGCTGGGTAGACGTCAAGTCAAATAGATCAATCCAACCAGCCCCTGTGAACTGTGTCAAGCTCGATTTGACAGGGTCATCTTCATTCCATTTCTACTGTGAGTGTTGGCTGGACAGAACTAGGGGAAGCACGGGGCCTACAAACAGCCCAATCAGCCTCACTTGGCCGGAAGGGGTCTGCCGCTAGAGGACCTGTGAGTGTGGAGAGAGGGAACCGTCAGCCCCCACAGGAAGAGGCCCCGGCTCCCTTCCCACTTCCTGTCACAGCCCCGCCCGCCCCGAGTCCCCGGGAGAGCACAGGACCCTCACCCTCGCAGACGGCCCCGGCGTCGTCCTCGTGGCCGCAGCTGTGCGTGAACCAGGTGTCATGGGCGCACTGGGCCAGGTGGCGCTCCTCACCGCTGCAGTGCACGTTGTCCAGGAGGATCTTCCCGAAGCCGGGCCCGAAGTGGGCGCCCGGCGGGGCCGACACCGCCCGGCCGCACCCCAGCTGCCTGCACACCACCTGCGCCTCCCGCAGGCCCCAGCTGTCCCCGCACACCGACCCCCAGGCGCCCTGGTAGAACACCTCCACGCGCCCGGAGCACCGCCCGGTGCCGTTGGCCAGCCTCATCCGCGGCGGGTCTTCTGTGGAAACAAAAACAAGGTCCATTTGGGAAACTTGCCTTTTGCTCTCATCCCATTTGCCCAGCTCTCGAAGGAGGGGGGACTTTTATTTATTTATTTATTTAAAATATATTTTATTGATTTTTTTACAGAGAGTAGGAGAGAGGGATAGAGAGCTAGAAACGTCGATGAGAGAGAAACATGGACCAGCTGCCTCTTGCACACCCCCTACCGGGGATGTGCCCGCAATCAAGGTACATGCCCTTGACCGGAATCGAACCTGGGACCTTTCAGTCCGCAGACCGATGCTCTACCACTGAGCCAAACCGGTTTTGGCAGGAGGGGGAATTTTTTTATCACTCCCCATCAATGAGTGCGTTCTAGAAAACCACCGCTCAGTAATCCCGCTGCTGCTGAGGCGGCCCCTGGCGGTCGCGCCACAAAGCGATCGGGTTGCAGAACATGCACTGCTGAGCTGGGACCTGCCCTCAGCCGGGCAGACACGCAACATAGCAGAAATGTACTTTTATCCGTGGGAAAACGTGCCCATTATGTGGTTTACTCAAAAAGGTCCAACACCCCGACTGTTAAAAGCAGTAAAATATATCTATAAATCTTTATAGCTACCAACACGGATACATCTCAAAAACCTGACACTGAGTAAAGAATACAAGGGAGTGGAAGACAGACGGGGACTGATAGCATCGGTGTGAAAGGAAAACACAAAATAACACACCTAAAGTCGCACAGTTCCTATTTGTAAAAGTCTTAAAATGAAGTCCACTGAGTGGCCAGATGATGATGATCTCTGAATGCATAATCATCTGGCTACTCAGTGTCTATCCTATAGAATAAAAGGCTAATATGCAAATTGTCCCCTCGATCAGGAGTTTGACCAACAGGCAGGCCAGCCAACTGACCATGTCTCCTCGCCCTGGCCAGGCTGGCTGGACCCCACACATGCACAAATTCATGCACCGGGCCTCTAATACACACACACAGAGTGGCCAGATTATTATGCATTCAGAGATCATCATCATCGGGCCACTCTGTGTAGAATGACACACCCCGCATCCAGGAGAGTGCTTGTCTCCACGGAAGGGAGAGAACAGAGGAGCGGCGATGGGGAGTCTGGGGAACTTTAGAGCTGCCTGTCATGTCTTATTTCCTGACAAGATGGAACCCCGTGAGACAAACCCTGAGCGCCACTTCGGAGGCACAGGGGCACGCTGTTTGCTTCCCGTTCTCCTCATTGTCTGAACTTGCCAATGTGTCTGTGAAGCGGCAGGAAAGTGGGGTGCTCAGAGCTCAGCCGGGTGCTGGGGGCGTGGTCCTCTCGCTCTGGCCCCGTGCAGCCCCGCCCCTCCCTGGCTGCCACGACCTCCCTGGGGCTCACGCGCACAGTGGCGTGCCCTGTGAGCAGGTGGCTGACCTGGCGGGCTGGGCCAAGGATCGTCGGCTCTGCGACTCGAAGGTGGCGGGTCCATGACAGGTGTTTCTAGAACGACACGGAAGCAGTGGTCAGGGCCGCAGCGTCTTCCTGAGACACAGGTGAGACCCATCAGAGAAGGACTCAGCTGGCCCCTGCCGAAGAGCCACCGCCTGGCCATGTGTTCACAGAGAGGGACCCGCTGTCACGAGGCTGGGGTCAAGTTCAGGTGGCAGAGAGGACATACCAATGCCACCCTGCTTTCCCCAAATGCCTCGCTCCTTTTATTTAAAAAAATAAATTTTGGGGGTTAATCCTCCCCTGAGGATATTTTTCTATTGATTTTTAGAGAGAGAGGAAGAGAGATGGAAAGACAGAGAAAAACATCAACGATGAGAGAGAATCATGGACCAGCTGCCTCCTGCCCGCCCCCCACTGGGGATCAGCCCACAACCCAGGCCTGTGCCCTGACCGGGAATCGAACTGGGACCTCCTGGTTCCTAGGTCGACGCTTAACCCCTGAGCCACACTGGCTGGGCATGATGTTCTTTGAGAGTGAAATGGTGGATAAACACAAAGTGAAGCTGGACAGCGAGAATCCAGGCACCTCATGGGGGGTCCTTCTCTGAGCAGCGTGCCCTCTCCAATGGAACAGCAGTCACCAGCGATGGCAGCTGTGATAAACTCGGTCAGGGGGTGGGGGTCCTACCTGGCGATGCCGAGGGCGCCGCAGTCAGAGGCGGGAGAGGAGTGGAGCCGGCGGCCGGCAGCACTGCAGGAAAGACAGAGGCATCAGTCTGGTGCATGCGGCACTGTGTGTGTGGTTCCTTAGCTTCCACAGACTGACGCGTCTCAGAGGGAAGGGGGTCGGTGAGCGAGAGAGATGGACCACAGACCCTGTGGGCACCGGTGCCTAACACATGGACACGGGCAGCAGTGTGCTGAGGGCTGGGGTGGGGCAGGAGCGGGTGGGCGGGGTCAAGGCAGGGGCAAGGGGGACATCTCTAATACTTTCAAAAATAATAAAGATAAAAATAAAAATAATAATAAAAAAAATAATAAAGATAAATTTGAAAACAAAAAATAGTAAGAATTCTCCCCCAAGGCCCTATCCAGTGTGGCTCAGTGCTTTAGAGCAGCGGCCTGTGGACTGAAGGGTCCCAGGTTTGGTTCTGGTCAAAAGCATGTGCCTGATTACGGGCTGGATCCCCAGCAGGGAGCGTGCAGGAGGCAGCCAATCCACTATTCTCTCTCGTCATGGAGGCTTCTCTCTCTCTCCCTCTGCCTTCCGGTCTGAGGCCAATAAAAATATATTTAAAAAACAGAGAATTCCCCCGAAAGGAAACACGAACGGAAGTTCTCACAGCGACTTGAGCGGGCTGTGGCCAGCGAGGGCCCCCAGGACCTCCCCCCAGGTTGTGGTTTTGCCTCAACTCTGAAGGGCCCAGCTGGGAAGTGATGGGCGGGCTGAGTCTCCTTCACCCACGGGCCCCGGGGCCTGTCCAGCTCCCTCCCCGTCCTCCCTCCCAGACTGTGTCCCAGGCAGGTGTTTGGTGTTTTGTGATGAGAATTAGGTGCTGCCTGGCTGGCGGGGCTCAGCTGTTGAGCATCAACCTATGAACCAGGCGGTCAGGGTTCCATTCCCGGTCAGGGCACAGGCCTGGGATGCAGGCTCCATCCCTAATAGGAGGTACGCAGGGGGCAGCCGATCCATGATTCTCCCCCGTATTTTAAAAAATGTTTTAGCCGGGACCGGTTTGGCTCAATCAATAGAGCATCGGCTTGGGAACTGAAGGGCCCCGGGTTCGATTCCGGTCAAGGGCATGTACCTTGGTTGTGGGCATATCCCCAGTAGGGGGTGTGCAAGAGGCAGCTGATCGATGACTCCCTCTCATTGATGTTTCGAACTTTCTATCTCTCTCCCTTCCACTCTGTACAAAGATCAATAAAATATATTTTAAAAAATAAATAAATAAAAAATGTTTTAATGATTCTGAAGAGAGCAGAAGGGAAGTGGAGGGAGACAGGAACATCCATGATGAGAGAGAATCATGGATCACTGCCTCCTGCAGGCTCCACACTGGGGACAGAGCCTGCAACCCAGGCCTGTGCCCCGACTGGGACTCCACCCCTGACCTCCTGGTGCTGGGAGGACATTCAGCCACTGAGCCACGCCGGCCAGGCCACAAGCGTTCTTAACAGTGGAGCTGGAGGTCGGAGCATCAGAGAGAAACTGGAAGACACGGCACTGCTGGCTTTGAAGGCGGGAGAAGGAGGCCCCGAGCCAAGGAGGGGGCGGCCTCGGACCCGGGAGAGGCAGGCCGTGGTCCTGCCTGCGGCCGCCAGGTGGACGGGACGCTGGACGGCGATTTCGCCCAGAGACTCATCCCGGACTCGGCCCCAGAGCTGAGGCAGCACACGGTGTGGCTCACGCACTAGGTCTGCGGGACTGGTGACACGGCACAGGACACGCAGACACGGGCCCTGTTATCTGAGCTCCGATGCTGCTCCTTGAGGCACAGAGCACAGGCCGGGAAACGCCGAGGGCCCGGAGCCTCCAGCAGCCGCCGAGCAACGCCGACCGGCAGCCTCGGACCCACTGTCGCCCGGAGCTCTCAGGACTCACTCCAACATCACAGGCCGGCCCTCTGAGGACGAGGAGACCTGGGGCGCCCCCTGAGAACCAGCTCCCTCAGACTGAGCCACGGGGGCGCGGGGGGCACCGGGAGGGACTCCAGGCCACGCCCCTTGTGGATCTCCTCCCTGAGTCTGGGGGGACCGTGAGACCCCCGGGGGACAGCACCCAGTGGGCGCCCCTTACCTGAGAGGATGGTGTCCGACTTCCTGTCATCTGTGGGCAGGAGAGAACGGAGACGGTTTCGTGTGATTTCAGGGGCGACGCTCACTCCGCCTGCTTCTGAGCGTCAGCACCGCCTGGAGGGGCCGGGTGAGAAACGGGCCGAGGACCGGGACCCGGAGCGGGGCCCCCCGGGCATCACCGGGCTCGCCCTCGGGGCTGTTCTAAAGGGACCCTCGAGCAGCGCTCCTCACCCTGTGGGTCACGACCCCTTTGTGGGTCGAACGACCCTTCCACAGGGGCCGCCTGAGGCCATCGGAAAACACAGATATTACATTACGATTCATAACAGAAGCAAAGTCACAGTTATGAAGTAGCGACGGAAATAATGTGATGGCTGGGGGTCAGCGCGAGGAGCTGCGTTAGAGGGCGGGCATCAGGAAGGGTGAGACCCACTGCCCTAGAGCTTCAGCTTCGCCATGGGGCAGGCCAGCTCTGCAGAACCCGGGCCAGAGCGCCACCTGCTGGCCAGGGCAGCGGGCCACCTGGGACCAGAGCCGGTGCCACGGCCCGTCCACATCCGAGCCCCTTCCCAGCCCTGCCTCTGGGGACCAGAGGCCCTTGGCGAACACGGCTGCTCTCTGTGTCGCATACATGCATCCGCTACACGTGTCCAAGGACCGACACTGCGCACCGCGGTCTCCTCTGGGCCCTGCAGCGGGGATTGGGGGGTGGGGGGCGAGGGGGGGGGAGGGAGGGGGAGGAGAATGGGAGTGCCAGGCCGAGGGGCAGAGGGGACTCACCCAGAGCCGGCCTCTGGCGCTCGGTCTCGGCGGCTGCGTGGGGAGAGGGGTCACTTAGGAAAGGGCCGGTGCTGGCCCGGAACAGCTCCAGCCAGAACCAGCTTCAGCGGAGAGCACGTGACCCGGATAAAACATCGGCCTCTGGCCGCAGTGCAGGGGGCGGCTCATCAGCCATCACACACACGTGATGAGCTGGATAGCGTGCCCGGCCACACGTGTCCCACTCCCCTGTGCTGCGTGTGTCCGCCCTGCAGGCTCCGTGACAACGTGGCAAACACTCCTCATGCCACGGGCAGGCGGCGTGCCGTGAGACAGACGCCGACAGAGCTCACCCCCGACGGAGCAAACCGATCGAGGGCGAGAGGGAGGAACCAAAGGTGAACGTAAGCAAGCCTCCCCCACGCACACGCACACACACACGTGCACACGCGCACACGCTCGGCCCAATGTCTGCCTGTGTGGATGGACTCTGAGGCTGTATTAGTTACGTTAATGCCGGACACACAGGGCCCCTCGGGGAATGTCAGCCGGGACCCGCTCTCTGCTCCGGACCCACTAAGCCACTGCCTTCTCCCCATCGGCCATGGCATCTTTCATCGTGGCCAGCTGAACGCCAGCCACGTGTTTGGTGGAAATTCATTTCTGTATGTGTGTGGCTGTGTGCATGGGTGCGAATGTATGTATGTGAAAGAGTGTGCACACGCATGTATGTGAGAGCATGTGCGCGGTGCACACATGGATGTGTGCATGTGAGAGCATGTGTGTGGCTATATGCAAGCAAGAGAGCGTGCGTGTGTGCATGTGCGTGTGCGCGCGCATGTGAGTGTGTGTGCGCGAGTGTGTGTGTGTGAGCACACGTGCGTGGGGGTGGGAGGGGGAGGCTGGCCCGCAGAGCTGTCAGCTTGCCAGCGGCACAGCACAGCGTGGCGCTGCTGAACGCCTGACCGGGGCCAATGAGAGCAGGCGGCTGGGAGCCCAGCCCAGACCTGACACCACAGACTCCCACCCGGACCTTGGCGCCAGGGGCGACCGGGCTGAGTGCCCCGGGGGGGGGGCGCTGTGGGCGGGAGGGGTTGGCAGTGTGGGACCTGGAAGCAGAGCAGGTGCGCCCAGCTGGTCGGATCGCAACTCGATCGCGCTGTGGTTTTGGAGAGCGGGTCCCTGTTTGCCTTGGCCCCCGCTGATCAGATAACTCTGCGCAGGGGACAGGCACACCTCCGCCTCTGCCCTCGCTGTTCCCGGAAGCTCTCGGGCCCATTGTCCTCAAGGAGCTTGTGCAACCGCCGAGGCGCCCCCGGCCGTATCGCATGGCTGACCCCACGCCCCGGCAGCTCCCGTCTGAGCTGTAGCGGGAAGTGCGCTGGGGGCAGAGGCGCGAGAGCACAGGTGGGGGGGCGGGGCGGGCGAGGCTGGAGCAGGGCCCAGGCCGTCCCGGAGAAAACGCCCTCCACGGCTACTCGGCTGTCTGCACGGCCCCCCTCCCTGTGCCTCTCAAACGCCTGGATGCCGGCAGCTCAGGACACACCCGAGACCCTGGCCAGCCTGTTCCGAGGAGCCGGGCCGCGGCAGCCGTGGGGGAGAGCCTTGGGCATTGTTCCCGCTCACTGGCTCTGAGCATTCTGGAGTGCCCCTGTGGGCTGGGACCCGGGCTGCGGGTCGCCGTGTGCCCTCGGCGTGCGGGACTGGCAGGGAGGCAGGACGGGGTGGAGGAGGAGAGGGTTGAACCCCCTGCCAAAGGCCCAGCTCAGGGTGACAAATCGCCCGTTTGGCCGGTTTTGCGCTGGGACCTGATTTCTCGGGGGGATGGGAAGAGGGCGGGACAGGAGGCGAGGAGACCTTCGACCTTCGCGCCCAGGAACCTGCTGGGGCCGTGTGCAGTGCAGCATCGAGTCGTTACCAAGGTGCTGGGTTTTAGGGAACCTTTTCCAGTTCCCAGCGACCTTTCACCTCACTCGTCCCAAACTGGGGGCTGTCTCCACCCGAACCCTCCACGTCTATTCTAAATCCTTTAAAACACGTACATTTTTAACATTGATTTCAGAGCGGAAGGCAGAGGGAGAGAGAGAGAGAGAAACATCCATGATGAGAGAGAATCCTGGATCGGCTGCCTCCTGCACGCCCCCCACTGGGCATCGAGTCCACAACCTGGGCCTGTGCCCTGACTGGGGATCCAACCCTGACCTCCTGGTTCCTAGGTTGGTACTCCAGCACCGAGCCACGCCAGCCAGGCCGGCCTCAATCCCTTGGACACCCGACTCCACACAGAGTAAGTCCCCGTCCACGCCTGCCTGCCCAGAGCAGCACGCACGTCTTCAGGCACGGCCTGAGGGCAGAGCGCCCTGAGGATCCTGCCGCCAGCTCTGGGGCCCCCTGAGCCGTGCCTGTAACGACACCCCCAACCCGGTCCTGTTTCCCCTCCAGCATCACATTCCCCTCAGCGGAGCCCTTACCCGGAACCTGCATGTCCCATTCCCTCAGGCATTCGGAACTCGCTCTGCCTCCGGGAGCCCCATTCATTTCCTATTTATTTATTAATTATAATTGGTTTCAGAGAGGCTGAGGGAGAGAGAGAGAGAGAGAGAGAGAGAGAGAGAGAGAGAGAGGGAGGGAGAGGAGAGAGAGAGAGAAGTACCACCCCCGATTGGGGATGGAGCCCTCAACCCAGGCATGTGCCCTGACCATGTTGTGGGCTCCATCCCGGAAGGGGGCGTACAGGAGGCTGCTGATCAACGGTTCTCTCTCTTCATGGATGTTTCTATCTCTCCTTCCTTCCTCTCTGAAATCAATGAATATATATATATAAAAAGAAATAAAAAGATAGAGGTGTTCGAGTTAGAAGGCCTCATGAGTCAGAGCTACAGAATTCTGTCACATCAGCCGTCTCAGGTGAAGGCATTCGTTTGCGGTGCATTTTCCAACGCAGTTCCGTTCGGCCACAGGGAAGAAACCGGGGCCGTAACTCAGTGCCTCCACTGCCTCGGTCAGCGTGCGGCCAGAGACCACGTCAAAACCCTGACGTCCCCCGGCCAGCGCTCCTCCTTCTTCTTTAAAAAAAAAAATTGAGTTTTCTGGTGCCCTGACGGGGATTGAACCCGGAACTCTACAGGGGTTCAAAAAAAATTTTTTTATTGATTTCAGAGACAGGAAGGGAGAGGGAGAGGGCAGAGAAGCATCAGGATGACAGAATCATTGATTGGCTGCCTCCTCCTCCACACCCCACCCTGGAGATCGAACCCGCAACCGGCCACTCTCATGGGTCCACGCTCAACCACTGAGCCACGCCGGCTGGGCCAAGTGTTCCTTCTGTGCCCGCCTCTCTCCAGAACCCTCAAAGAGAGCCCGCCTTTTACCGAGCAGTCCGTGGGCCAGTGCCTCGCCCAGAGCAGAGACCCACAGAAACCCTGACCAGCGCCCCCGCCCCACCAGCACGGCGAGAACGTCCCAGCGGTGTCTCCGCGAGCTGGGCTGCATTCCGCAGGGAAGGCCTGTGGGGCTGGTCTCACTCTAAGCTCCCCACAGCGGCGGGGGGCTCTGTGGGGGTGCCCACACGTCCCCTGTCCTCCCAGGGACAGGCAGGAGCGAGGGGCCGGCACCCAGGGCCGTACCTGTTTCCAGGAGAAAGACGCCGGGCAGGAGCAGCAGCCCCAGCAGGGGGGCCGGGCAGCCCATGGCGCAGGAGTCCGGCTCTGCGGGCCGGGCCGAGCCTTATATGCTCCAGGTTGGCCTGCAACTCGATGCCTGCCCTGGATTGGACGGGCGGGGCACTCCCTGCGGGAGAGGGTGGTGGGTGCTACCTGCTGGAGGCCTGCACGAGGCCGAGGGGGTGGGAGGTGCGGCCGGAGGGGTGACGAGGCAGATGGGGAGCTGGCCCTGGCTGGGCAGGTGGGACCCCGAGTTCCAGGGGCCCCAGATGTCACGGACGCCCCATATGCTCCTGCCTGTGGCACCTCCAAGGGGAAGAAGTGGTGGGAATGGGCTCATCTTTCCTTCTTTCTTTCTTTCTTTCTTTCTTTCTTTCTTTCTTTCTTTCTTTCTTTCTCTCTCTCTCTCTCTCTCTCTCTCTCTCTCTCTCTCTTTCTTTCTTTCTTTTTTTAAATATATATTTTATTGATTTTCTTACAGAGAGGAAGGGAGAGAGATAGAGAGCTAGAAACATCGATGAGAGAGAAACATCAACCAGCTGCCTCCTGCACACCCCCCACCGGGGATGTTCCCGCAACTAACATACATGCCCTTGACCGGAATCGAACCTGGGACCTTTCAGTCCGCAGCCTGACGCTCTATCCACTGAGCCACACCGGTCAGGGCTGGACTCGTCTTTCCACACCCACGCTGCCTCTCCTGCGTCCTCGAAGGCTTTCCCCATTCCCCAACCACCTCCCCGAATTCCCCCCGCGCCCGCTGGCCCCTCTCGGCTGGCTCCCCTGACCGCCTGCCTGATGGCAGCTCACATGTCTTAGTCGTACGCCCACTAGCTGGCCGGCTCTCTGAGGGGCACTTCCCCAAGCGCCTCCCCGTCCTGCTGGCCGGCCTGCTCCCCGCCGAGGCCTGGGCTGCGTGTCCGCCGAGGGCCGGGGGGACCCGCTCCCCCTGATGCTCGCAGACGCTGCTTCCCCAGCGGACACTCTCAGCGGTGTGGCTTCCAGCAGCCACTCTGTCCGCAGCCGCCGCGGTCTCTCCGCTCGGAGCCCCGGAGGCCGAGGTTCCCACAGAGCCCGCCCCCCGGAGCCCGTGTTGGGGGCCTGGGCTGTGGCAAGACGTGGACAGGAAGTGCTTTTCCAACCGATAAGTGGCTGAGCATCCACCTAGGAGCCAGGAGGTCAGGGTTCGATTCCCAGTCAGCGCACAGGCCCGGGTTGCAGGCTCATCTCCAGTAGGGGGCGTGCAGGAGGCTGCCGATCCCTGATTCTCTCCCATCATGGATGTCTCTCTCTCCCTCCCTCTCTCTCTCCCCCCACCCCTCTCTCTCTCCCTCTCCCGCCTCTCTGAGTTCCGTAAACACACATTTCGAACTGTTAACCTCTGATTGCTGTTCACCGAACCAGCCATGCAGGCCCAGCGCCCTGCGGAGACTCCAGCCCGGCCGCGCTGGCCTCTTCCCTGGACGCGGGTCCGAGGCACCCGCTGAAGGTCAGAGACATGTCCTCCTTCGGTCAGATCCCGCTGGGCGGCCGGCCCTCTCATCCCCCCCGGAGTCCCGGTGTCTCAGGCCGCTGCCAGCCAGGGGTTTAAGATAGCGGCTTCCGTGTGTGGATGCCAGTAACTCCCACGGCTTCCTTGGCACGCCGCCCGGAGCCTGCTCCGAGGGCAGCGCCTCCGGGAGGCCTGGGGCTGCAGGGCGGGCGCGGGGACCCCTGTCCCACAGCCTCTAAGCCCTGAAGACGCCCCTCGGCTCCCAATGTCATGTGTGGGGAGACCCGGGTCCCTGCCAACGTTGGAAAACCCCGGGGACAGGCGGGAGGGAGGCCTGGAGGAGGGCGTGCCTGCATCTAATGGTGATACTGGCAAGGGTTCCTGAGAAACTGCGGGCGACGCAGGATGGAGGCCTGCCCCCCGAACAGACCGCAGCCCCTGCACCGTCCAGGGAGCTTGTGAGTCTTTCTTTTCTTTCTTTCTCTTTCTTTCTTTCTTTCTTTCTTTCTTTCTTTCTTTCTTTCTTTCTTTCTTTCTTTCTTTCTTTCTTTCTTTCTTTCTTTCTTTCCTTTCTTTCTTTCTTTCTTTCCTTTCTTTCTTTCTTTTCTTATATATATATATATATATATATATATATATATATATATATATATATAATTTACTTTTACAGAGAGGAAGGGAGAGGAATAGAGAGTTAGAACCATTGATGAGAGAGAAACACCGACCAGCTGCCTCCTGCATACTCCTCCCTACTGGGGATGTGCCAGAAACCACGGTACATGCCCCTGGCCAGAATCGAACCTGGGACGCTTCAGTCCACAGACCTACGCTCTATCCATTGAGCCACACCGGTTTCCGCAGTGAGTCTGTCTTGTTGGTGTGTAGCGAGCCCCCGAGCACCCCCACCACCACGCGGAGCCCCAGTCCTTTCCTGGGCCCCACCTCCCCGCCGCGGACTGACGGCGAGGACAGCAGCGGGTCTGAGGCTGAGGCAGCCCCGGCCCCACCAGTTCCCGTGTCACCGGCTCCGCACAGCGGGCCACGGCACTGTAATCGGGTTTGTTTTGTTTTTTAGTTGTTGTTGTTTTTTTTTTTTTTTTAAGATTTTAAAGATCGATTTCAGAGGAAGACAGAGATAGAAACATCAATGAATCCATGATGAGAGAGAGTCCTGGATCGGCCGCCTCCTGCACGCCCCCCGCCTGTGCCCTTGGGCGGGAATGGAACCCTGACCTCCTGGTTCACAGGTCGGAGCCTCTGGAGCCGGGCTGACTGGTTTGTTTTGGCAGCAGACGCCTCCAGACGTGGACACCGTGTGAAACGTAGGAGGGACGGCACCGAGCGCCCGGGCCCCTGCCCACATGTGCCACCACACGAGTGATTGTCCCTGTTCACCTCGGGGCGTCCTGACTGCAGGCACGCCGCCCCTGGCGGGCACACGGCGGGCGCGGCCCCGCCTCCCGCCTTCTCTGCCGCGTTTCCGCCGTGGGTGCCAACTCGGCGCCTTATCAGCCCATTTGCACGGTCCAGTGGCCACCGCCTCCCGGCGTCGAGGCGGATTACCCCGAGCTGGCGGCCGTGTTGTTCCTTCTCCTAACGGGACGGTGTGACCTCGAGCACAGTGCTGAGAGGCCCGCACACCGGCTCCTTTGTCCGAGTGCCCAACGGCCTCCTCACACCGCAGGGCACGCTGGGGACAGGAGTTCAGCCGCCAAGGCCCCTGGCGGGGCGGGCAGAGCCGGGGGGAGTGGGGGAGGGAGAGTCCGAGGGCCAGGGCAGCGCCTCAGCCCGGCGCTGGGTGCGGCCAGATGGCGGGGGCTGCGTGAGGCCACGAGGGGACGAGGAACCGGGTTCCAGGGTGGAGGACACTCCCTGCACCCCGGCAGGTTTCACCTCCTCCCTCCTCCTGGCAAAGGCTAGCAGTGCCCGCTCCTGGGGAAGCCGGGCGGTGGGGGTCAGCCCTCCCCCGCCGATGCCCGCAGCCATGCAGACGCCCCCCTCCCCCCGCCAAGCCTCCACCCCGCTCGCCCCACTCCCTCCTGCTCCGGACCCCACCATCCACAGAGCGGGGTCCCTGCCAACATCACTGAGACCCGGGGAGGCCACACGTGTGCGCTGCCTCCACACGCGTCACATCTCGTCTCTGCAGACGCACAGCTGGCCCACAGCAGCGTGGCCAGGCCGTCTGTCACCCCCGCCCACAGAGGGTGCTGGCCGTGGCCACTGCTACCTGGTGGCTCCCCGTGGCTCGGGGGACCCAGCTCTGCCGCCAGGCCCGCTGGAGCGAGCACCCCGATCCGCTGATTGGGGGGACGGGACGCACTGGGGGGGGGCACTGCTTCCCCCCACACTCTCCTTCCGCCGCTGACTTCTCAGACGCGCACGGAGCAGCCCAGTCGGGGGCCAGAGCTGCGTCAGAGCCTTGGGGAGGGGACCCAGCGGGGCCGGGCCTGCCGCGCCTCCACTGCCCCTCACGGTGCTGGCGGCCGGGCTCCAGGGGAACGGTCTTTTCTGTCGGAGTTTTTAAAATTTATTCTGTTTTATTTTTCTTGATTCCAGAGAGGGAGTGAGAAACATCCATGATGAGAGAGAATCATGGACCAGCTGCCTCCCACACGCCCCACACTGGGGTTCCAGCCCCACACCCAGGCCTGTGCCCTGACCTCCACGGTGTCTATGGTGGGTTTCAGGAGGCCCGGCGGGCAGGAAGCGGCACGGCGGACGCAGGGAGCCGCCATCGCTGCGCCCCTGCCCCCGTGGGCGCGGCGGGGCCCGCGGGACCGGGTGGATTTGCCTGGCGCCGTCTCCACGCCCCACGGCCCCGGAGCCGTTAGGGAACGATAAGGGAAACCACGGCCCCGCCCCCTGCTGGCCGGGCGCTCACACCTCAGCCGCAGACCTCACAATGGCGCCGGGGCCACTTGTGATGCAAGACCAGGTGCCTGCCCTGGGCTCCCCTGAGGCTGCCAGAGGAAGAGCCCTCGGCCCACACCTTCCACCGCCGGTGGACACCTCCCACCACTGGTGGACACCTCTTCCGGCAGGTGGACACCTCTACCGGTCTGTGGACACTCCCACCGCCTGTGGACACTTCCATCGGCCTGTGGCCGGTCATGTTCCGAGAATGCGAGGACAGTGGCCTGAAGGCCGGCCAGCAGAGGGCTAAAGACCCCCGGGCCCCAGAGCGGAAGGCCCCCAAGAGCGGGGTGCTGGGTGTGGGCGAGGCTGCCAAGGACCAGGACCCCCTGTGGGGCCAAGGGGACCGTGACTCCATTGCCTCCCTGAGGTGAGTGCAGCCGGACTTCCCGTCCCCTCCTCTCCATCCCCTCCTTCCCCTCCATCTCCTTCCTGTTCCCTCCTTCTCATCCCCTCTTTCCTGTCCATCTCCTTCCTGTCCCCTCCTTCCTGTTCCCTCCTTCCTGTCCATCTCCTTCCTGTTCCCTCCTTCCCATCCCCTCCTTCCTGTCCATCTCCTTCCTGTTCCCTCCTTCCCATCCCCTCCTTCCCGTCCATCTCCTTCCTGTTTTCTCCTTCCCGTCCCCTCCTTCCCGTCCCCTCCTTCCTGTTCCCTCCTTCCTGTTCCCTCCTTCCCGTCCCCTCCTTCCTGTCCATCTCCTATCCTGTCCATCTCCTTCCTGTCCCCTCCTTCCTGTCCCCTCCTTCCTATCCATCTCCTTCCTGTTCCCTCCTTCCTGTTCCCTCCTTCCTGTCCCCTCCTTCCTGTCCATCTCCTTTCTGTTCATCTCCTTCCAATCTCCTCCTTCCTGTCCCCTCCTCCCCATCCCCTCCTTCTCGTCCGTCTCCCACCGAGGCCATGTGGCAGCGCCCAGCCGGTGCCCAGAGGAACCTGGCCTGGCGATCTCACCTGGCTCCCTGAATCCCCTTTGTGAGGTTTCCATTCCCAAAGGGCGCACCAGGGAACCCCTTTGGGAAGTTTATTTTGTTAATCCTCCCCTGAGGACAATTTCCCATTGAGTTTTAGAGAGTGGAAGAGTGAGGGACGGAGAGAAACGCCGATGTGAGAGAGACACATCGATGGGTTGCCTCCCGTATGAGCCCTGACTAGGGTCTGAGCCAGGGAGGAGCCTGCAACTGAGATAGGAGCCCTTGACCAGAGTCAAACCCGGGACCCATTGCTCTGTCCACTGAGCCAACCGGCCAGGGCCTTCCCCAGAGTTCTAACCCACCTGCCTCTGCACCACCCAGGTCATGGACCAAAGTCCACCCGTCAGACCCCAGCATCGCCCCCGGGAAGTACTCCCCGCTGGAGAAGGAGATCCTGGTAAGGCCCTGACCTCCATGGGGGGGGGGGGAGGTAGGGGAGGTACTGAGGCAGGTGGTCACCCGGGAGCCGGAGGGTCCCGAACAGCCTGGGTCCAGACGGAAGTCCCCCACGCAGGACGCGGCTGGCGAGCCGGCTGGTGGCTCCGGCCCCTGCAGAGCAGAGTGTCCTCTTATCTCACGGCCCTGGGAGGACGGGAGCAACGGTGGGGCCGAGGGCAGAGGCGCCGGCCGGGCCTTCCCTGGCGCCCGCCGCGCTCACAGGGATGGTTCCGGAGGCTTCCCTGTGGCCCCGAGAGTCACACCCGTCCTTCCGGTTCATGGGAGGCGAGGAGAGTCCAGCCCTGGCTGGGGTGGCTCCGTGGACAGAGTGTAAGACTGCGGACAGAGGGTCCAGGCTGGATGCCCCGTCAGGACTCAATCTTCAGTGTGCGTGCGGCTTCCTCTCTGAAATCAATAAAAATGTATTTTACAAAAATAAAAGAAAGACACCATTTATTTATTTTTTTTAAATATATTTTATTGATTTTTTACAGAGAGGAAGAGAGAGGGACAGAGAGTTAGAAACATCGATGAGAGAATCATCGACCAGTTGCCTCTTGCACCCCCCCCTACTGGGGATGTGCCCGCGTCCAAAGTTCATGCCCTTGACAGGCCGATGCTCTATCCACTGAGCCACACCGGTTTCGGCAAAAGACACCATTTAAAGAGAGAGAGAGAGACAGAGAGAGAGAGACAGAGAGAGAGAGACAGAGAGAGAGAGACAGAGAGAGAGAGAGAGAGGAGAGAGAGAGAGAGGACAGAGAGAGAGAGAGAGAGGAGAGGAGAGAGAGAGAGAG
Source organism: Pipistrellus kuhlii (assembly GCF_014108245.1). Lineage (NCBI taxonomy): Eukaryota > Metazoa > Chordata > Mammalia > Chiroptera > Vespertilionidae > Pipistrellus > Pipistrellus kuhlii. The sequence goes on from NW_023425460.1 coordinate 47,299,483, forward strand.
AGAGCTCTGGGATTCGAACCCAGGCTTGTCTGACCCCAAAGCTGCATGCTCTGCCCACCCACGGGCCTCTGCATGCTGCGTGGCGGCGGAGGGTCCGAGCTAACGCCCCGTCCGGTCGCAGCGTCTAGGGGGCGTGCACACGGCGGCCTCCCGGCGGCTCCTCAGGCACAGGCTGGAGGAGGAGCAGAAGATGCTGCGGGAGCTGCAGCTGCGGTCCCCGGACTACAAGCAGGCGCTGGAGCACCGCAGGCAGTTCCCGCCGGCCTGCGCCGCCTGCGGGCTGCTGGAGAAGCTCTGGACGGCCAAGGTCACCGTGACCCCCGAGGAGCTGCGGGTGCCGCCCCGCGAGCGGCTGGACATCTGCCGGCACGTGGAGCGCATGCAGTTCGCGCGGGCGCTGCGCCACCGCCGGCCGCTGCCCGCCATCCGGAGGGCCGGGCCCCCCGGCGGCCCTCCCGCCGCCACGGGCGAGGGCGTGGCGGACGGCGAGGGCGAGGACAGAGCCGGGCCGCGCCGGGAGATCAGGATGAAGGTCACGTTCAAGTCCAAGGAGCCGCCCAAGCCGCTCACCCACCAGCCCGGCGACCTGAAGCCCTTCTTCCCCCCCAGGAGGGCGGAGCGGGCCATCGCCGGCCGCACCAACCGCAGCCTCTTCCGCCTGGCGGACTTCCCGGGCGACCTCATGCTCATGAACCAGGACTTCCTCTCGCGCGGCCTCCGGCCCAGCGCCCCGGCCGGCGCCGGCCCCCGCCCGGAGCATGCGGGCTTCTGCAGGGCGCCCCCCGGCAGGCCTGCCTGTCACCAGCAGTAAAGTTTATTTACCCCTCGGGGCTCCGGGTCCGGGCCGCGACCTTCTCCGGCTCTGCCGCTCCGGGACCCTCACCCCCGCCCACCGTGTTCTCGGGGGACCCATCTCCCGGGGGGCCTCCAGGTAAGACCCCCTGCGAAGGCTTCCCCGTCTCAGGCCTGGAGAGAGAAACAGCGATGAGAGACAACCATGATCGGCTGCCTCCTGCACGCCCCACACTGGGGATCGAGCCCACAACCTGGGCCTGTGCCCCGACCGGGAATCACACTGTGACCTCCTGGTTCACCGGTCGACGCTCAACCACTGAGCCATGCCAGCCGTGAATTACTGATGTGAGAGAGAGAGAGTGAGAGGGAGGGAGAGAGGGAGGGGGAAGGAGAGAGAGAGGAACGTCGGCCCACTGCTCCCCTCTGTTGTGTGTTGGTTGGTTAATTCCTGCTCGTGCCTGACCCTGAGGGACCACAAACCCTGAGGGACCGCAGACCCTGAGGGACCGCTGACCCTGAGGGACCGCTGACCCTGAGGGACCGCAGACCCTGAGGACCGCAGGCCCTGGTGTCTGGGTGATGCTCCAGCCACCTGAGCTGCCGGCCAGCGTGGCCGTCACGTCTCAGTGGGAGAAGCTGTGGCCACACTGCCAAGGGGACGGACACAGGGAGGTGGGCCAGGGTCCGGTCATCGCAGTCGCTCAGAGCCCTGGAGCCCGGCCCGCCTCCCCCCAGAGGGGCCCCTTCTCCCCGAAATCACGGGACTCCCCCTGCCCTCAGGAGGAGAACGCGGGCAAAGCTGGGGACCCCGTCAGCCTCAGAGGAAGCCGGGCACTCAGCTGGCGCCTGCTGCTCTGGCCGTCGGGCTGGGGCGGGGGTGGGGGGGAACATGCGCGTTCCCAGGCAGGACGGGAGCTCGGTTCTTCCCTCCCTCACAGCAGCCCCGGGCTGGCCTCTCCCCCATTTGGGCAGATTCACTGCCTTTTTGGAAAGCGCCTGGTCCTTGTTTCCTCCCAGGTCCCGGGGCCACCTGTCCCTCCGTCCCCCCCGGAGCCACAGGCAGGCCGGCTGTGCCTCCTCTGGGTCTAACAGCGTCTCAGACTGGGGCTGGGAGGCTGGGGGGGGGGTGCCCCCTCCTGGGCCCCGAGGGCCTGGGGCACCAGGCGAGGGCACAGCCCCCTGCAGGCATGGCCACTCCCAACTGCCCTCCACTGCAGGCCTGGTCACTTCCAACTGCCCTCCACTGCAGGCCTGGTCACTTCCAACTGCCCTCCTCTGCAGGCCTGGTCACTCCCAACTGCCCTCCTCTGCAGGCCTGGTCACTCCCAACTGCCCTCCACTGCAGGCCTGGTCACTTCCAACTGCCCTCCTCTGCAGGCCTGGTCACTTCCAACTGCCCTCCTCTCCAAGCATGGTCACTCCCAACTGCCCTCCTCTGCAGGCCTGGTCCCCCCCAACTGCCCACAACTGCCCTCCCTGCCAGCCATCTTGTGGCAGCCATCTTTGGCAACGTGGGGGCAGCCATCTTGTGTCTTGGCGTGGCAATTTGCATACAGTATTGCTCTTTCATTAGATAGGATAGTCTTACAGATATCTCCCAGCTTCCCCCTCCCCCCCCCCCATGGCCGTGCCCATGGCTCTGCCCATCGGTCAGCGGGTTCTCTGGTTTATCTCTTATTGTCCAGCCCCCCCCCCCTCCCCCTTAGCTCAGTCTGCAGGGATCCAGGGTCTCAGGGGAGCCACCACAGGACCAGACAACACGTGCTGTGAAAATGCCCTTTATTCAGCTGTCCATGCCACAGCCGGGCAGGGGCGGCCTGGGGGCGGGCTCTAAACGGCCAGGCAGGCCGTCCCCTGGGGAGGGCTGGCCGAGGGAAGGGTGGTTCACGGCTGCCCCGAGGGTCCCGGACACGCGCCTGCCTGCCTGACCCTCAGTCCCGGCACCCAGCCCCCGATTTCCCACCCCCACCACAGCCACCCGCCATGTGCCTGGCAGAGCGGGCAGAGTCTCCTGGCATGAGGCTCGGGCACCCGGTGCTTCCTGTCCCCTGTGCATTCCGAGGTCACACGGCAGCATCAGAGCGGCCGAGGGCCGAGGGCCGAGGGCCGAGGGGGGTGGCGCCCGCTGTGGCCGGCGGGTGGGGGCGGAGAGATGTCGGTCAGGACGAGCCAGCGGAGACCGGGCACGGGTGGGATGGTGGTGTGGGCACGGCGATGCTGTCAGAGCGACTTGTCTGGGGGGAGGAAGAGGAGTGACGTGGGGAGGTGGCTCGGTGAATACAGCATCAGCCTTCGGGCTGAAGGCTCCCAGGTTCGAGTCCGGTCAACGGCACACGCTCAGGTGGCGGGCTCGATTCCCAGGGTGGGGCGTGCAGGAGGCAGCTGGTCCATGATTCTCTCTCATCATGGATGTTTCTCTCGCTCCCTCTCCTTTCCTCTTGAAATCAATAAAAATGTACATTTTTTAAAAAGTTTCAAGTGGCCCTTGGCAGAAGGAAGCCTCCCCGCCTGCTCAGGCCGGACCCCACCTGTGACCCCCTGGGAGGCAGGCGGCCGGGGGGCTAGTTGCGCTCTGTACCGCCCCCCGCAGCCCAGCAGCCCGGCCCGCAGCCATGCCCACCGCCCGGCGGAGCTGACCCCACAGACGTGTCCGGGACCCCCGCGTCCCCCGGCGGGTGGGGGTGGGGGAAGGAGGGGGGGATGTCGAGGGCGACCACCTACCCAGGCTCCTGCTGTCCCGGCTACGGCTCCTGCAGCCGGACGGGGCCCAGGACCACGTCCACCTGCTCCTGGAAGGCGCCCAGGTCCCGCCGTGGCCGGGGCCGGGGCTGGCAGCCGCCGTGGCAGCGGGAGGCGGGGTCGTGGGCCCGGCACACCAGCACCTTGCAGTGCAGGTACACGGCCGGGAGGCGGCGCAGGAAGTGGAAGGAGCGGAACCGGAAGCGGGCGAGGCCGGCTGGCGCGGGGAGGGTCTGGTAGGTGTCGTCCCTCACGCACCTGCGAGGAGAGGGCCCGTCAGCGCGCAGGGGCCCGGCCGGCCGACTGGGATGCGCCTGGCGTGGGATTGGACCGCCCACGCCTCCTGTGCCCCCCACCTGGCCCCCTGCCGCCCCCCTCTCACCCCCACCTTCTCCCGTCCCCTCGCACGTCTGCCTGGAGCGTAGGACGGTGAGAACGTCCATTCTCAGCTGATTTGGGGCGTCAAGGGGCACCCTTGGCCACGCCCACTGAGGACCGCCCGCTGGATCCTCTCTGCCCGAACCCCACCTCCGCGCTCACTCATCCCCCCAACGGCCCCTATGTGGGCGTCCTCCTGCTCCCGTGGTGGGTGCACACTGGCTTGAGGGGTGCCACTGCCCCCCAGAAGGTGCAGCTGGCGTCTGGCATCTCCTCTCGATCTGCTTCCACCTGGAGGCTTTCCCGCCACGCCCGCGCCCTGTGACGCAGGGCCTGCCCGGAGCTCCCCACCCGGGGCCTCACCCCGTGGACGGTCCCCTGGCCCGGTGGCCTGGGGGAGCCATGCCACGCGCCAGGCGCCCCCTCCTGACCGGAGCGGAGCCCCGACGGGCTCTGCGGAGCTCCCGGGCCCGAGGCCGTGGCTCCCGCCCGCGGCAGGCTCTCGCACGCAAGGGCGCGGCTTACCCGCTCCGGATGAGGTCGTAGGTCACGGAGGCCCAGTCGTCGGCGGAGGGCGATGCCACGCAGGTGTCCACGAACAGGGCCATGGCGGCAGCGCCGCGGACCTCGGCCTGGACGTACAGGTCCTGGCTCAGGCCCACGAAGTAGGGGTGCGAGGTCACGGGGTAGGCGAAGGCGGGCGACGTGTAGAAGGACATGTTGACGGCGAAGTGGCCGTACTGCACTTCCTGGACCGCGGTGTTGTCGTGGGCGACGTACATGAGGTCCACCCAGGTGTCCCGCAGCATCCGGCAGCTCACGTGGAGGTGCAGGCTGGGCCGCCGCTGGATGAGGCCGCTGGCCGCGGGGCGGGCCGCTTGCAGGGTGTTGGCGTAGGTGATGGTGTCGTTGTCCAGCTGCGGGGGAGGCGGGAGAGGGGTCAGGCGGACGCCCTGCGGGGGCATCTCACTGCCACTCTCATCAGAGTCCGGAGTAAGGGACTCCGAGTGCTTCACAACCCGCCCAGGCCCAGCCGGGTGGCTCAGGGGTGAGCGTCGACCTAGGAACCGGGAGCTCACGGTTCGATTCCCAGTGAGGGCACAGGCCCGGGTTGTAGGCTCCATCCGCAGTGGGGGGCGTGGAGGAGGCAGCCGGTCCATGACTCTCTCTCTCATTGTGGATGATTCTCTCTCTCTTTCTCCTTCTCCCTTCCTCTTTGAAATTAATTCAAACATATTAAAAAAATAAAAGCCAGGTGGCAGCCAGTTTCTGGGAAAGAACTTTCTGAGCTCAGACGGACAGCTGGGTTGGCATGGCGACAGGAGCACTTCCTGTCCCTCCTGCACCGCAGGCTCTTTCTGACCGGGGCTCCCAGCATGCAGCACGCTCTCGGGGTGTCGGTCTCGGGTCCCGGTGCTGTGCCCGCCGCCTGGTCAGGGGGATGTTTCTGGGGACCAGGCCTGTGAGCTCTCAGACAGGCCGCCTCCTCCCAGGGTGGCCGGTCTGGAGCAGCCGGCAGCATCGTGAGTATCCAGACAATGGCAGGGGTGGGACAGACGCCGAGCAGAGCACGGGGGAGGGGGGGTGGTAAGGAGGGAGGGGAAGGGTCGCTGCCCAATACCCCGACCGGCCCAGAGGAGCAGGTGAACGGGCCCCGGAGGCCCCAGCGAGGCGAGAGGGAAGCGGTCCCCTTCCCAGAGGCTCCGAGGGTCAGAGGCCATGGGCTTGCCGGGTCGCAGTTCCCAGGCCGGGAGAGGGGGGGCGCTTATGCAAGGAAGAGCCCCAAACAAATGCCATCACGGCTTCCATGGGGACCCTGATCGGTGAGGCCGCCTGGCACCTCACAGGAGGAAGATGGGGTGTGCCTGCCCCCCCTCCCCTAACGGGCCCAGCCCCGAGCCCCACCCCGAGCCCCACCCCGAGCCCCACCCCGAGCCCTGGGGGCTTCAGGCCCCTGAAGCCCTGGCGGCGGCCGTGGTTGGGACGATGGACGAGCCTGGCAGCCTGCCGGGCGCCTCCGCTGGACAGTGGGGATACCGCCCGCCGCCGCCTCCCTGTGGAGGGGTGCTGTGGTTTGGAAGCGGCGAGGGGCACGGGCGCCTTCACCCGATCATGTTCCGGTTTTCCGGACTCAACCCCGTCCCCCGGCCCCAGGATCCGGGCCCCGCGGGGGCGTCGCGGGGAGGATCGGGCCCCGTGGGGGCGCGGGAGGGCGGCTCACCTGCTGGACGGTGCCGCAGCCCGCGTACGGGATGGTGAAGGTCACCTGGCTCGCCGTGACCCGGGCCTGGCACTGCTGCACACCCTCCCAGCGGGGGATGACCAGGTCGCTGGCCGAGAAGCCCAGGTCCTGCAGGTAGCTCAGGCTCACGTTGGCCTGCATCCGGTCCGGCAGGCACAGCAGCTCTGGGGGTGAGGGCAGAGGCTCAGCGCGCGCCCCAAACCTGCCGGGGGCTGCCCCCCTTGTGCCCCCGAGGGGCTGACAAAGGTGGTCCCCATTAGGGCATGCCCCCACCCCAGCTGCCCTGTGTGCCCGGATGGAGAAATGGAGGCAGGTCCTGGCTGCTGGGGCCCAGTGAGTAGAGCGTCAACCCATGGACTGAAGGTCTCGGGTTCGAATCCAGTCAAGGGCAAGTTCCTCGGTGGCTGGCTTGATCCCCGGCCTCACGGAGGCAACCGATGTGTCTCTCTCACGTGGATGTTTCTCTCTCTGTCTCCCCCTCCCCCTCTCTAAACATCCATGGACGATGTCCTCCGAGGAGGAAAACAAAAGCAAAGGACACGGAGGCCGGTGTGGGAGGAGGTGTCCGGCCAGTCAGGGACGCGCAGCGTGGGGACGCTGTGGAACAGGGGCCGGGGGCCAGGGAGCCGGCAGGGCTCAAAGTCCCGACGGAAAAGGGCTGGGACAGCACCTGCCCGCCGGTCACTGTCCGTCCGTCCCCTGCAACCTCCGCTCGAGGCCACCGGCCTCTGCTGGGCCCGGCGCAGCGACCAGGGCTCCCGGCAGCAGGTCTCAGGACACAGCCCGGGACCCCTCACCTGGGTGGTCACAGGCCCCCCCCGGCCACCTCCCCCCGGGCACGGCGTCCACTCAGCTCATCCTCTTGCACCCGCCCTGACCACAGTGCGGCGGGCACTGCCCACCCCAGTTCTGGCCCTGGCCCGCGTGTCTGGGCAGCCAGAGTCCCCAGACCCAGGGCCCCTGGTCCCTTCCAGCGGCAGATCCGGCCCGGGGACCTGCCGGGTGGCTCTGGTCTGCCGTCTGGCCACTGAGGATGCCGGGGGAGGAGGACGTAGGGGTGCTGCGGTCATAGGGGAGGAGCTGGGACGTAGGGGTGCTGTGGTTATAGGGGAGGAGGACGTAGGGGTGCTGTGGTTGGAGGGGAGGAAGACGTAGGGGTGCTGTGGTTATAGGGGAGGAGCTGGGACGTAGGGGTGCTGTGGTTATAGGGGAGGAGGACGTAGGGGTGCTGTGGTTATAGGGGAGGAGCTGGGACGTAGGGGTGCTGTGGTTGGAGGGAGGAGCTGGGACGTAGGGGTGCTGTGGTTGGAGGGGAGGAGCCGGGATGTAGGGGTGCTGTGGTTGGAGAGGAGGAGGACGTAGGGGTGCTGTGGTTGGAGGGGAGGAGCCGGGACTCACGGGTGCTGTGGTTGGACGGGCGGGAGTAGTAGTCGGCCTGGAAGCCTCTGCTGGTGACGCTGCCGTCGCTGACGAAGCGGACGGACAGGAAGTTGGAGGAGGACGTGAAGGAGTCCCTGGAGCCGTGGCAGACGCGGCCGAGGAGCGGGGCGCTGAGGGCAGGGCCGTCGAACACCTGGATGTAGTCGTAGTTGCAGTTGCTCTCCAGCCTGCGGACAGGGGCCCGGCCTGTTAGAAAGCTGGTCTGTTAACCCTGACCTGAGAGCATTTCCCATTGGCCTTCAGGGAGAGCAGGAGGGAGGGCATGGGACAGAGAGAAGCATCGGTGTGACAGACACACAGATGGGCTGCCTTCCACACGCACCCCGACCTGTGACCCTTCGGTCTGAGGGCTGACACTCTACCCACTGAGCCAACCAGGCCAGGGCTTATCTCTCTATTTTTAAAATATATATATGTTTTATTGATTTTTTACAGAGAGTAAGAGAGAGGGATAGAGAGTTAGAAACATCGATGAGAGAGAATCATCAATCAGCTGCCTCTTGCACACCTCCCTACTGGGGATGCGCCCACAACCAAGGTACATGCCCTTGACCGGAATCGAACCTGGGACCTTTCAGTCCGCAGGCCGATGCTCTCTATCCACTGAGCCAAACTGGTTTCAGCCCATCCTCTATTTTTTTAAGATATGTTTTTATTGATCTCAGAGAGGAAGGAGGGAGAGGGGAAGAGAGAGAAACATCCATGATGAGAGAGAATCATGGATCGGCTGCCTCCTGCACGCCCCCTGCTGGGGATGGAGCCCACATCTCGGGTGTGTGCCCTGACTGGGACTCAAACCATGACCTCCTGGGTCATAGGTGGACGCTAATCCCTGAGCCACACCGGCCGGCTCATCCCTCTCTTTCGGCTGAGGACAGGCGAGTGATGATATGGCCACACTGGGCAGTAGTGACCACACTGACCAAAGCCAAGGCCCTGCCCTGGCCCCACTGCCTCGGCTGCCCCACAGGCAGAACGCCAGCGAGCAGCCTCTCTCCCACGGCGCCTGCTCTGTCCCTCCTCCCCCACGCCCCCGAGGCCCCCCGAGGCCCCCCAGGCCCCGCGGCCGCCCTGCACCCCACTCACTGCACGTCTCTGAAGACCACGGTCACGCGGTGGTTGTTCTGGACCTCGATGTCCCACACGCACCGGGCGTTGTTGGGGTAGCCCGCGGGGAAGGACGGGCTGGTGAAGTGCCCCGAGGGCCGTGACAGGAAGCCCCCGCAGACTGCCGCGGCTGCCGGGACAGACGCAGACGCCCGTGACCCAGAGCACACGGCCCCTCACCGCGCGGGGACGGGGGAGTTTACTTTTTATTATCTTTCAGTTTTTATATTTATTGATTTTGAGAGGGAGGAAGAGGGAGAGAGAGATAGAAACATCCATGATGAGAGAGAATCATGGACCGGCTGCCTCCTGCACGTTCCCTACTGGGGATCGAGCCCACAACCCGGGCCTGTGCCCTGAGCGGGAATCGAACCCTGACCTCCTGGTTCCTAGGTCAACAGTAATCACTGAACATGCTGGCCGGGCAAGAGAGGGGCATTTTTAGACAATTCCCAAGACAGAAACCCTACAGGAGGGGCCCCAGCTGGGCTGTCCCGGAGGCGGAGGGACAGGAGGGAAGCCATGCCTCGCCATTCCCGCTGTCTCGCCCAGGGTCGTGGTCACGGAGGGGAGGGCGCTGGGGCTTACCCGTTGGCCTGGTGCTGGTGTAGTGAGGCCCTGCGGACAGAGAGGAAAGATCATGGTCAGTCTCCTGCCGTCCTCAGTGCAACCGCTGAGCCCACGCTGTGGGCCACAGCGAGATGCTGGCCACAGGCCTCGCCCTCCGGAGCTCCCAGCCTGAGCTGGGAGGAGGTGGGAGCGGCTGGGAGAGGCCAGTGGGGGGAAAGGAGACACATGTGATACTTCAAACAGTAGTTTAGATGTACACACACACACACACACACACACACACACACACCGGAAGCCACCCGGCTGGCAGGGGCCACGTGGAGAGCGCGTGTGCGCGTGCAGGAGGCATGCTGTGTGCCCGCAGGCGGGGGAGGGTGCCGGGGCGGGCGGGGGAGCTGGGGTGCAGGTGGACAGGCGGCACACTGTGGGCACCTCCACCATGGACGGTCGCGTGAAGGAACTGGTCAGCGGACGAACCTTAGAGGCTCTACCCAGCCCGTTTCTAGAACGGCCGCCGTCCGCTCGGGGTCCACCTGGACGGGCATTGGCCCCCGGCCGCCCCGGCCGGGCTCAGAGGGGCTCCCGGGCAGAGCGGGGACAGAGCATCCGGGGCACGCGGTGCGTCCCGTGCAAACCCGGAGCCTCAGGGAGAGATTCGGCGGGGAGCCCGCCGGCTCCTCCTGCACACGGAGCTGGACTCCTGGGAGCCGGGGCCGTGGCACTCACCTGGGGTGGTCGCGTTGCCTGGAGAACCTGCTAGAAAGAGAAGCACGGGGTCAGGCTCGGGGCCCAGGGTGAGTCGCAAAAGCCCCCCAGGACGAGGGCAGGGGGCTGCTGTGTCCCCTCGTGGCCTGAGAAATGCTGCGGGAAGCGGCCCACGGGACCGGCCTGGAAAGTGTAACCTCGGGGCTCTGCTCCCAAAAAGGAGGTTGGGGCGTTTCTTAATGCACATCGAGCCACTGTCTGCCTGAGGGCCGGCCTGGTGACAGCCACCCCAAACTCCCAGGAACCAGGCAGCTCTGGCCATGGGTTGAGGTGAGAAGAACTCTCCTGGTTGGCTGGGGTGAGAGGAACCCGGACTCCAAGACGGGACCCACCTGAGCAGATGACGCCCGCGTCCTCCCCGTGGTTGCAGTTGTGGGAGTTCCAGCCGCTGTGGGGGCAGCTCCACAGGTAGGACTCATGCCCCGAGCAGCTCACGTCGTCCAGCAGGATGGGCCCTGAGCCCTGCCCGAAATGGGCATTTCCTGGGGCCGACCTGGCCCAGCCACAGCCCAGCTGCCGGCACACCACGTTGGCGTCGTTGGTGTCCCAGCTGTCGTCACACACGGTGCCCCAGGAGCCTCGGTAGAGGACCTCCACGCGGCCCTGACACCGGTCACCGCCGTTCACCAGCCTCAGGGCCAGACCCGATTCGGTCCCGAACCCTGGAGGACGGCACAAGGACACCCCTCCATGTCTGTGCTGAACACCCGGCCCGAGGCAGGGTCCAGACTCAGGGCCAAGAACACACAGGAGAGGACAGAGCCTCACAGCCTGAGGCTGAGCCAGCACTGGGGTCTCAGCAGGTCCCAGGACGCTCCAGGGCTGACCCTGAGCCACGGGGGAGGAATCAGCTGAGCCTCCTCCCAGGAGCCATTGGAGACACATCATCAGCCAACCATGTGGGACAAGGACCTGGTCCGAGACCCTCCCCTGACCCCTCCCTCCAGGGACAAGGATGAGGATGGCCCATGTGGAGCCTCTTCCTGTCCCGTTCCATCCCGGCTGTGGCTCAGGGGCAGAGAAGGGCCCTGGAGGGGGAAGGGCCCTGTACCTGTTGTTGTTGCAGGAAAGGCAGTTGAGGGACGAAGTGTCGGTACAGCTGGAAGGAAATACAAAGTGAAGGCGGTGGTGAGACTCAGGAAAGGAGTCCTTCCCAAAGGAGAGGGAGGCAGTCCCCGTGACTTCCCCATGTGCCTCCTGCATTGCTCCCTGCCTGTCCACGGCCTCCTGCTCCCATGGGTCATTGGGGCCAAAGGCCTGTGAGAGACCACAGCATCCCTCCTCGTCTCTGACCGCCATGTTCCTCCCATCAGAAGACCTTTCCCATCTCTCCCGCATGAGCCAGGCACGCAGTGGTGGCTTAAGGCTTGGGCCTGACTCTGATACTGGGATAGAAAGAGTCAGGGCCTGGTGATTGAACCGGGAGGTAATCACATGTCCTGGTACCCAGAGGACCCTCATCACGTGTTCACTGTCTTCCCCAGCACTGTCTCTGCCTCATTGGGATGCACACGTGACCTTGCTGGCGCTCAGGGGTCCGGTGTGAGAGGAAGAGAGAAGCCAGAAGCCAGCTGTCCCTTCATTAGACAGCCAATGAGCATCAGAGCCCACTCTCCCACAATGCCCTCCTCAGCCTGGAGTTACGCGGCCAACTTCATGGAAGGAGAGGCACTTCCCTTGACCACTGATCACCCTCTCCCAGGTCGGCAGCCAAGTATCTGACGTGAACTCAGAAGGAGGATGGACAGATTAGATCTTTGGAATCCCCCCTCTAGTTAAGGAGATGAGGGCAAAAGTGTGGTCCCAAAGGGGTTCAAGGAGCCATGGGCCAGCTGGAGAGGCCCACCAGCAGTGGTGGGCAAGGAGAGGTCAACCAGGAGACGTGGCCGAGACTCAACTGGCTAGGATGTGGGGGCTGAGCCGCTGGGGGAAGAAAAGAATAGTCAGACACCAAGCTCCCAGGTACCCAGCTGAGATCCAATGTTGATGACCCTCAGCTTCCACACACAGAGCTGACAATGTGCACATGGCCTCGGGACTGACAGAACTCTGACACTGGGATGCTCCCAGTCCTTCTGAAGCAATGCCCTCTTTCCTCTGCCATCGACTGCCTTCCTTGAGCCCAATGACTTCAGTCCAGTGTAAGGAAGCCAGGGTAATGCTGGGACAGGCCACCAGGACTCTGGTGTTGACCCCAGAGAACAAGCAGAGAATGACCCCACCAAATGAGCCAACAGATGTGCACACCAACCATTCAGCCTTGACCCATTCTGATATTGAGAGGTTACACCCATTTCTGGAGTTTTCCATGTGGTCACAATGCCCCATCCCCAAGGCCCTCACAGGTTCCTTCCTTTCATGGCCACCTGCCATCTCCCACCTCACCTGCTCCCTCCCCCCTCTCTGTCCTTCCCAGAGGACCTCTGTGCTCTCAGGATGTCCCCTCAATGTCACCATCTTTGAGCCCCCAGGTGCCACTGTCCTCACAGAGGGAGGAGCTTCTCAATCCCCACACCAGGGACGGGCTGCCATGAAGGGAGCCCCAGACCCCTCCAGGGGGCAGTGAGCTGGCTCCAGGGGCAGTTCCCAGCAGCCTCAGCCCAGAAGGACCCCAGGGCTGGCAGACACACACCTGAGCAGATGACGCCCGCGTCCTCCCCGTGGTTGCAGTTGTGGGAGTTCCAGCCATTGTGGGGGCAGCTCCAAAGGTAGGACTCATGCCCTGAGCATTCGACGTTGTCCAGCAGGATGGGCCCTGAGCCCTGCCCGAACCGGGCACTTCCTGGGGCCGACCTGGCCCAGCCACAGCCCAGCTGCCGGCACACCACGTTGGCGTCGTTGGTGTCCCAGCTGTCGTCACACACGGTGCCCCAGGAGCCTCTGTAAAGGACCTCCACTCGGCCCTCACACCAGTCACTGCCGTTCACCAGCCTCAGGGCCAGACCCGATTCGGTCCCGAACCCTGGAGGACGGCACAAGGACACCCCTCCATGTCTGTGCTGAACACCCGGCCCGAGGCAGGGTCCAGACTCAGGGCCAAGAACACATAGGAGAGGACAGAGCCTCACAGCCTGAGGCTGAGCCAGCACTGGGATCTCAGCAAATCCCAGGACGCTCCAGGACTGACCCTGAGCAACGGGGGAGGAATCAGCTGAGCCTCCTCCCAGAAGCCACTGGAGACACATCATCAGCCAACCATGTGGGACAAGGACCTGGTCCGAAACCCTCCCCTGACCCCTCCCTCCAGGGACAAGGATGAGGATGGCCATGTGGAGCCTCTTCCTGTCACGTTCCATCCCGGCTGTGGCTCAGGGGCAGAGAAGGGCCCTGGAGGGGGAAGGGCCCTGTACCTGTTGTTGTTGCAGGAAAGGCAGTTGAGGGACGAAGTGTCGGTACAGCTGGAAGGAAAACAAAGTGAAGGCGGTGGTGAGACTCAGGAAAGGAGTCCTTCCCAAAGGAGAGGGAGGCAGTCCCTGTGACTTCCCCATGTGCCTCCTGCACATGCTCCCTGCCTGTCCACAGCTTCCCGCTCTCATGGATCATCGGGACCAAAGGCCTGTGAGAGACCACAGCATCCCTCCTCGTCTCTGACCGCCATGTTCCTCCCATCAGAAGACCTTTCCCATCTCTCCCGCATGAGCCAGGCATGCACTGGTGGATTGAGGCTTGGGCCTGACTCTGAAACTGGAATAGAAAGAGTCACGGCCTGGTGATTGAACCGGGAGACAATCACATGACCTGGAACCCAGAGGACCCTCATCACGTGTTCACTGTCTTCCCCAGCACTGTCTGCCTCGTTGGGATGCACATGTGACCACGCTGGCGCTCAGGGGTCCGGTGTGAGAGGAAGAGAGAAGCCAGCTGTCCCTTCATTAGAAAGCCAGTGAGCATCAGAGCCCACTCTCCCACAATGCCCTCCTCAGCCTGGAGTCTCGGGGCCACCTTCATGGAAGGAGAGGCACTTCTCTATCCAACAACCGCTCTCCCCCGGGCCCGCCACCAAATATCTGTTGGGAACTCAAGAGGATGGACAGACGGGGTCTTTGGAATCCCCTCTCTAGTTAAGTAGACAGAGGGCAAAAGTGTGGTGCACATGGGGTTCAATGAGCTATGGGTCACCTAGACAGGGCCAACTGGCAGCAGTGTGCAGGGAGAGGGACATCCCAAGAGAGGTTTTCAGGACTCAATGGCAAGTATATGGAGTGCTGAGTAGCTGAGGGAAGGAAAGGAGAGGTAAACAGCAAGTTCCCAGGTGCCCAGCACAGATCCAATGTTGATGATCCTCAGCATCCATACAGGGTGCTGACACTCTGCACATGGCCTCGGGGTGGACACAACGCTACCGCCCGGATCCTCCCATTCCTTCCGAAGCCACGCCTTCTATTCCCTGCCATCGGCTGCCCCCTGAGCCCGAGGACTTCAGTCCAGTGTATGGAAGCCAGGGTCATGCTGGGACAGGCCACCAGGGCTCTGGTGTTGACCCCAGAGAACAAGCAGAGAATGACCCCACCAAATGAGCCAATAGACGTGCACACCAACCACTCAGCCTTGACCCATTCTGATATTGAGAGGTTACACCCATTTCTGGAGTTTTCCATGTGGTCACAATGCCTCATCCCCAAGGCCCTCACAAGCTCCTTCCATTCATTGACCACCTGCCATCTCCCACCTCCCCTGCTTCCTCCCCCCTCTTTTTCCGTCACAGAGGACCTCTGTGCTCTCAGGATGTCCCCTCTGTGTGACCATCTTAGAGCCACCAGATGCCACCGTCCTCACAGTGGGGAGGTGCTTCTCAACCCCCACACCAAGGATGGGCTGCCCCGAAGGAAGCCCCAGACCCCCTTCAGGGGACAGTGAGCTGGCTCCGGGGGCATAAGGGGGGATCCACTCTGTGCCCAAGGAAGCTGCCTGCTGAGCATGAGCCCAGAGTTTATGCCCCTTCAAGCACTTTCCAGGCACAGACTTCATGGTGCTTGGCGCATAGACCGACCACACTGACGTGCAGTCTAGGCAGGTGCCCTAGCCCCTGGGTGACTGTTGCCCTGAGTCCCTCCAGTGCCTGGGGGACAGTGGGAGGCTCAGAGGGGTCGTGGTGTGGGGAGTGGGTGTGTTCTTAGCAAATGAGTCCAGAAGGACCCCAGGGCTGGCAGACATGTACCTGAGCAGATGACGCTCGCGTCCTCCCCGTGGTTGCAGTTGTGGGAGTTCCAGCCGCTGTGTGGGCAGCTCCACAGGTAGGACTCATGCCCTGAGCAGCCCACGTCGTCCAGCAGGATAGGCCCTGAGCCCTGCCCAAACCGGGCACTTCCTGGGGCCGACCTGGCCCAGCCACAGCCCAGCTGCCTGCACACCACGTTGGCGTCATTGGTGTCCCAGCTGTCGTCACACACGGTGCCCCAGGAGCCTCGGTAGAGGACCTCCACGCGGCCCTGACACCGGTCACCGCCGTTCACCAGCCTCAGGGCCAGACCCGTTTCGGTCCCGAACCCTGGAGGACGGCACAAGGACACCCCTCCACGTCTGTGCTGAGCTCCCGGCCCGAGGCAGGGTCCAGACTCAGGGGCTCCCTCAGGGCCACGCCCCAGGGCAGGCGTCAGCTTTCCACACGCCCAGGGGTTCATCGCCATCACGGGAAGGGAGCGGGCACATCCTGTGCTGCCAGGTCTAAGGATGCCCCAGGCAGGGAGCCCCAGGATTGCCATGGAGGTGAGCAGGACCGTCCCAGTCTGCCTCCTTGGCCACCCAGGGCAGAGCTCCATGAATCTGGGACAGAACAACGCCATGGCCCCTTTAGCCACTGATTTCCCTCCATGGTCCTGCCTGACGTGAGCCAAAGCAGCCCTGAGGCTGAGCCAGCACTGGGTCTCAGCAGGTCCCTGGATCCTCTAGGGATGACCCTGAGCCATGGGGAGGGTTTCGGTTTAGTCTCCTGCCATAAGGCCCTGGAGACAGGTCATCAGCCAACCATGTCAGGCAAGGACCTGTCAGAGACCCTCCCCTGCTCCCTCCCTCCAGGGACAAGGATGAGGATGGCCCATGTGGAGTCCCTTCCTGTCACGTTCCATCCCGGCTGTGAGTCAGGGGCAGAGATGGGCCCTGGGAGGGGGAAGGGTCCTGTACCTGTTGTTGCTGTTGTTGTTTCTGTTGTAGGAAAGGCAGTTGTGGATGTAGTTGTCCACACGTCTGGAAGACACAACAAAGAGAAGACCTTGGTGAGGCCTCGGGAAAGGAGTCCTTCCCTAAAATGGGCCGGTCCCCGTGACTTTGCCATGTGCCTCCTGCACGTGCCCCCTGCCTGTCCACAGCCTCCCACTCCCATGGGTCATTGGGGCCAAAGGCCTGTGAGAAACCACAGCACTCCTCCTCGTCTCTGACCTCCATGTTCCTCCCATCAGAAGACCTTTCCAATCTCTCCCGCATGAGCCAGGCATGCAGTGGTGGCTTGAGGCTTGGGCCTGACTCTGAAGCTGGGATAGAAAGAGTCACGGCCTGGTGACTGAACCGGGAGACAATCACATGACCTGGAACCCAGAGGACCCTCATCACGTGTTCACTGTCTTCCCCAGCACTGTCTCTGCCTCATTGGATGCACATGTGACCACGCTGGCCCTCAGGGGCCGGTGTGAGAGGAGGAGAGAAGGCTGAAGCATGCTGTCCTGTCATCAGAAAGCCAATGGACATCAGTGCCCACTCTCCCACAATGCCCTCCTCAGCCTGGAGTCATGGGGCCGCCTTCATGGAAGGGGAGGCACTTCTCTGACCATTGGCTGCTCTCCCCAGGGACAGCTGCCAAGTATCTGAGGGTAACTCAGAAGGATGGACTGACAGGGTCTTTGGAATCCCCACTCCAGTTAACAGAGGGCAAAGATCTGGTTTCAATGGGGTTCAAGGAGCCATGAGTCAGCTGGAGAGGGCCGACCTGCAGCGGAGGGCAGAGAGAACAACATCCCAGGAGACGTGGCAGGGACTCACCTGGCCAGGATGTGGAGGGCTGAGCCGCTGAGGGGAGAAAAGGACAGTCAGACACCAAACCCCCAGGTGCCCGGGTCCCAGGGTGATGACCCTCAGCTTCCCCTCATGGAGCTGACGCCGTGCACATGGCCTCGGGGTGGATACAGCAGTGATACCCCAAACTCCCAGTCCTTCCGAAGCCACGCCCTCTGTCCCCTGCCATCGGCTGCCCCCTGAGCCCGAGGACTTCAGTCCAGTGTAAGGAAGCCAGGGTCATGCTGGGACAAGCCCTCTGGTACCTAGTGTTGACCTCAGAGAATGACCCCACTTAATGGGTCAATGGATGTGCACACCAACCATTCAGCCTTGACCCATTCTGATATTGAGAGGAGTTTTCTGGAGTTTTCCATGGGGTCACAATGCCCCATCCCCAAGGCCCTCACAGGCTCCTTCCAATTCATTGGCCACATGCCATCTCCCGCCTCCCCTGCTTCCTTCCCCCTCTTTTTCCTTCACAGAGGACCTCTGTGCTCTCAGGATGTCCCCTCTCTGTCACCATCTTGGAGCCCCCAAGTGCCCCCATCCTCACAGAGGGAGGAGCTGCCCAACCCCCACACCAGGGACGACCTTCCCTGAAGGAAGCCCAGACCCCCTTCAGGGGACAGTGAGCTGGCTCCTGGGGCACAAGGGGTCTGCTCTCTGTGCTCATGAGGTGCCTGCTGAGCATGAGCCCGGAGCTCAGAGCGCTTGGAGCCCATTCCGGGCTCAGCTTTCAGGGTGCTGGGGGCATGGACCAACCACAGTGACATGGAGTCTGAGCACGTGCCCTAGCCCCTGGGAGCCCGCTGCCCTGCGTCCCTCCAGTGCCTGGGGGACATGGGAGGCTCAGATGGATCCTGGCGAGGGCAGTGGGTGTGATCTCAGCAGATCAGCCCAGAAGGACCCCAGGGCTGGCAGACACGCACCTGAGCAGATGACGCTCGCGTCCTCCCCGTGGTTGCAGTTGTGGGAGTTCCAGCCGCTGTGGGGGCAGCTCCACAGGTAGGACTCATGCCCCGAGCAGCTCACGTCGTCCAGCAGGATGGGCCCTGAGCCCTGCCCGAACCGGGCACTTCCTGGGGCCGACCTGGCCCAGCCACAGCCCAGCTGCCTGCACACCACGTTGGCGTCATTGGTGTCCCAGCTGTCGTCACACACGGTGCCCCAGGAGCCTCGGTAGAGGACCTCCACGCGGCCCTGACACCGGTCACCGCCGTTCACCAGCCTCAGGGCCAGACCCGATTCGGTCCCGAACCCTGGAGGACGGCACAAGGACACCCCTCCATGTCTGTGCTGAGCTCCCGGCCCGAGGCAGGGTCCAGACTCAGGGGCTCCCTCAGGGCCACGCCCCAGGGCAGGCGTCAGCTTTCCACACGCCCAGGGGTTCATCGCCATCCCAGGAAGGGAGCGGGCACATCCTGTGCTGCCAGGTCTAAGGATGCCCCAGGCAGGGAGCCCAGGATTGCCATGGAGGTGAGCAGGACCGTCCCAGTCTGCCTCCTTGGCCACCCAGGGCAGAGCTCCATGAATCTGGGACCCTCCCCTGCACCCTCCCTCCAGGGACAAGGATGAGGATGGCCCATGTGGAGTCCCTTCCTGTCACGTTCCATCCCGGCTGTGAGTCAGGGGCAGAGATGGGCCCTGGGATGGGGAAGGGTCCTTTACCTGTTGTTGCTGTTGTTGTTTCTGTTGTAGGAAAGGCAGCTGTGGATGTAGTTGTCCACACGTCTGGAAGACACAACAAAGAGAAGACTTTGGTGAGGCCTCGGGAAAGGAGTTCTTCCCTAAAATGGGCCAGTCCCCATGACTTTCCCATGTGCCTCCTGCACGTGCCCCCTGCCTGTCCACAGCCTCCCGCTCCCATGGATCATTGGGGCCAAAGGCCTGTGAGAGACCACAGCATCCCTCCTCGTCTCTGACCGCCATGTTCCTCCCATCAGAAGACCTTTCCCATCTCTCCCGCATGAGCCAAGCACACACTGGTGGATTGAGGCTTGGGCCTGACTCTGAAGCTGGGATAGAAAGAGTCAGGGCCTGGTGATTGAACTGGGAGGCAATCACATGTCCTGGTACCCAGAGGACCCTCATCACGTGTTCACTGCCATCAGCACTGTCTCAGCCACCTTAGGATGCACATGTGACCATACTGGCCCTCAGGGTGGCAGGTGTGAGAGGAGGAGAGAAGCCAGAAGCCTGCTGTCCCATCATCAGAAAGCAAATGAGCATCAATGCCCACTCTCCCACAATGCCCTACTCAGCCTGGAGTCACAGGGCCACCTTCATGGAAGTGCCACCTTCTCTGACCATCGGCCACTCTCCCCCAGGGATGACCGCCAACTATCTGATAGGAACTCAGATGAAGGATGGACAGACGGGGTCTTTGGAATCCCCCCGCTAGTTAAGGAGACAGTGGGCAAAAGTGTGGTCCCAATAGGGTTCAAGAAGTCATGGGTCAGCTAGGAAGGGCCAACCGGCAGATGTCGGCAGGGATAGGGACATGCCAGGAGAGGTGGCCAGGACTCACCATGCCAGGGTGTGGAAGACTGAGTAGCTGTTGGAATAAAAAGATAGTCAGACACAAAGCTCTCAGGTGCCCGGCCCAGATCCCAGGTTGATGACCCTCAGCTTCAACATACTGAACTGGCGCCGTGCACATGACCTCCGGTGGACACAACAGTTGTGCCCTGAACCTCGCAGTCCTTCCAAAGCCATGTCCTCTATCCCCTGCAATCGCCTGCCCCCCCTGAGTCTGAGGACTTCCTGTCCAGTGTATAGAAGTCAGGGTCATGCTGGAACAGGCCACCAGAACACTGTTAGTGTTGACCCAAGAGAATGAGTGCAGAATGACCCCACCAAATGGGTCAGCGGATGTGCACACCAACCATTCAGCCTTGACCCACTCTGATATTGAGACTTGACACCCATTTCTAGAGTTTTCCATGCGATCATAATGCCCATCTCCGAGGCCCTCATTGGCTCATTCCATTCATTGGCCACCTGCCA